>NC_064862.1:64360257-64660257 GCF_024139225.1 Suncus etruscus | reverse complement strand
GAATTTCTTTTTTTTTTTTTTTTTTTTGGAGTGGGGGGTCACACCTAGCAGCGCTCAGGGATTACTCCTGCTCTACCCTCAGAAATCGACCCTGGCAGGCAAGGGGGAGCATATGAGATGCCGGGATTCAAACCACCATCCTTCTGCATGCAAGGCAAATGCCTTACCTCCATGCTATTTCTCCAGCCCTGTGGATTTCTTCTAAGTCACTATGTCTCATATCTAAAGTAAGCCGTAAGGAGGAATATATAGGATTGAGAGCTATTGGAGCCTAGCATAGTTGCTGATATACAGTAGGTAGTAAATGGTAGTTTACTTTGGTAACAAACAAATGAATACCCAAAACAAAAATGCATAAACTATATAAAATGTTTGCATGTCATGGGTAGTTTTGATCATTGCAATATAATTCCCATTGAGCTATGTGTTAAGCATGGTACGATGAAATATTCTTTATTGAAATTCCATGTACCCATTACGACATTTTATAATATTCTTCAAATTACAGATGAGCGTTAAAGTTAGTCATCAAAATCAACTTACTCTGGACCAGAGAGATAGTAGAGCAAGCAGGGCACTATTATGCAGCCATCCTGGTTCTCTCCCCCAGCACCATATATTCCCCATCAAGAGTGAACCCTGAGCACAGAACCAGGAGTAATCCCTGAGCACTACTGGGTATGGTCTAAAACAATCCTAAGAAAACAAAAACAAACAAGCAAACAAAAACCTAACCTAGCTAGTGGGATGTGGAGCTAGGATTTAAAACCAAATCACCCTGACTCCCAAGAGCCAGCTGATATCACAGGTCTCTAACCTTTCCTGACAAAATCAGAGCATCTTCACTTTGGCCAGGAGCTGTGGGAAGTCTGTGCCCTGATCCAAGCTACAGTCCCTTACCTGACTATGCTCTTCATCTCTGTGTGCTTGAAAGTCCAGATGCAGACTGGGCTGATCTCCTATGTGTACTTGCCAGGTGTGGGATGATCTACATGGAGTCTGACCAGCTGGGCTGGAAACCTCTGAAGGATTCATACATGGACACTCTGCCACCCAACCTCACGGACGAGCACAGGGAATTGGTGAGACTCTAGACTTCTTTGGCTTTCCATCCCTCCCAGTTTCCTTACTCCTCATCACTGTCATGATTCTAAGAAGCAAAATGAGACAAGGAATTATCTGCTTGTTTTACTTTGTGATACAAAATACGTCTGTTATTTTTCCAGCATTCTTCTGCACATGAGAACATGGGTAGTGTGGTCAATTTCTCTATTCTTTCACCTTCATCACTCCTGGGGATGGAGTATTTTGATGCTTGAGGAAAGTTCTGTATGCTGACTAAATATTGCCTCTTTCCTCACTGCCCTGCTAACAGAAAGATCAATTGCAAAACTATGTTCCCTGCTATGTTTCCTATCCTCTAGCCTAGATTCTATGCCCTTCATGCTAAGAAATTAGAACCAAATAAAAATGCTCTCAGCAACTGCTAAAATGAGCTTTCCCTCTTCCCTTCCTAATCAGAACATGACTAATCAAAGTTGGTATGAACCATACCTTTTTTTTTTTTTTTTTTTTGGTTTTTGGGTCATACCCAGCAGTGCTCAGGTGTTACTCCTGGATCTATTCTATGCTCAGAAATCCCTCCTGGCAGGCTCAGGAGATCAAATGGAATGCCGGGATTTGAACCACCATCTTTCTGCATGCAAGGCAAACGCCTTACCTTCATGCTATCACTCTGGCCCCTGAACCATACCTTATTCCCAAACCAGGGAAACTAAAAAGTTTCTGTTTGTGGTACGTTTTGTCCTTCCTTACATTATTACTACTATTCTCTAGGAAAGTTTCCCACATGAAAGAGCCAAGAAAAGTTATATTCATTCTTCCTCTGTGCAGATATTCTGTGTGCAATAGCAATGTAGGACATTCTGTTCCCAGCACAAGTCTACATATATACCTACAGTTTTCACATGTACACACATACAGGCAAATGTATTTTCATACCCAGTCTACACTTATAGAAAGTTTCCCACGCAGTAGGAGCATTTGGGGACTTCCCAGTGAATATTCTTCACACCATCTCACTTGGCAGGTTCTCATAAGAAGGTGTTATCTGGCCCACCTGCTTCTTCAACTTGGTCAGTTTCTCTCTTTCTCAGCACCTGCAGTTAGTTAGTAGATGCTCACTAAATATTTTTTTTCTTTTTTCTTTTGGTTTTTGGGTCACACCCGGTAGTGCTCAGGGGTTACTCCTGGCTCCACACTCGGAAATCACTCCTGGCAGGCTTGGGGGACCATATGGGATACCGGGATTCGAACCAATGACCTTCTGCATGAAAGGCAAATGCCTTACCTTCATGCTATCTCTCCGGCCCCTCACTAAATATTTGTTGATGAAATGACTATACCACATATATATTCTTATTTACATTCATATACCCATATATAGTCACATACATACATATTAATGTATTTACTTAATAAGTATTTAATAAGAAAATATTATTATTTAATAATAATAAGGCCCGTTATTTAAATTTTTTAAAAAAGCAATAGCACCATGGGTAGGGTGTTTGTGGCCAACATAGGTCCAATCCCCAGCATCCAATATGGCCTTCCAATTCCCACTACAAGTGATTTCTGAGTGTAGAACCAGGAGTAAGCCCTGAGCACATAGGGTGTGGCCCCAAAACAAAAACAAACAAACAAAAATGATTGTGGCCAGAGAAGTAGTATAAACAGGTGGGGTGCTTGCTGTGCACAAGATCTACCCCCAGGTTCTATCCCCAACATTCCATATGGTCCCCTGAGCTGCTAGGAGTGATCTGTAAATAAAGAATTACAAATAAACTCTGAGAACCACTGGGAGCAGCCCTAAAGCAAAGAAGAATAATTAGAAGGGGGAGCAAAGAGAAGAATAAATATATGTATTTTATACCTAGACACACATATGTATAAATATAAGCACATACATATATACATACATGGAATTGTAGAAAATGAGTCCTGCACTTATCTCTGGAACTTCTATGGCTATTTTATGCTAGTCCTGCCTTAAAAATTGGTTGTTTAGTAAAATTAAACTTTCTCTAGATTCAGAATCAGATATGGTGACTGGATCCTAAAACCATTTAATGCCTCCTGATCCACAGTCATTCTTGAGTGTCCAACTGGAATCCAGTAGTCACCATGCAGAAGTAGAGACAGGGGACAGCTTGAAGGCTGCATAGTTCATAAGAAGTTGAGGACAGAGACTTTCCTGTATATCTACATTTTAAAAAATAATCAGTTTTAGCACAGCGGTGTTTGCCTTGTAAGCAGCCAATCCAGGACCTAAGGTGGTTGGTTCAAATCCCGGTGTCCCATATGGTCCCCCCGTGCCTGCCAGGAGCTATTTCTGAGCAGACAGCCAGGAGTAACCCCTGAGCACCGCCGGGTGTGGCCCAAAAACCAAATAATAATAATAATAATAATAATAATAATAATAAATAAAATAAATAAATAAATAAATAAAAAACAATCAGTTTTAGTAGCAACCCTGCTTCCTTTATTTATGTTTATCCCCTAAGGAGGACCTGGATCTTGGTTTTAAACTCAATTTTGATCATTTTTTTTTAAATCTCACTTTCTACTCTCAGGTCAATGACATGTTTATGTGGCTTGTCCAACCCTCCCTGGAATTTATTCGTCTTCACTGTAAATCTGTTATTCAAACATCCCCCACCCATCTTGCCTTCTCAATGATGAGGTTGTACTCTACTCTGTTTGGTAAGTGCTAACTGTTTTAAGCAATTGGGGCCAGGATATGTGCTGGCTATTTTTCTGATTATTCCTATGTTCACTTTATTTCGGTTTAGAACAAACAGGTCTTTTGCATATGGATTACTGAGCTTGATAAGAGAAGGTCATGCATTTTGGCATAATCTATATTTTGCATTGATTTCCTGCATGCTTTTGTTGTTTGGGGGGGTATTTTTGGTTGTTGTTATTTGTTTTTGTTTTTTGGGTCACACCCGGCAGAGCTCAAGAGCCACTCCTGGCTCTATGCTCAGAAATCACCCTGGCAGGCTCGAGGGACTATATGGGATGCTGGGATTTGAACCACTGTCCTCCTACATGCAAGGCAAATGCCCTACCGCTGTGCTCTCTCTCCGGTCCCTTTTGTTGTTGTTTTGTTTTGTTTTGTTTTAATTTTTTGCATGCTTTTGTACATATTGCCCAGCTTTCTTCAGTTTTAGATCATTCATAATGTGGGAATAATAATTCTTTTGCCTATTTATCTAATAGTCATATCTGGTGAACAAGATAAACTTAAATAAGCTGTATATATGTATCTCAGGAAAAAAATTGAAAAAATAACATGAAGTATGCCCATATTAAGAAGACTTATAAGAATCTGATTCTATAAAATATACAGTTATGATAAAATAAAGTCACATTAGTTCATAAAATTAGGGAATTTCTTTAGAACATGGGAAGTATATAAATAACAGAATCATTTGAAGTCCTGGGGAGCTTCCTCATAATTATTTTATATAAGTCTAATTATATTGGACTATTCTGGGAATGAAAACAGATACAAAAATTTTTATTTGATACCATTTCTTTTTCTTTTTTCTTTTTTTTTTTTTTTTTTTTTTTTTTGGTTTTTGGGCCACACCCGGTAACGCTCAGGGGTTACTCCTGGCTATGTGCTCAGAAGTCGCTCCTGGCTTGGGGGACCATATGGGACGCCGGGGGATCGAACCGCGGTCCGTCTCCTAGGCTAGCGCAGGTAAGGCAGGCACCTTACCTCCAGCGCCACCGCCCGGCCCCGATACCATTTCTTTTTCAAGATGGCATGAAACTCAAATTCAAGATGAATCATCTTGCATCTTGTAACAAATGAAGGTTATTTTCTCAGCCCATTTCTTACTTTATTGATATACATTTTTCTGCTTTCTTTTTTCACAAATGTTCTTTACTGCTGCAGAATCCAATGTAAGATCCCACATTTTAGTTAATTGTTGCATCTACTTGACCTACTCTAATCTACCACAGTTCTGCAGTCTTTTCTAGTCTTTATAACCTTGTTTTCTGAAGAATAGTAGCTGGCTGAGCTGGAGCAATAGCTCAGTTGGGAAGGCATTTCCCTTACAACCAGCAGACCTGGGTTTAATCTGCGGCATCTGATATGATCTCCAAGCACTGCCAGGAGTAATTTCTGGGTGCAGAGAGCTGCTAGGTTTGGCCCCTAAACAAAACAAAGAATATTGGTCTTTTATTTTATAGAATGTCTCAGTTTAGTTTGCATCATGTTTTTTATCATTAAATCAATGTTGTGCATTTTTTGGTTAAATTATCTTTATTTAAACACCGTGATTACAAATATGATTATAGTTGTATGATTACAGTCATGAAAAGAACACCCCCCTTCACCACCAATCTCCCAGATCTCCCTCCTCCCCACCCCACCCACACCTGTACTCAAAACAGGCTTTCTATTTCCCTTATTTACTCACATTGTTATGATAGTTTTTAGTGTAGTTATTTCTCTAACTGCACTCATCACTCTATGTGGTGAGCTTCATGTCATTAGCTGCACCTACCAACCCTCATCTCTCTTGTCTCTGAGATACTGTTAAAAATGTCTTTCATTTTTCTTAAAATGCATAGATGCGTGAAACTATTCTACGTTTTTCTCTCTCCCTCTGACTTACTTCAGTCAGCATAATAGATTCCATGTGCATCCATGTATAGGAAAATTTCATGATAAAGAAGCAAGAAATCCTAAATAGAGCAAAGAAAGCCTATTCAACAAGTGGTGTTGGCACAACTGGTTAGCCACTTGCAAAAAAGCAAACTCAGACCCCCAGCTAACACCATGTACGAAGGTAAAATCCAAGTGGATTAAAGACCTTGATATCAGATCTGAAACTATAAGGTATACAGAACAACATGTGGGGCCGGAGAGATAGCACAGCGGTGTTTGCCTTGCAAGCAGCCGACCCAGGACCTACGGTGGTTGGTTCAAATCCCGGCTTCCCATATGGTCCCCCGTGCCTGCTAGGAGCTATTTCTGAGCAGATAGCCAGGAGTAACCCCTGAGCACTGCCGGGTATGGCCCAAAAACCAAAAAAAAAAAAAAAAAAAAAAAAAGGCATCTTTAAGGAGGATAAAAACAAGTAGAAGAAGAGATAAACAGATGGGACTATATTAAGCTGAGAAGCTTCTGCATCTCAAAGGAGATAGTGCCCAGAATACAAAAGTCACCCACTGAGTGAGAGAAAGTATTCACCCAATACTCATCAGATAAAGGACTAATATCCAAAATATACAAGGTACTGACAGAACTATACAAGAAAAAAAAAACATCTAACCCCATCAAAAAATGGGGAGAAGAAATGAACAGACACTTTGTAAAAGAAGAAAGGCAAATGGCTAAAAGGCACATGAAAAGATGCTCAACATCACTAATCGTCAGGGAGATGCAAATCAAAACTACTATGAGGTACCACCTCAGGCCACTGAGATTGGCATACATCACAAAGAAGGAAAACAAGCAATGCTGGCAGGGATGTGGAGAGAAAGGAACTCTTTCACTGCTGGTGGGAATGCCGTCTAGTCCAACCTCTATGGAAAGCGATATGGAGATTCCTCCACAAACTGGAAATTGAGCTCCCATATGATCCAGCTATACCACCCTAGGAATATACCCAAGGAACACAAAAAATACAATGCAATGTTGTGCATTTTTAATGAGAATATCACAGAAGTGATAATACATGTTTTTTCAGTGCATAAACAAGGGTTAATGATATCTTTTTATGTTCTATGTCTAAGGAGATTCTAGACAAAGTTAACTTTGGTCAGACCACATTTCTCTACATTATTGTGGGTGTTGTTGTGAATTCCTTTGTAATTAGTAAGTAGTTTGGAGAGAGCATTTGAACTATGCAAATAGTCTATTTCTCCTCAGACTTTTACACACTGATTTTGAAGACTATTGGGAGGTTATATATGCAATAAGTTTAATGGTAGCATTTTCCTAATATTAACATTCCACATTTTATTTATACTTCTATTTCATTTATATTTATTAACTACAAGTATTTTTGTTTGCTTTTTAACCACTTAAATAACTTTCTCCCCACCATCACCATCAATTTAATTTAAACACCATGGCTTACAGAGCTATTCAGAATACAGTTGTTTTGGACATTTGTTGTTCCTATATCAATTCCAGCACCAGTGTGACCTTCCCTTCACTATTGTGCCCAATTTCCAACTAACACCCCTTCCCCAAGCCTGCCCCGTTAGCTAGCATACTTTATTTTATTTCTTGTCTGTTACAAGAAAATGATAAGAATAATTATCAAAAGATAGTTCAGTAAAAGAAAATTTGTGGGGCTGGAGAGATAGCATGGAGGTAAGGCGTTTGCCTTTCATGCAGGAGGTCATCGGTTCGAATCCCGGCGTCCCATATGGTCCCCAGTGCCTGCCAGGAGCAATTTCTGAGCCTGGAACCAGGAATAACCCCTGAGCACTGCCGAGTGTGACTCAAAACACACACACACACACACACATGAAAATTTGTGAAAATTGTTTTATCTCACAATTATAAAAGTTATTGACTGAAGATTTATTAAACTTTGTGTTGAGCCTTCCATGTTTTTGTTTTTGCTTATTGAGTTATGTTGCTTTCTATTCTACTTTCCCATCCAATTCACTGTGCTCAGTAGAACTCTAAGTATTGTGGACATTTGGAAGTGTTGTGCAGCCACGCATGTGATCTCATCTTCCAGGAACTCCAGAATCAGCAGAAATGAGATGATTCTCAGCCTGTCACTCTCCTGAGGAGGCCCCAAAGTTTTTAGCTCTAAAACCATTGTACCTGGGAGTTTCATTGTTTGAAATCTCTTCTGAGATTAATACTAAAGCTGTGAAGCTGAGCTATTTAGATGGCTCAGGCTATGAGTGCTACAATTATTTTGTAAGGAATAATGGCTTTTTATTTTTATTTCTCCATTTATTTACCAAAGCCTGGGCCCATGGGTATTTGCTTTATTTTATGAGCTATAGTCCAATGCTATGGTTATTTCATTGCTCAAATGGCTTTGGCCATTGAGAGTTTACTCAGGTTGGTTTCTGTTTGTTTGGGTACCCCCTACCCTTTAAAGGCTGTCCCCATCCTTTTTCAAGTACTTTCTCTTTTTTTTTTGACACCCTAAAACTGATATTCCTGACGTTATATATTCTTTCTGACTCAGCCTTGTATTTGAACACTTCTCTAGAGAATTTTGATTATTTATAAAGATTAGTCTAAATATATGTGATTTAGAAACAAAAATATGATTACTTGGGAGTTCATTGTTACTAAAAAGGAACTCCAAGTACTTTCACATGCTTCTGGGAGCCGAAGACACTGAGAGAATGCATTAACTGATTAAGACTGAGGAAACTTAAGTGATTAAAAATAATAATAGACTTCCAGAGAACCAGGAATAACACATAGGCCAATGAAGGGAAAAGTTGAAAAAGAAGAGACACCAAAAGAGTGGAAAGGGGGATATATATACTATAGTATCTTACTACTTAAGGTACCAAAGACCTGAAACATTAATTTTGGGAGTTCCTTTGAAAAGGAGAATCTTGAACCCTTCCTAAGATCTGCTGAGCCAGACATGTAATTTGACAAATCTGGTGACTCTTGAGCGCATTAACATTTAATAAGCACTAGTGTCTTCATTAACAGCCTGGGCTATTATGTAGTGAGTCTGGCTTGGATCCAAATCCCACTTTTGTCTTTTTGTGTGACCCACGGCTTCTACAAGTTTTGTGTCATCTTTAAAATATGGATGAATGTTCCCCCATTTTATAGGTTTTTATATAAGCTAAAATAAAATACAGATGGTCAGAGAGAGGATTCTGGAAAGAAGGTAGGAAAGAAAGAACCAGGAACCAGTCTCCCCCACCTAGCCAACAGGTATACTAGAAGAATCTGTCTGATGCAAATATTTTAGAATTCTGGGATCTATTTTCACACTTAAAATTCCCAGAGGAATGCTCATAGAAAGTTTGTCCGTTTCTGCCCTAAGCACAGTAGCAAATTTCCTAGCTCACCATCATTCCTTTCAAGGGCAAAGAGCTATGCAGGTGTCTGGAACTAGCTTGAAGGCAACTTGAAGAAGACTTGCTAAGCCTAAGGGAATCTGGTCTGATGGCAGCCCTAGCCTCAGAAGGCTGAGGCAGAGACAAAGGCACACAGACTTCTATTGTTTTACCTCTGCTCTGGTTGAAGCCCCTCCCTTGCTGCTAAAACAACTTCCAGAGCATTTAAAGGGCCAGCACCTTCCATCCCCAGCTTCCTTTTGCTTTTAGGAAGCAGATCTTTAAGAAACAGAGCATTCAAAAACAACCATGTCTATTAAGGAATTCAGCGGGATCTTACTAAGTATGCTCAGAGAAAGGCACCGCCTCAAAAAAACACCTGAGAAGTTCTTACTTACACCTGGCTGATCTCCAGAAGAGATAGAGGCTGCAACAATTACAAAACAAAACTGCAAATGATGGGGGAAGGGGACAAATCAGATTTCAGTTGTTGGTTTTCAACAATAACAAAATATAACAAAGCATAAAAGAAGCAGGGAGGTATAGATAATTCAAAAGAAAAATAAATGACCGAAGAAAGTATAGATCACTAGATGAAGACTTTAAAACATTTAAAAACATTAAAGATATTCAAAGAACCATAAGGAGACAAAGGACCACAAAAAGCTAAGAACATTGGGAGAATAGTACAGCAGGTAAGATGTTTGCTTTGCATGTTACTGGCCCAAACACTGCCTGATGATCCCCTAAGGGGGAATGATCCCTGGACACAGAGCACAGAGTAAGCCCTGAGCATTGCCAGCAGTGGCCCAAAATCCAAAAATTTAAAAAGAAAAGAAAAACCATAAGGCCAGAGAGATCCAGGAATTAAAAGCTTATCTCACATGTGGTAACCCCAGTTGTGATCTCAGAATATCTTCCCTGAGTATCAGAACCATTCCTGACTGAGCCAGAAGTGACTCCTGAATACAGAGCCACCTGTAGTCCCTGAGAACTGCCAGGTATGGCCCAAATGCTCCCCTCAAAGAAAATTATGCGAGAATGAAATTCAGATGTCATTAAAGACATAGAAAATTTTAGGTAGCCAAAAAGAAAATTTAGATTTGAAATGTACAATAACTGAAATAAAAATTTATGAGAGCCAAAAAAACAAATCTGTACATGCTAATGAATCACCAGAAAACTTGAAAATATATCAATTTTAAATAATCAAATATTTGATTATTTGGGGATGGGGTGAACCATACCCAGCAGTGTTCAGGGCTTACTCTTGCTTACTCTGCTTGGAGCTCTCTTCTGGTAGTGTTTGGGACCATAGCAGTGCCAGAAATAAAACCTAAGTAATTGTGTAAAAGGCAAGCTCTGTGTACTGTCATTCTTTTGTTTTGTTCTTGGGCCACACCTGGTAACACTCAGGGGTTACTCCTGGCTATGTGCTCTGAAATCACTCCTGGCTTGGGGGCCATATGGGATGCTGAGGATCAAACCCAGGTCCATCCTGGGTCAGCCACTTGAAAGCCATATACCATACCACTGTCCTATCACTCTGACCCCCCTGTACTGTCTTTCAGCTTTAAATTATCTTATATGAAAACAAAGAAAAAAATAGATTGAAGAAAGATAAACAGATAAGGAGACCTCTGGGATACCATCAAACAGATTAATATGTCCATAGGAAGTTTCAGAGTAGATGAAATAGAAGGGAACTTGAGAATACCTGAAGACATGTTAGTGAGAAACTTCCAAACGAATACAAGAATATGACATGTAATAAGTTCAACAAATTCCTAGTGGTATGAGGAGGAGCGTGAAGAGATAGTACAGTGGGCAGGCTGCTTGTCTTGCAAGTGGTCACATTGCCTTGCTGAGTTTGATACCCCAGATGGTCCCCTGACCCTGCCAGGAGTGATTGCTGAGAACAGTCAGAAGTAATCCCTGAGAACCACCAGGTGTGATCCAAAAACAAACAACAACAACAACAACAACAAAATACTCGTATCACAGTGTCTCATAAGCATAGAAGATAAACAGTGTGGTACCACACAGCCTCCTAACCATCACAAGGTATAACCCTGGAGGCCTCCAAATCGAGTACTTCCAGAGTTGCTGTGATGTTCCCTGGAACCATAGGTCCTGAGAAATAGCACATCAAACTGCTAACCTGTTTGGCCTAGTATCTCTGGAAGTGACCTCTGTATATCTTGGGATCCACACAACCTCTACAGAAAGATGTATCATAAATCTATAAGAAGACAGACAGAGAATCTTGAAAACATCAAGAAAGAAGTGACTTGTCACATACATATAAGATCTTCATGGGGCTGGAGAGATAGCATGGAGGTAGGGTGTTTGCTTTGCATGCAGAAGGACGGTGGTTTGAATCCCAGCATTCCATTTGGTCCCCCAAGCCTGCCAGGATCGACTTCTGAGCATAGAGCCAGGAGTAATCCCTTAGTGCTGCCGGGTGTGACCCCTATCCCCCCAAAAAAACAAAGTATAAGATCTTCAATAAAATTACCACCAGATTTCTCATGAAAAACTTAAGAGGACATAGCAGACAATAGGATAATAAATTCAAAGTTTTAAAATAAACTATTGGGACCAAGAAATAGTACAAGGAATAAGGTGCTTGCCTTGTATGTAGCTTACCCTAGCTTTAGCTTACCCTAGCTTTATCTTCAGAAGCACTGCTGGGTGTCGCCTAAACCCCCATTCCTCAAAAAAATAAAACACAGAAATGAAAAAATGAATGAAAAATCCATTACCAACAAAACTGTCTTTCAAAACTGCTTTTGTGATTTCTTCTTTAACAAATTGGTTGTTTAGAAGAATGTTGTTTAGAGGGTGGCACAATAGTACAGATTAGGATGCTTGCCTTGCACATAGCCAATCCTGGTTTGATCCACAGCATCTCATCTCATATGGTACCCCAATTGTTACCAGAAGTAATTCATGGGTGCAGACCCCTGAACATAGCCTGATGAGCCCCTTTCTCCTCCCCACTTACAAGAATTATGGAAAGTAAGACGGAAGATACCTCAGTGGTAAAAAGATCTTCTTTGAAAGTATATGGTCATGAGTTTGATCTTTGGCACCATCCAAATACTTATTGCAATCCCAATGGCACTACCATTTGTAATTTCCATAATATACCAAAATGCTCAATATCTGGTACACTGCAATAAGTTGTGTGTGTGAGCACCACAAACCTATAAAACTTTTAGAAGCAAAAATAAAATAAAGTTCACAATACTGAATTTGGTAATAATTTCTTGGCTACACACTAACAACATAGACAATGAAAAGAAAAATGGACAAATTAGCTTACATGCAAACTCAAAACTTTTGTGAATAAAAAGAATAAGATCACATCTTGGGTTGGGGCACCTGGCTTCCTGGGGATAGGCTGGGAGTGACGCAGGCTTGCTGCTGAGATCCCCCATTCCCCAAGACCCCCATGGCCTGGGGTCAGTGATCATAAAGCCTGCCCTTTGTGTTGAATTGCAAGATTGTACGTTGATTAAGGCAAAGCAGCTGTTCCAAAACAAAGCAAAGCAAAAATATGATTACTCCGTCATTTGTTCCTGGAGGTTTGAAAGTCAGTGAAACTTTAAAAAAGAAAAATAATTAAAAAGGACAAAGTTGGATTGCATGATGTATTTTTATTTTATTTTATTTGGAAAGGTGTTGTTTGAGAATAATGTCTTTTCTATTTTTTGTTTGTTTGTTTTGGGTCACACCCGGCAGTGCTCAGGAGCTACTCCTGGCTCTATGCTCAGAAATCGCTCCTGGCAGGCCCGGGGGACCATATGTGATGCCAGGATTCGAACCACTGACCTTCTGCATGCAAGGCAAACACCTTACCTTCATGCTATCTCTCCAGCCCCCATAGGGTTTTATTGGGTCAGACCTAGCAGCGCTCAGGAATTACCCCTGGCACTACGCTCAGAAATCACTCCTGGTAGGCTCGGGGGACCATATGAGATGCCGGGATTTGAACCACCGTCCTTCTGCATGTAAGGCAAACACCCTACCTCCATGCTATCTCTCCAGCCCCCAATAATATCTTTTTATACCAGGAAATAGTTCTCCGGAATGATGTTGCAAACTACTACACCCTTTTATTTTTTTAATCAACACATGTTAAAGTGACCAAAAAAAAAAAAAAAAAAAACGATCATCAAAACAAGTGGAAGCAGAGATAAACAGATGGGACTATATTAAGCTGAGAAGCTTCTGCACCTCAAAGAAATAGTGCCCAGGATATAAGAGCCACCCACTGAGTGGGAGAAACTATTCACCAAATACTCATCAGATAAGGGGCTAATATCCCAAATCTACAAGGCACTGACAGAACTTTACAAGAAAAAAAAAATCTAATCCCGTCAAAAAATAGGGAGAAGAAATGAACAGACACTTTGCCAAAGAAGAAATGCAAATGGCCAAAAGGCACATGAAAAAATGCTCCACATCACTAATCATCAGGGAGATGCAAACCAAAACAACTATGAGGTACCATCTCACACCACAGAGATTGGTGCACATCACAAAGAATGAAAACAAGCAGTGCTGGCAGGGATATGGAGCGAAAGGAACTCTTATTATATGGAGATTCCTCCAAAACCTGGAAATTGAACTCCCATATGATCCAGCTATACCACTCCTAGGGATATACCCTAGGAACACAAAAATACAATACAAATATCCCTTCTTCACACCTATATTCATCGCAGTGCTATTTACAATAGCCAGACTCTGGAAATAACCAAGATGCTCTTCAATGGATGAATGGCTAAAGAAACTGTGGTACATAAAAACAATGGAATATTATGCAGCCGTCAGGAGAGATGAAGTCATGAAGTTTTTCTATACATGGATGTACATGGAATCTATTATGCTGAGTGAAATAAGTCAGAGGGAGAGAGATAGACATAGAATAGTCTCACTCATCTATGGGTTTTAAGAAAAATAAAGGACATTTTTGCAATAATCCTCAGAGACAAAGAGAGGAGGGCTGGAAGTTCCAGCTCAGGACATGAAGCTCACCACAAAGAGTGGTGAGTACAGTTAGAGAAATAACTACACTGAGAACTATCATTACAATGTGAATGAATGAGGGAAGTGGAAAGCCTGTCTAGAGTATAGGTGGAGGTGGGGTGGGGAGGAGGGATATTTGGGACATCTTTGATGGGAATGTTGCACCGGTGAAGGGGGGTGTTCTTTTCATGACTGAAACCCAACTACAATTATATTTGTAATCAAGGTGTTTAAATAAAGATATTAATAATAATAAAAAAGAAAGTACCAATTAGGGGGCAGAGTGGTGGCACAGCAGTAGAGTATTTGCCTTGCACATGGCTGACCCAGGATGGACCACAGTTCAATCCCCTGGTGTCCTGTATGGTCCCCCGAGCCTGCCAGGAGCGATTTCTTTTTTTTTTTTTTTTTCTTTTGGTTTTGGGCCACACCCAGCAGTGCTCAGGGGTTACTCCTGGCTGTCTGCTCAGAAATAGCTCCTGGCAGGCACTGGGGACCATATGGGACACCAGGATTCGAACCAACCACCTTTGGTCCTGGATGGGCTGCTTGCAAGGCAAACGCCGCTGTGCGTTTTTTCTTAAAAAAAAAAAAAAATAGGATCAGTAGAGTCAAAATGCAACTCCTGGAATGGGAGAAAAAAATTGCTGATAAGATATCTGATCAAGGGGCCAGGAAGGTGGCGCTAGAGGTAAGGTGTCTGCCTTGCAAGCGCTAGCGTAGGACGGACCACGGTTCGATCCCCCAGCGTCCCATATGGTCCCCCCAAGTCAGGGGCGATTTCTGAGCGCATAGCCAGGAGTAACCCCTGAGGTCAAACGGGTATGGCCCAAAAACCAAAAACAAAAACAAACAAAAAAAAGATATCTGATTAAAGGATTAATGTATGAAGTTATATTGAGAACTCCTAAAATCAAAACATAAAAACATGTTAGTGATTCAATGTAAAGAATTTAAAATATACTTCTCAGAATATATATAAATCCTAATAAGTACAGAAAAAAGAAGCTTATCATTATTAATCATTAAGAAACTGTAAATGCAAATCAACACTACCTGAGATACTACCACACACCTTTAAATATGACTGTTGTAAGAAAAAAAAGTTGACAAGAATGTGATGAAGAGATTGGGGCTGGAGATATAGCATAGAGGTAGTGTGTTTGCCTCGCATGTAGAAGGACAGTGGTTCGAATCCCAGCATCCCATATGCCCCCCCCCCCGCCCCCCGAGCCTGCCAGGAGCAATTTCTGAGCGTAGGAGCCAGGAGTAACCCCTGAGCATTGCCGGCTGTACCATAAATAAATAAATAAATAAATAAATAAATAAATAAATAAATAAATAAATAAATAAATAAATAAGAATGTGAAGAAATTGGAACTGTGTACTGTTAGTGGGAATGTAAAATGACATGTTTGTGAAAATAAAATAGTTCTTGAAAATAAAAAGGGCATGAAATGGGTCAGAGAGATAGCATGGAGGTAAAGTATTTGCCTTGCATGCAGAAGGTCAGTAGTTTGAATTCCAGCATCCCATTTTGTCCCCCAAGCCTGCCAGGAGCGATTTCTGAGTGTAGAGCCAGGATTAACCCCTAAGCACTGCTGGGTGTGACCCAAAAACCAAAAAAAAAAAAAAAGGACATGAAATACCATATGACTTAGCACTTCCACTTCCATGTATATACAAGGTAAATAAAAGTGGGGATTGGAACAAATATTTGAGCACTCATTATTTACAACAGTATTCACGGTTGCAGAGATAGAATTAATACATATGTCTATCTATGAATTGGTGAATAAGCACAATGCCATATACACTTAAACACAGTGGATGGAGGCTCTTGGAGGGAAGAATATTCTGATACAAAAAATACTGTATGTTTTATTTTTAAAGATGTAACAAGAATTGTCAGATTTATAAAGATAGAAAGTAGAATGTGTTTGCAAGAGGATATGGGAGCATTTCATAATATGGAGCTATTATTTACTGAGAACAGTTTCCATTTTGCATGGTGAAAGTCTCTAGGTAAAGTAGCATGACAGTAGTGATACACTTATATTACCTGCTAGATTCAAAAACTGTGAGGAGGGTAGATTTTATTTAAGAATATCTTAAAACAACAAAAACTTGAGGAAACACATATATGTGGATATGGGCTAGGGATATGGCTAAGTAGAAGAGTACATATGTGTCTTAACATATCTGAGGCTCTGCATGCAATCCATGACACTGCAACATCAAAAATGTATGTGGGTAATGTTTCTGGTAAGTTATAGTCACTTGCCAATCCTATTCTTTGAGGGGGACCACACCAGGAGATGCTCAGGCGTTACTCCTGGCTTTGCACTCAGGAATCACTCCTGGAAGGCTCAGGAGACCATACTGGATGCTGGAGTCGAACCCAGGTCAGCCTCTTGCAAAGCTAGCATCCTACCCATGGTACTATTGCTTCAGCTCATCTTAATTATTTCCTGAAACCTCTCACTTTGATATCACATCTTTCTTATCTGTTTCATTCTATTGCTTAGTCTACGTTTTCCTTTGCTTTTAGATGAAATCATGGAAGCAAATAATGAGGACAGTGAATATTTTGAAACCCTGACGAGTCAACAGATTTTTCTCTGGCTGCAAGGGTTATTCCTCTTTTCCTTGGTGTGGACTGTGGCTGGCATCATTAACTCTGAAGGCAGAAAGCAATTTGATGTGTTTTTCCGCAACCTGATTATGGGGATGGATGATAACAACCCTAGACCCAAAAGTGTCAGACTCACCAAAAACAATATCTTTCCAGAAAGAGGTAATGGGATATTGGATTTATCTTTACTGTAACTTGCCATTAGATTTTTACTGGATTCATTCACTTCATGAGAGTTTATCCATGTATGTAGATTGGTGGTCCTGGAGGCAGAATTTTCTGGGCTTTTAAACTGCTTTTTTAAGTTAAACTTTTTTTTCTTTTTGGGGCCATACCCAGTAGTGCTCAGGGGATACTCCTGGCTCTGCACTAGAGAATTACTCCTGACAGTCCATGGAGAAATTTAAGAGATGCCCAGGGTTAAACGTAGGTTGTCTGCATGCAAGGCAAACACCCTTCCTGCTGTATTATCGCTCCAGCTAAAAAAATAATTTCTTTTGCAAAAATTACCTATAATTACATCAAACAGGTTCCAGGAGACAGAATGATTTTCTTATTTTGTCTTCCAGGAGACAGAAAATTTTCCTTTTTTTTTATTCCCATCTAGGCCTATTCTAAGTATTGACATCATATCATAGTCTCTCTGTATTAACATGTTTTTTTATCATTGTAACCTATTAAAATATTTTTAGTTTTACTATATGCATTATTTTTCAAATGATCACTTCAATGATCTATAAGTGTTTCTTTTGTTTGTTTTTGTTTTGGGGCCACACCCATTGACACTCAAGGGTTACTCCTGGCTATGCGCTCAGAAATCACTCCTGGCTTTGGGGGACCATATGGGACACCAGGAGATAGAACTGCGGTCCTTCCTAGGCTAGTGCTTGCAAGGCAGACACTTTACTTCTAGCTCCAGCCCCAGTGTTTCTTATTTGTACTGATTTTTTTTTAAATTTTGGGGTCACACCTAGCTCTGTTTGGTGACTTCTCCCAGTTCATTTTTGAGGGCAAGAGAGTCACTCTAAGATTATGCAATGATGAGATGCAGTCCAACCTCTTAACTTTCTCCATGGGCTATATAAAAATAATTTACTAAACAATTTAAAAGTTTTTTATTTTAAGTAATTTTATTATTTCCATCACCCAAGTAATATATCACATATAATTTAGAAAATACAGAAAATGGTGTAGACAAAATGTTAACGTCAATGTGTGATCTCACCACACAGAAACAATTGTATATCTATTTAAAGATTTTCTATATTGTATAATAAAATATAATTCCCAATAGCTGCACTATTTTGTGTACAAGAAAGTATATGAAGTAACTCCCTCTGATGATATGACAATATTGTATATATTGAGATATCTGGGTTACACACATGGCCTGTTTGTCAAAATAGTAAAAGTATACTCAGTTGTTTGCATTGCATTGTAAAATTTGTCAGTAGAAAAAACATTGGGAAGCTAATGATATATATGCTGAAGTGAATTGAGAAATTATAATATGTACAATTCACTAAGAAATTTATCATAAAATAAGAGGGCTTAATGAATGAATATAGAGATGAACAAGTGTGTCATTAAACAGGTAAAAGATAACTGGAAAATCTAGGAAGTGGGTATACAGACACTCACCTCTCTTTTAAAAATTAACCATAATATATTTTATTTCAGAAGAATTTTAAATAAGCACAAAATTTAGCAGAAAGTATAGTTTCCACTGCCTCCTTCCAGCAGCCCACCCTGTTTTCGTTACTTTCAGCATCTTGCATTAGTATATATTAGTGTATTACATCTGGTGAATAATATTGGTAATCAGCTTTTCTATATTATTCATTCTTTGTCTTGTACAATTCTTTTGAGTCTTTAAAAATATGGCATATAATATGTTTATATTAAAGGATCAGACAGCAAGAGTTTCACATTGCCCTAAAAATTCCTTGTTCCGTGCCCGGAGAGATAGCACAGCGGTGTTTGCCTTGCAAGCAGCTGATCCAAGACCAAAGGTGGTTGGTTCGAATCCCGGTGTCCCATATGGTCCCCCGTGCCTGCCAGGAGCTATTTCTGAGCAGACAGCCAGAAGTAACCCCTGAGCAATGCCGGGTGTGGCCCAAAAAACAAAAAAAAAAAAATTTCTTGTTCCATCTAGCCATCCTTCCCTCATCCTAATGGCAGTTGTTTTCATGTTTTGCATGTTCCAGGATGTGCTATACTTGGGATAATACAGTCTGAAGTCTCTTTTCACTGCCATCTTGCATTAAGTAGCAAACATTTAAGTTTTTTTATGTAGGTTTTCTTTTTTGTTCTTGGTAGTTTATTTTGTAACTAAACAAGAGTAAATTGCATTATTATCTATTCACTAACTAAAGGACATTTTAACAAATTCTAATTTTTGGAAATTATGAATAAAGTTGCTGTAAACACTTATGTCAAGGTTTTTGTCTGAATGTAAGTTTAAAATTCATTTGGCAAATACCTGTAACTGTGATTACCAGATCAAAGGATGAAAAACTATGTTGATCTTTATAAAAAACTACTGAACTACCTCCCAAAGTTCTTGTATAATTTTCTATTACAAAATATATTTTCTATTCCAGCAATAAATGAATAGTTTTTGTTACTGGATATCTGCAGCAGCATTTGACATCTTCAATGTTTTATATTCTGGCCATTCTAATAGATGTGTTGTATGATCTTGTTTTAATTTGCAATTCCTTAATGACATATGATGTTGACTATTGCATTATCTTACAGTCATTATATTCCTCAGTTTGGGTGAGGTATCTTTTAGAATTTTCATCCATTTTCTAAATTATGTTGTTTGCTTTCTTATTGTTGAATTTTAAAAGTTTGCTGTGGGTTTTCTTTTTTTTTTTTTTTTGGTTTTCTTGGGGGGGGGGCCTCACCCAGCAGTGCTCAGGGGTTACTCCTGACTATACTCAGGTCATTTCTGGCAGTGCTCAAGAGACTATATGTGATGCAGAGGATTGCACCTGGGTCAGGCACATTCAAGGCAAATATCCTACCCTCTCTGCTATTGCTCTGGTCCCTTGTTGACACAAGTCATAGAACAGATACATTTTTCAGAAATTTTCTTGTAGACTGTAGCTTCTTTTGTCATTTTATATCTTGACTGGGTCGGGATAGCGGTGTGAAGTACAGCACAGCAGGTAAGGCTCTTGCCTTGCACACATCTGGCCCAGGTGATTCCAGCATTACTTAAGCATGAGCCTTAAGCAACATGAAGTGTGGCCCAAAGAGCAAAATTCAAGCTAAAATATGTCTTTTTATACAAACAAGTTTTTAATTTTAATGAAGCCTAATTGAACAGTTTTTGTATTCATCATGTTTGTGTGTGTGTGTGTGTGTGTGTGTGTGTGTGTTGTGTTTAGAATCTCATCACTGAACCCCAAATTCTACTAGATTATTTTTAATGTTATCTATCTCCTAGAAGCTCCCTGGCTTTGGCGTTTGATTGGTTCTATCAATCATTTAATCATTTTGGATGAATTTTTGGAAATGTGTTAAGATCCATGTCTCTACATTTTGCCACTCTGTGTCTCTTAACTGGTGTATTTAGTTCATTGATGTTGAGACAAATAATTGTCATGGGATTTAGTGTCATCTTTGTGTAGGAGTTTGGTTTGTCTGCTGGTCTGTCTTTTCTTAAAGTAGACCTCTCAGTTTGTCTTTTAAGGATGGTTTTGAGTCTGTAAAGTTTCTGAGCTGCTGGTGGAAATGCTTTCCAGTACAGCCTTTATGGAAAACAATATGGAGACTCCTCCAAAAAATGAAATTGAGCTCCCATTTGATCCAGTTATAACACTCCTAGGAATATACTCTAGGGACAAACAAAAAAATGCCTTCTGTACACCTATATTCATTGCAGCACTATTTACAATAGCCAGAATCTGGAAACAACCCAGATTTCCAACAACAGATGAGTGACTAAAGAAACTGCGGTGCATATACACAATGGAATACTATGCAGCCATCAGGAAAAATGAAGTCGTGAAATTTTCCTACACATGGATAGACATGAAAACCATTATGCTGAGTGAAATAAGTAAGAGGGAAAGAGATAGATACAGAATAATCTCACTCATTTGTGGGATTTAAGAAAAATAAAGATAATATTGTAACAATACCCAGAGACAATAGAGATGAGGACTGGAAGGACCAGCCTACAATATGAAGCTTATCACAAAGAGGGATGAGGGCAGTTAGATAAATAACTACACTAACAACTATCATGACAATGGTAGTAAGTGAGCGAAATAGAATGCCTTTCTCAAATACAGGCAGGGAAAGGGAAGAAGGGAGATGGAGTCATTGGTTGTACTGGTGAAAGGGGGTGTTCTTTTTTATAACTGAAACCCAATTACAAACATGTTTGTAATCATGGTGCTTAAATAAAGGAATATTATTTAAGAAGGAAAAAGAAAAAGATCCATGCTTCTTGGTCCTTATTCTCCTCCTTCTCCTTTCCTACTTCTACTTTCCTAGAGAAGAGTACTTGTTCCAAGACCAGCTGGTGAAAATCTGTTTTTCTTCCTCTAATTGTTTTGTTCCTCTGCTTACAATCACTTTCTATATTTGTGTGGGCTATTTCTGCTCTCTAGCCCATTCATGGATCTATTCATGTTTTTTTTTACCAGTACCTTTGAATCCCTGATTAAAAAAAAATATATATATTAGTCTTATTCCTAGAATTTCATGATATATCTTTAACTTGGTTTAGTTTATTCTCCTTTTTTGTTGTTATTTAAATATAGTGTTAAATATGTCATTTTTCTTAAATAATTGTATTGATATCTATAAAATAACTTTCTGGGATTTTTGACTGGTAATGTGTTGAATCTATATGACAAAAAGAATCTATAGAACAGTAAACTTATTAAAATTTCATGTCTTATTCTTATATGTGATCACAGATTGCATTTTCATTAATTAAATTTCTTTTGATTTCTTCAGCATTTACAATTTTTCCTCACATGGGTCTAAGACACCTTTATTAGATTTAAATCTAGGTATTTCTTCCTTCTTTGTTTTTCTTTTTTTTGGTGCTAATGTAAACAGTATTACCTTTTCCATTTCAAATACCAGGTTTTCATTACTGCTATATAAGAAAGCAGTTGACTTTTATGAATTAACTGTCTGAGCCTACAATCTTGCTGCAATCACTTATAAATTCCAAAAGTTTTCTTGTTGATTCTTTTGAGATTTCCTGCTTAAATAATCCTATATCTGCAAACAAGGACATTGTTATTTCTTCTTTCTAATATTTTGTTCCTTGTCTTACTGTATTAGCTAGAACTTCCTGTATGATGTTGAAAAAAATAGAAAAATAACTTGCTCCCAGTTTTAAAGGACAAAACATATAGTTCCTGATCCTAAGTCTTATGTTCCCTTAGGTGTTTATCAAGTTAAGAAAGTCCAACTCTGAGCTCAGAGAGATAGCACAGCAGCGTTTGCCTTGCAAGCAGCCAATCCAGGACCAAAGGTGGTTGGTTCGAATCCCGGTGTCCCATATGGTCCCCCGTGCCTGCCAGGAGCTATTTCTGAGCAAACAGCCAGGAGTAACCCCTGAGCACTGCCGGGTGTGGCCCAAAAACCAAAAACCAAAAAAAAAAAAAAAAAAGTTCAACTTTGTTACTAATTTACTAAAGGTTTTTCATCATGACTGGACAAGTTAAGTGCTCTTTTTCTGAATCTGTAGCTAGAATTATGTGATTTTTCTTCTTTAGCTTATGAATTGATTTTCAAATGTCGAACTAGATTTATATGACTAGAATCAATCCCATCTTCTTGTTTTCACATAATTGTTTTCTGTTTATTTTTCATGTGGTTGGCTAATGGTTTTATTGTGTTTGTGGAGTTTTTTTTTTATCTACAACAGTAAAAGATATTAGTATGCAATTTTTATATATATATAAAGGCCCTATATATACATATATATGTATATGTATGTATATATATATATGTATATATATTGGTTTTGGTTTTGGTTTTTTGGCCACACCCGGCGGTGCTCAGGGGTTACTCCTGGCTCTGCACTCAGAAATAGCTTCTGGTAGGCTCAGGGGACCATATGGGATGCCGGGGATTGAACCCGGGTCCTTCCTGTTTCAGCTGCATGCATTTCAACTGCTGTGCGATTGCTCCAGCCCCTATATATTTTATTTTATTTTATTTTATTTTAGCTATGTCCAGCAGTGGCCAGGGCTTTACTCCTGGCTCTGAGCTCAGGGATCACTCCTGGCAGGGCTCAGTGAACTATATGGGTGATCAAACAGCAGTTAAGATAAGGCAAGTGCTTTATCTGCTATACTCTCTCTGCAGCCCCAATTTTGCTTTTTTTTTTTTATAATGTCTTTGATTTTGTATAATGGTGACTTCATAGTATAATTTATATATTGTTCCCTCTGGTTTTTGTATTTTGGAAGATAATTTAGAGAATTGGTGCCATTTGTTCCTTAAATGTTTGATAGAATTCACCCATGTATACACCTGTGCCTGTATTTATTAGAAGGTCATTAAATTATTTACTTAATTTCTCAAATTGACAGACATTAGCCTTTTCACATTATATCTTTTTCTTTATGAGTATTTGCCTTTATTGTGTGTGTGTGTGTGTGTGTGTGTGTGTGTGTGTGTGTGTGCGCGCGCGCGCGCCATTTGGACATTTCATTTTACAAGGAGCCACAGCAAATGCAGTTCA
Organism: Suncus etruscus; assembly: GCF_024139225.1. Taxonomy (NCBI): domain Eukaryota; kingdom Metazoa; phylum Chordata; class Mammalia; order Eulipotyphla; family Soricidae; genus Suncus; species Suncus etruscus. The sequence continues at coordinate 64,636,771 of NC_064862.1, read as the reverse complement.
GTATCATTGTGTTTAATTCTTGGTGATTTTTCTTTACAATAAGCAATCCCCAAAGATGGTTCCCTCCCACCCCTGGCAGAGAGCACCATTGCATCTGAGTACCATAAGAAAAATCTTCCAGGGGCCGGAGAGATAGCATGAAGGTAAGGCGCTTTCATGCAGAAGGATGGTGGTTCAAATCCTGGCATCCCATATAGTTCCCTGTGCCTGCCAGGGGCGACTTCTGAGCATAGAGCCAGGAGTAACCCCTGAGTACTGCCGAGTATGACCCAAAAAACAAAAAAAATAAAATGAAATAAAAATAAAAAATAATAATAATAAGAGGAGGAAGAAAGAAAGAAGAAAGAAGAGAAGAAGAAGAAGAAGAGAAGAAGAAGAAGAAGAAGAAGAAGAAGAAGAAGAAGAAGAAGAAGAAGAAGAAGAAGAAGAAGAAGAAGAAGAAGAAGAAGAAGAAGAAGAAGAAAAGAAGGAAAGGAAGGAAAGGAAGGAAAGGGAGGAAGAAAGGAAGGAAGGTAGGAAGGAAGAAGGAAGGAAAGAAGAAGGAAGAAAGAAGGAAGAAGGAAAAAAGAAGAAAAAAGAAAAAAAATTCCAGGCAGGAAAAACAGAATTCTATTCTATCTGACTTGTCAACTCAGTAGGAAATGCCCCCAAAATGCATTTGCAAGATCCACTGTTTTCCTGTAGCCCTGAAGACGCTATGTCTGTTAGCAAAGCTCCCTGCAGTGGCTTGATTAGCATAAGCCAAAACAAAGCCCTGGTCAGGAGTATCATGAAGAAATTCTTCTATTTTATTTGCACTATCAAACGTTACCTTCTTTTTTTTTTTATTTTTTATTATTTTAATTATGACAACAAAGATGCAAAGAAAGAGGACAGGGTAAAGTTACAGTGGAAGTCCAATCACCCATAAACAGGATTCTCAGTAGTCCCATGGATGATATCCCAGCCTTGAACTTTCAGCCAAAGAACATTAAGAAAAACAAAACTGAACCCATGTACAATACAATTACTTTGTCCCTCAAATCCCCAGTTGTAGTATATATTATTTCTTAGCAGCACACCATATAATCTAAAGATATTAGACTTATGTAACTCTTTAAACATTGAGGGCAAAGTACATTTATCTAGTTCCATGCACATGCTTACTAGTTTAAGTTAACCTCAAAAGTTTTAGTGGGTTGTTTTTCTTAAGGATTGGAGTCAAGGGAACATAGTAAAAAACGTATTAAAGTGGCATTTGTTTGCATAGGCCCACCAAAACATAAGGGACATGGAAAGACAAATTATGGTCTAAATACATGGAGACCCTACCCCTGAAGTTTCCTGGTACAGGACTGACTCTAGGCTCCAGGCAAACTAGTTTGTCCAATTCAAGTCATCGTCTGTAGTGGCAATACACCTCCATTCCTCACATAGTCTCTGTTGTTGGTATCATGCTTCTGTATTAAAGATCCTGGAGTCTGCATATCCCATATTGTAGTCAGGATGGTGCAGAGCATCCTCTCGTTTCACCTCACACTTAAGGGGCAATAGAGAGAACCATGTCCTGTAGAGCGGGTCATTGTTGTTGTCACATCTTCTCGCAGGTCATTGTTGTTGTCACGTCTTCTCAGTGTAAACGGAAGTGTCTTTTTAGGAGGTCGATGTCAGACCCTTGGTAGTGTCTTTCCTGGTAGAGGACTGCTTCCAACTGTTGCTATAAAAGACCTTGAATGTTTCATAGATAGCTTGCCTGGTTCCAGCGTGAATGGAGAATGACCATTCATCTGAGGCCTGTGCCAGGTCATTATATCAATGTTCAGGGTGTAAGGTACATTGTAATGAGATTTATTAGATAATAACTAATCTGTATGTATAGTGTTTTCCCATTTTAATGTGTCTATGCAAACAAGGATCAATGCCATGAAGCGTTATTCATAATAACCATAGTAATGCTTCCCCTCTCATTTCTAATATTCATTATGTCTTATCTATTGCTTTTGGTTAGTTTGGTTACTAGTTTACAATTTCATTAAATTTTCCAAAGAAAGAGCTTTTGGATTTGTTCTTTTGTTTTGTTTTGTTTTGTTGTTTTTGTTTTTGATACACACCCAGTATTACCCAGGTATTACTCCTAGCTCTGTGCTCAGAAATCATTCCTGGCAGACTCGGGGACCATATGAGATGCTGAGGATTGGGGATCGAACCCTGGTCCGTCCCAGGTCGCCTCATGAAAGACAAAAGCCCTCCTGCTGTACTGTTGCTCCTGCCCCAGGATTTGTTCATTTTTCTCTGTTAACTTTCTGTTTCACTTTTATTGATTGCTATTAAATTTTTTTATAAGTTTTTTGTTCTGCTTATTTTTTATTTCTTTTCTTCATTTTCTAGTTTCCTGAGGCATGGAAGCTTATTGATTTTAAAGATTTTTGCTTTTGTAATATAGGTATCAATTATATTAAAAACCAACTGTTATCAAAGTTCTTCAACTCCTCTCAGCATCATCAGTCATAAAATGGAGTTAACAATAATAGTACACAGTCATTGTGTTCTTATAAGAACTTGAGTTAGTGTGTGTTAATACATTTAAAGCAAGATTTATATGAAGTGTTAAATATCAGCAATTTTAGTACTGCAGATATATGTCTAGATTGCATGCTTTGTGTACAATAGGACTAGATTTGTACCTGGCACTGCATGGTCTCCTGAGGGCCATCTGGAGCAAATCCTCTGTGCTGAGCTTGGAATAGTTTCTGAACATTGCTAAAAAATGGCCTCAAAACAAATATACATATATTGTAAAATCACCCCACGCACCGTATCTCTAAGCCCAGGTGAATAAGTCTGATTCGGTTGCACAAGAAACAATCCAGAACAGACTGAGGGTAAAACACATATAGTCTGGCAGTCTTCTACTATGGCCCTTGCTACCTGCCAGAACTTCCATTTTTATTGAGTACAGAGATCACCCCTGTGTGAAGCAGTAAACCCACCCAGATTTACAAGTAAGACAATCTTAGTTTTATGTGAAACCAAGTTGTAAACAGATACAAAGAAACCGGGGATAAACTGTTTTAGGTAAAATAAGATGTAACCCAACTATATGTATATACACACACATACATACATATATATACATATACATATATATATATGCAAAATATGTCAGCGCTTCTTTTTATCATCTATATGTATTAGCTTTGCCATTTAATTTTTTAATCATTTTGCTTTTTCTTAGCCCACTTGTAGCTTTTACATTTCTATTGCTTGTAAATAAGATCCTTTGTACCTTATTTAAGATACTAAACAGTGGGGCTGATCCCCCAGCTTCCCATATGGTCCCCCTAAGCCAGGGGCAATTTCTGAGCCCTTAGCCAGGAGTAACCCCTGAGCATCAGATGGGTGTGGCCCAAAAAACCCAAAAAAAAAAAAAAGATACTAAACAGTTTTCTGAAATTTGGTTTCAAATTCTGCATTAACAAAGTATATGGTTGATTCACCAATAGCATTGGTTTGTTTAATGTTACTTCATTATAACACTATGAGGTGTGGTAGGGGGGAGAGATACATTATCAACCAGGGCCACTGCACTTAGGGCATTTGCACATTCTCTTTGATTTTCTTTCTCTTTTTCTTTTTTCTTTCTTCTTTCCTTTCTTTTTTTACCTTCCCTCCTTTCTTTTTTACCTTCCATCCTTCCTTCCTTCCTTTCTTTCTTCCTCCCTCCCTCCCTCCCTCCCTCCTTCCTTCTTCCTTCCTTCTTCCTTCCTTCTTCCTTCCTTCTTTCCTTCCTTCCTTCCTTCCTTCCTTCCTTCCTTCCTTCCTTCCTTCCTTCCTTCCTTCCTTTCTTTCTCTTTCACTTTCTTTTTGTTTTAGGGCACGTTTAGTGGTACTCAGGGGTTACTCCTGGCTCTGTGCTCATGAATCACTCCTGGTGAGCTTGAGAGAACATATGGAATGCTGTGGATGGAACCTACGTCAGCCTCATACAAGGCAGAAGCCCTACCCACTGTGCTACCGCTCTGGCTTATTTTACTCAGCATAACAGTTTCCATGTCCATCATATATAGGAAAATTTCATGACTTCATCTCTCCTGACAGCTGCATACTATTTCATTGTGTATATGTATCACAGATTCTTTAGCCATTCATCGATGAAGGGCATCTTGGTTGTTTCCAGATCCTGGCTATTATAAATAGTCCTGCAATGAATCTAGGTGCGAGGAAGGCATTTTTTTATTGTGTTTTTGTGTTTCTAGGGTATACCCCTAGGAGTGGTATAGCTGGATCATATGGGAGCTCAATTTCCAGTTTTTTGAGGAATTTCCATACTGTTTTCCATAAAGGCTGGACTAGCTGGCATTCTCACCAGCAGTGAATAAGAGTTTCTTTCTCCCTACACCCCTGCCAGCACAATTGTTCTTGTTCTTTGTGATGTGTGCCAGTCTCTGTGGCCTGAGATGGTATGTCATTGTTGTTTGATTTGCATCTCCCTGATGATTAGTGATGTGAAGCATTTTTTATGTGTCTCTTGGCCATTTGTATTTCTTCTTTGAGGAAGTGTCTGTTTATTTCTTCTTCCTATTTTTTGATTGGGTTATACGTTTTTTTCTTGTTAAGTTCTGTCAGTACCTTGTATATCTTAGATATTAGTGCATTGTTTGATGGGTATTAGGTGAATAATTCTCCCATTTTGTGGGTGGCCTTTGTATCCTAGGCATTATTTCCTTTGAGGTACAGAAGCTTCTCCGCTTAATATAGTCCCATCTGTTTATCTCTGCTTCCACTTGTTTGGAGAGAGCTATTTCTTCCTTGAAGATGCTTTTAGTTTCAATGTCATGGAGTGTTTCACCTACATTTTGCTGTATATACCTTATGGTTTTGGATCCGAAATCAAGGTTTTTAATCCATTTGCATTTGACCTTTGTGCATGGTGTTATATGGAGGTCTGAGTTCGCTTTTTTGTAAGTGGCTGTCCCAACACCACTTGTTGAAGAGGCTTTTCTTGCTCCATTTGCATTTCTGCCCCTTTATCAAAGATTAATTGATTATATGTCTGGGGAACAATCTCTGAATACTCAAGTCTATTCCACTGATCTAAGAGTATGTCTTTATTCCAATACCATGTTTTATTGTTTTTTTGGGTTTGTTTTTGTTTTTGTTTTTGGGCCACACCCGGCGGTGCTCAGGGGTTACTCCTGGCTGTCTGCTCAGAAATAGCTCCTGGCAGGCACGGGGGACCATATGGGACACCGGGATTTGAACCAACCACCTTTGGTCCTGAATCGGCTGTTTGCAAGGCAAACGCTGCTGTGCTATCTCTCCAGGCCCACCATGTTGTTTTAATGACTACAGCTTTGTAATACAATTTAAAGTTGGGGAAAGTGATGCCCCCCATTTTCCTTTTCCAAAGGGTTGTTTTCGTGGTATTCGTGGGTGTTTATTGTTCTAAATGAATTTTAATAGTGTTTTATCCACTTTTTTGAAGAATGTCATGGGTATCCCTTAGAGGGATTGATTAAATCTGTATAATGCTTTAGGGAGTATTGACATTTTCTTTATATGGTTGCCATGACAATACATATCCCCCCTTTTTTTTCATTCTTCTGTTTCCATCTGTTGCTGTCTTCTATAAGAAATTTGGTTTTGTTTTGGGCTATTCCCAGCAGTGCCCAGGGGTTACTCTTGGCTCTGAATTTAGGGATAATCCCTGGCTGTCCTTATGGAACCCTATTGGATGCTGGGGATTGAATTTGGGTTGGCTTTGTGTAAGGTAAGCACCTTAACTGCTTTTTTTTTTTTTTAACTTCCTAAGCAATGTTCAGGGGATCCTTGAGCCACTCTCAGAGAGACTCAGTCTGGAAGTACTGACCTGAAGGTTTTGTGCTCTAGCCCAGTAATGCTGTACTACTTGAATCCAGTAATCCCAGCAGAGCTCAGTGTTTAACAGGGTCATATAGATGGAGATCAAGTCACCATAAGGTACTAGGAAATGAAATAAGACCTCTCTGTGTGCCCCTGCCTCTTTTAAGGAATCTTTCTGTGGCCTTGTAAATATCATTTTTTGTTTTGTTTTTTATTTCTTTTTTCAGTTTTTTGGGCCACACCTATTTGATGCTCAGGGGTTACTCCTGGCTAAGCACTCAGAAATTGCCCCTGGCTTGGGGGGACCATATGGGATGCCGGGGGATCGAACCACGGTCCTTCCTTGGCTAACACTTGCAAGGCAGACACCTTACCTCTAACACCACCTCGCCGGCCCCTAAATATCATTTTAATAACTGTAAAACACTTAATTTTTTTTAAAACACATAACTTTGACTGGTTTCTTAATGTGGGACATTAAATTTTTGCCCTCACAGATGGTGCTCCATACTCTTATATAGAGATTATTTTCATTGTAAGTTATTTCTTTTAGACTAAATTCCCAGTTAGGGAATCTCTAACTTAAACTAGTGAGCATTTTTATAGTTCTAGAAGAATCATACCAGATTGATTTCTAGGTAAAACTGCAGAATGACGTAGGATCACAGACACTCCCTCCTTCGGTACTAAGTGGAATTAACAGCACCCCAGAAATGTTATTTCTGAAAATAAAAATGGTAGAATTCAGAGATTTCTTACTGGTCATGACCAAACTACAATAATGACTATGAAGCTGTGAAAAATGTCTTTTTATTTGTTTTATTTATTGTTTGTTTTATTTTGGTAATCAGGATTTATTTCTGTCTTTGTGCTCAGGAGTTACTCCTGGTGGGCTTGAGGGACCATGTAAGGTGCCAGGGAGTGAATCCTAGTCTGCTGAATGCATGGCCAATGCCCTACCTGCTGTACTATTGCTCCAGCCCCAGATGTCTTTGAAAATAATAATAATAATAATACTTGATTGATTGATTGATTGATTGGCTTCTGGGCCACTCCTGGCTCTGCACTTAGAAATCGCCCCTGGCAGGCTGGGGGACCAAATGGGATGTCCAGAATCGAACAGGGTCCTTTTCAGGTCAGCTGCATGAAAGGCAAATGCCCTGCTGCTGTGCTATCTCTCAGGCGCCTCCCTGATGTCTTTGCAGACAACTGACCTAGGTTAGATCCACAGTAGTCACCAAGCCTCAGGAATGATTTCTGAGCTAGGAGCAACACCTAAATATCATTAGGTACACTTTCCCCCAAATAAAAATAAAAGCAATAATAATAATAATAATAAAAATAACTTTAAAAAGCTGAGTTTGAGATCCCTCCACACATATATATATGTATATGTATGTATATATATATATATATATATTGTTTGTTTGTTTGTTTGTTTGGGAGTTACACCCAGCATTGCTCAGGGGTTACTGCTGGCTCTGCGCTCAGAAATCACTCCTGGCTGTCTCGGGGGACTATATAGGGTGTGGGGATTTGAACCACCATCTATCCTGGGCCAGCTGTGTACAAGGCAAACGCCATACTGCTTTGCTATCTCTCAGGCTCCCAAAATCCCTCCATATTTCTTTAGTAAGTTGTTTTTTTTGTTTGTTTGTTTTTACCATTTTTGAGTACTTGTTTTTTTTTTTTACAATATTTCTTAATAGGAATAAGGTAAATGTCCTGGATTTGTTTCTTTCAAAAAGCTTTATGCTGGTTAATGAAATGAGCTCAATCTACCACCCACACCAAAAACATGCACACCACTAATGGGAGTGGGTGAACCCAGTTTAGGAAAGTTGGCCAATTTTTAAAAGAATGTAGTACCCAGATTTCCTGCCAAGCCAGCAGAGTATATCCTTTTTATCCAGCTTCTGTAACCTCAGGTGACAAAAAAAACTTTCACAAACCAATCCTTGAAGTGTAGCCAAGTTAGTAGACGAGATAAATTGGCCCCAGATAATGTTAAGAAAGAGGTCAAAATTTTACATGATTATAATCAGAGCAAAAGTGGTATGGTAACTATGCAAAATATAGATAATTAATAAAAATCAAAAAAGGTATGGCCTTCAGGTAGTATATGATTTTTTAATTTTTATTTAAAACATTGTGATTTACAAAGTTATTCATAATTGAGTTTTAAACATACAATGTTTCAGTACCAATCCCACCACAGTATCAACCTCCCCCCACCAATGTTTCCAACACATGACAACACTCCCAGCTGCAACGTGTCATCATTACAGACTCATTTTTAAGTTGGTTGTTAAAGTTTGGGTCTCATCATTTCATTGTTGTTGATTCTGACATGATATTTAGTCTTGTCCTTTCTTTTTTTTTTTTTTTTTGTGGTTTTTGAGTCACACCCAGCAGTGCTCAGGGGTTATTCCTGGCTCCATGCTCAGAAATTGCTCCTGGCAGTCACAGGGGACCATATGGAACGCCGGGATTCGAACCAATGACCTTCTGCATGAAAGACAAACACGTTACCTCCATGCTATCTCTCTGGCCCCAGTCTTGTCCTTTCTTAACACCGCCAATGCACCTAAGTTCCCAATTTGTCTGGAAACATTTGTTTCCAGATAAGTGGGAGCAAAATTATAAATTAAATAAATAAATAAAATAAGAAAGAGAAGAGAAATTTGAAAAAGCACAGCAACAAACAAAGTAGTGAAAATTATTGTATCTTCAATGAGGTCATTAAGTCACCTTCAGAAGGTTTAGTAAGATTTTGTTGCTGACTACCATTCTGATACTTCATTTGATTCTGAAAATTAGATGAGTTCAGCTACACATAGGCACCCAAATGGGAGTGGTCCTATGGGATGGACCACATTCCTATGGGAATGGAGATGTCCAGAAATTCCAAGCACTGTTGCTGATACTGCAGCTTTTAGGGGGCATGTTTTCAGCCTCCAGGTTTTCTGGAAGTAAAAGAATACGAAGGTGGGGGATGGAGGTGTGGAGGGTACCCATAATAACTACAAAAAAATGTCCTGGTGATGTATAGATCAGTCCAAATACTGGTATATTTGAAGATTTGTTCAAATTGGTATCTCTGCAGAGAACTGTAGAGAAGTGGTGAAGCAGTGTCATAGGAGAAGTGGTGATTGTGGGTGATAAGTGTAGCAGGCGTGGCTTCAGCAGGGTGGGAACTTGACCTGCCCTCTCCTCCCAAGACTGCAGTCTTTAAACTGCATGGCCAGTGTACCCATAATTTTTTATGACTTAGTTTACATCTCTTTATTTTACTATATTTTATATATTTTATTTTTATTGATACTGATGTGAATTACAAGTCTTTCACAGTTGTGTGTCAGGTACATAGTGACAGTGAATTAGGGTCATTCCTACCACCAGTGTTGACCTCCCTCCACTATAATTCCCAGCACACATCCTATACCTCCACTCTTAATCCCCTGTTCTAGTGTAACAGGTCCATTTTGTTTATAGCTTGTTATAGTTTGGGTCTTCTGATTCTATTGTCATTGACTTTTGTTTGGGTATTTAGGTCTGACCATTTTTTATTTCCACTTAATGCTCCTGAGAACAGTTGGTTCCTGGGTCCCGTCCACCTTTTTTCCCTCAGTTTGTAGGAAGACGTAGAAATATGAGGCAGAACAAGATGATTCATGTTCTATGGTTTGGTAAAAAAAAAAAAAAAAAAAAAAAGTGGGAGCCCCTCTCTAGAAGCTATAAATATAAATAAAATTTAAAGCAGAAAATAAAGGAAAAAAGAAATGGGGGGTCAAATGTGGCAAGTTATTGTTTTTGTTTTGTTTTGTTTTGTTGCATAGGTGCAGTAAACGTTGGGGACATTAGAAAGGAAATTCCCTTGGTCTAAGAGCTATAGGGTGTCTCTACCCTTAAAGCATATTGTCATGAGATTGACTACAGGTTCTAGACATGTTAGTTGTCAAACCCCAAGGTCTGTCTTTATGATGTCAGGAAAAGTTCTGCTCAGTAGTGGTTCTCAAAGTCAGTCTTCTGTAATTAGAGATCTTGGCTTTTTCACAGATCCTAGGATAAAGCCTAGAGTAGAGTCTTTCTTTATGGTCCGAGGACAGGTTCTGCTCAGTCAGTTTTTGTAGTCAGTCTTTTGTAATTAGTGATCTTGATTTTTGCACAGATCCTAGGACAGAAGGTGTCCTGATTTCATCTCATTGTAAGGTGATGTGAGGTCGAGCAACCTGCCCTTAGATCAAGTTGTTGCTGTTTCCTCATTGTCAGGGTGTCACATGAACCTACGCTGGTGCAAGTTGGTGTCAGAGTGGTATTAGGGACTCCCAGGGGAGTTTTATTCCTGGTGCTGGTGCAGAGAACTGTGCCAGTTCCAAGCTTGGGATCCAGGGTTTGGGGTTGGACAGTCGATATCCAATCATGTATGATCTAAGTCAAGTCCCCCGGACAATAATTCAGGGTGGAAGGCACTCCTGTATTATAAAATTTTGGGGTTCTTATTTACATCTCTTTCAAGAACGGACTCAGTCTATGGAGGTAAGCAGGTGCAGATGTGGCGATTATATTTGTTTCTAGTATGTGATATTTAAATGATTTTTTTTTTTTTTAGTTTTTGGCCATACCTGGGTCATAAAGTGCTCAGGGAATACTCCTGGCTCTGCACTCAGGAATTACTCCTGGTGGTGCTCAGGAGACCAAATGGAATGCTGGGGATCAAATCTGTGTCACCACATACAAGGCAAGTGCCTTCCCCATTGTAATAGCTCCCTGACCCCTAGTATTTAATTTTTTAATAATTTATAGATTACCAATAGAAAAAGGATAGAAGGATCAATGTAATAAATTAAGAGTAAAGAAATAAATCTCACATTTATGATTCATATTTACCTGATTTTTTTTTACAAGTGCATCAAGGTAAGTAAATTGGGGAAGAGATTGACTCAAAAAATTCTGGGACAATTGATTATCTACAAGCCAAATAATGAATATGGTCTTCTATTTCACACTGTAAAAAAAAATCAACTCAAAATGAATCTGAATGAATCCAGGTAAATTGTTCAGAGGCATAAAATATATGCCTCTCCTGGAAGACCCAAATTTCATCCCTTGTTCTGTCATCTGTGCTCTTGGTAGCCTAAGTATCGAATTATCCATTTGTGGGTATCTTCTATCACCAGGAGTGACTCCCAGGTCCTCTAAAGACCAAAAAAGAGGGACAGAGAAAAACACACAGAGACAGTGAGACAGAAAGAAACAGAAAAAGCAAAGACCTAAATTTGAGTTAAAACTGAAGAATAAGATTTGGGACATTGGTGATGGGAATGTTACACTGGTGAAGGGGGGGGGGTGTTCTTTACATGACTTAAACTCAACTACAATCATATTTTAATCATGGTTTTTAAATAAAAATATTTAAAAAACTGAAGAATAATTTAAAAAACAACAAGGGCAAATATTCATAACTGTAGAGTAGAAAATGATTTCTTTTGTTGTTGTTGGTTTTGGGCCACACTTGGCAGTGCTCAGGAGTTACTCCTGGCTCTATGTTCTGGAATTACTTCTGGGAAGCTTGAGGGACCATATGGGATTCAGGGGATCAAACTATGTGCAAGGCAAGTCCCCTTTCCACTGTATAATGACTCCAGTTTCATAGGCAATGATTTTTAAAACACTAAAACACTAAAAAGCATGCCACAATTACTATTGCGATAGATATTAATAGAGTGGAAAAACATTTTGTATTAATGTTTTAATATTATTTAGAGAGACTTCAGGCTCACAGGGTAGCTCTCTCTTTTTATATATATATATATATATATATATATATATATATATATATATATATATATATATATATTTTTTTTTTGGTTTTTTGGGCCACACTCGTTTGATGCTCAGGGGTTACTCCTGGCTAAGCATTCAGAAATTGCCCCTGGCTTGGGGGGACCATATGGGATGCCGGGGGATCGAACAGCTGTCTGACCTACGCTAGTGCTTGCAAGGCAGACACCTTACCTCTAGCGCCACCTCCCCGGCCCCTCTCTTTATATTCTTTTTTTTTGGGGGGGGGGCACACCCAGTGATGCTCAGGAGTTACTCCTGGCTGTCTGCTCAGAAATAGCTCCTGCCAGGCACGGGGGACCATATGGGACACCAGGATTCGAACCAACCACCTTTGGTCCTGGATCAGCTGCTTGCAAGGCTGCTTGCCGCCGCTGTGCTATCTCTTAGGGCCCTCTCTCTTTATATTCCTTTTTTTTTTTGTTTTGTTTTGTTTTGTTTTGGTTTGGTTTTGGTTTTTGGGTCTCACCCGGCAGTGCTCAGGGGTTACTCCTGGCTCCATGCTCAGAAGTTGCTCCTGGCAAGCACGGGGGACCATATGGGGCGCCGGGATTCGAACCGATGACCTTCTGCATGAGAGGCAAACGCCTTACCTCCATGCTATCTCTCCGGCTCCTCTCTTTATATTCTTAAGGAAGCTCCATAGTGCTTTCCAAAACAGGTAGCTTCAATTTATATTCCAACCAACAATTGCTTTTTCTTCACATGCTCCTCAACATTTGCTGTTTCTTTGAATGTCAACCATTTTCCATTTGAGGCAACAACCACTTATCAGATGTATTATATGTAAATATCTTTTCCCTTCAATAGACTTCTTTTGCTCTTTTTTTCAACTTTATTTTTTTAAGGTACAGTTACCTCACTTCATCAACTTTGAAATACACAAGATCCTCCATCAATGTCTTCATGTTACTCCTACTTGATATCTTCACTACCCCTCACTTTTTTTTGTTTGTTTGTTTGTTTTTGGGTCACACCCGGCAGTGCTCAGGTGTTACTCCTGGCTCTAGGCTCAGAAATCACCCCTGGTAGGCTCGGGGGGGACTGTATGGGATGCCGGAATTCGAACCACCATCCTTCTGCATGCAAGGCAAATGCCCTCCCTCCATGCTATCTCTCTGGCCCTAGATATATCTTATTTTTGTATGAATCATCACAATTCTTTTAGGTGGTCAGCTCTTCACCATCACAGTTGTTGCTATCAGGTTTCTGTAGTTATAGATCCTGGTTTCAGTACAGGTCCTATGTCAAAGTCCAGGTGCTGTGTAGTGTCTTCTGGTTCTGTCTCACCATCAGTTAGCATTGCAGAGAATCCTGCCCTAAAAGCAGACTGTTGCTATTGCCTGGTTGTCAGGGTGACATAAGAATTGTCTTAGGAATAAGCCAGTGCCATGGTGGTAGTGGGGTCTTCCTTGGTAGAATTTATGTTTCTGGTGCTGGTGTAGAAAACCATATTTGTTTCCATAGGTGCTGTTCGGGGGTGAATGGTGAATGTCCAATCAACTGGAGTCTAAGCCAGTTCATTATGCCAAATGTTCAGGGTCATTACACATTTTTTTAAGAATGTGCATTTGGGCCACGGCCGCAGTGCTCAGGGCCATGCATTTAGAAATTACTCCTAGCAAGCTTAGGGGGTCCATATGGATGATGGGTATCAAATTTCTGTCGCATAATGTGCAAAGCAAATACCCTATCTACTGTGCTATATCACTCTGACCCCAAGTCATTACACATTTTTAGTTGAATACCTTGAATATGACCTGTATAGCCCTTGGAGTGCTCACAATCTATCCTATTTTTTTTGGGCTCAGGAAGCATCTATGATTTTTATTTCTTCAAGCATGGAGGGGGACAGTGGCTCACATGGACAGAGTATATCACCAAAGAGGAGGAGCAGATCCCGCCTAATGCAAAGGTAAAAAATATGAGAGAGAGAGAGAGAGAGAGGAGAGAGAGAGAAGAAAGAGAGAGAGGAGAGAAGAGAGAGAGAGAGAGAGAGAGAGAGAGAGAGAGAGAGAGAGAGAAACCATGGTTGTGGAATTTCAGTTCCAAAAATGACATATTCTCCATGGTAGAAGGATGTGAGCGTTTTGTTTTATTTTTACATTTTACCTTTTTACTTTACTATTGATTAATGTACTATGATTTATAATACTGTTAGAAATGGTTTCCCATGTACATAATTCTAACATTACAACCTCACCAGTGTCTCCACCTCTTGTTCTCGAGGACCCCAATGCCCCTTTCTTTTAAACCCCCTAGTGTCATGAAACTAATTTTTGTGGACCAGATCTCTCTAGAGTGTTGCGTTTAGCTTTTGTTATTACCTTACCACGGATCTGCAAATTCCTCACGTTTTTTATCTATCCCTTTTCTTCTGACTCCACTCAAAGGCTCATTTTCTTCTAACAGTCAAGAGGCTGAAGAGTAATAAGGTGCATAGGGTGCTTCACTTGTAAGCAGCAGACCTAAGCAGCAGCCCTAAGCTTGATTCCTCACACCTCAACCCCTTGTGACTCACCCTTACAACAACTCCTGTCTTTTGTCTGACTTGATTGTCAGTACTCCAACTTTACTGTTTGCCATCTACCACCCTTCTGGGGACCGAACGATCTGAAATCATCCCAGAAAGATAAATTTTATCTAATAGAGGTAGAAATGTACACATTCAGACTTAATTTTTTCTCACTGGTAAAAAGTGAGATGGAGTTGTAGGTGACTCTGCTAACTCAAAAACCCATTAACCAGGGCCAGCATGATAATATAGTGGAATAGAGTGCTCACCTTGAATGCATCCAACCCAAGTTCAATCTCCAGTTCCCCATATGGTTCCTCAAACCTTGCCATTGATCACACCACCCTGTGTGTGCTGAGTATTGATTTTTAGTGTTTCCAATAATTATAATTTGTTTATAATTGTTTATAACTTTTTCTGGCATTATGTAGTTGAGTATACAGAGGCAAGAACAACAAAAACAAATAAGAAATCTGGGTCTTTTCTATGCTAAATCCTCCATGTTTTTGAAGGTTCGATCCAGCTCATAAATGAACACTTTTCTAAAGAGAGTTCTTAAAAAAAAACAAAAAAAAAAAAAACATTGAATACACAAGTCTAATTTGGGTCTGTGACAGGAAGTGTTTAAGCCTGTTATGGGATAAAGATTGGGGAGAGGAGTCAGTCTCAGAACCAAAACGTTTATTTAATAATAATTTTTATTTTGATCAAAGTGGATTACAAATCTTTCACAGTAATATTTTAGGTACATAGTGACATTGAATCAGGGGAATTCCCACCACCAGAGTTGTCCTCCCTCCACCCCTGTTCCCAGCATGCATCCCATATTCCCTTCTTTTACCCCCTGGGCGGCTAGTATAAGTGGTCCCCTCTGTGTCTAGCTTGTTGTAAATACTGTTGTCATTGGCTTTGAATTTTGTGTTTAAGTCTGATCATTTTTTTATTTCTATTTAATGTTCATACGACTGTTTGGTCTTGGTACCCTCTATTATTTCCCCCTCATTTGTGAGGCGGAACAAGATGGTTCAAGTTATGTAAGAACCAAAATTTTTAAGTGTTTGGAAAGCAGGTGCTGAGTAAGCACAGAGAATAGAAACTAAAGGTCAGTCACAAATCTTCTGAACCAATGAATAAATATGGTATGTGAGAGGTGGACCTTGCCTGGGGTGAGATAGACCCCATATTGTGTTCAGACTATCTTCTGTGATAATTGCTCAGGTTGATTCTGAACAATTATTACAAAGGATAGTAGCTACAGATCCATCCGTAGATAATCACCATTTAAAAAATGACAAGGGCCAGAGCGATAGCAGAGTGGTAGGGTGTTTACCTTGCACGAGACGACCCAGGATAGATCTGGGTTTGATCACCAGCATTCCATATGGTCGTCCCCCCCGCCCCCCCCCCCCCCCCCCGAGCCTACCAGGAACAATTTCTGAGTGAAGAGCCAGGAGTAACCCCTAATTGCCACTGGATGTGCTCCCCCCCAAAAAAACAAAAACAAAAACAAAAACAAAAAAATGACAGTTTTGTGTTTAAGTATACAGTTTGGAGGGATAGAGAGTTCAACAGTCCAAGGTTAAATATTCATTCAAGACTATCAGTACAGTAAGAGTTTAAGCTGAATAGATAGTAAGAATATAATCCAGGGACAAGCAATAACTCATCAATAGGGCATTTGTCTTGTACATGACTGACCCAGGACCAACCTAGGTTCTATTCCTGGCAATCCATATGGTCCCCCAAGCCTGCCAGAAGCAATTTCTTTTTTTTGTTTGTTTGTTTGTTTTTGTTTTGGGGTCACACCCAGCAGCTCTCAGGGGTTCCTACTGGCTTTACGTTCAGAAATTGCTCCTGGGGCTGGTGAGGTGGCGCTAAAGGTAAGGTGTCAGTCTGTCTTGCAAGTGCTAGGACCGCGGTTTGATCCCCCGGCATCCCATATGGTCCCCCCAAGCCAGGGGCAATTTCTGAGCGCTTAGCCAGGAGTAACCCCTGAGCATCAAACTGGTTTGGCCCGAAAAACCAAAAAAAAAAAAAAAAAAAAAAAAAAAAAAGAAATTGCTCCTCTGGGGACCATATGGGATGCCGAGATTTGAACCACCGACCTTCTGCATGAAAGGCAAATGCTTTCTAAGCACAAAGCCAAGAGTAACCTCTGAGTGCTGCCCAGTGTGGCTCAAACCCTTCCAATCACCCCCAAAATAGAATATAATTCAGAGCATCACACGTTCAAAAACAAATGACTAATAAAGTATATATGCAATGGTATATATACAATGGAATATATTTTGGTACATATACATAATGGAATGCTATCTGGTGATAAGAAAAGATATTTGCTGTTGTGTGAATGTATCTGGTGGATTCATTCATGCTGAATAAAGTCAATTAAGAGAAGAGAAACAGATACAAAATGATCTCTCTCTTATGTGGAATATAAAGAAATCAATAGCAAATGGCCAAAAGTAACAGAGAAATTGTCTATAGAATTGAGTTAACATGGGGTAAAATAAGTAGAGGGTAAAATAAGTTGGGGGACACTCTCTGGTGGGTAATGTGATCTTGGAACATGTATGCATGGAATTCTATATACTTAATGATATTATAAATCATGGTGCCTAAAATAAAAATTAAAAAAATCCAAGTTTCCCTGAAGACCAGAACTTAGCCTCTTGGGTCCAGTACCAAGACTCTCCTCTGTTTCTGTGGTACAGATCTCAGACCTCATCATCCCAACAATGGAGACAGCCCGGCAAACTTTCTTCTTGAAAACCTACATAGATCATGAGATTCCAATACTATTTGTGGGTCCTACAGGAACTGGCAAATCAGCCATCACCAACAACTTTCTTCTCAATCTTCCCAAAAATGTCTACCTACCCAATTGCCTCAATTTCTCTGCCAGAACCTCAGCCAATCAAACCCAAGATATCATCATGTCAAAGCTGGATCGAAGAAGGAAGGGTCTTTTTGGGCCTCCTATGGGAAAGAAGGCAGTGGTATTTGTAGGTAAGACCTAAACCTGTCTCTTTCTTCCACTCCAACTAGAATGGCTCTTTGCAGGACTGTTTTATTGTCCTTTTATTTTCACTGGGAGGTAAAATACTTCTGTTTAATATAATTTAGTTCTTCTTTCCTTCCTTCCTTTTCTTTTTTCCTCCCTCCCTGTTTCTCTTCTTTTCTCTTCCCCTCTTTGTCTTTTTTTTCCTTTTGTCTTTCTATTCTTCTTATCTTTTAAAGTATTGTTGGTCATGAACTGTAGGCCAAAATTTTAATTTAGTTATAATCTCAACCTTTGAGTAGACAGGTGCTTCCTTTTTCTTCTGAGAGGATCAGGCAAGGTACCTTGTAATAATTCTAGAAAAGGATTGCATGGTTGCTCTTTCTCATTTCCAAAAGCAATACACATTTTGTGAAGTCTTTTATTTCATTTTATATTAGATAAAGATGCTATTAGTAAATTTAAAAAACTAGTTTGTGCTAAATAAATGTGTGAAATAAGCATAATAATTTCCTGGAATTTTACTTACTTGATTTTTTTTTTCCTTTTTCTTGGGGGGGGGGTTGCAAAACTAGTAGTGTTCAGTGGTTACTCCTAACTCTGTACTCAGAAATTACTTC
Source organism: Suncus etruscus (assembly GCF_024139225.1). Classification (NCBI taxonomy): domain Eukaryota; kingdom Metazoa; phylum Chordata; class Mammalia; order Eulipotyphla; family Soricidae; genus Suncus; species Suncus etruscus. Next base: position 64,618,950 of record NC_064862.1, on the reverse strand, counting down.
TGAAAAGCTCGGGGACCATATGGGATGCCTGCAATCAAACCTGGGTCAGCCACGTGCAAGGCAAACTCCCTACCTACTGTGCTATCATTCCGGTCCCTACCTGCTTGATTTAAAAAACAAACAAACAAACAAACTTAATTTGAGTGCTTGTCTTGCACTTGGCGACCTGAATTCTATCCCCGGCATCCTGTATAAACCCTCAAGTATGCCAGGAGTGAATCCTGAGCATAGAACCAGGAGTCATCCCTGAGCACTGGCAGGTGTGGGGCCCCTTACAAAAAAAAAAAACTACTTAATTTTATTCACATCTTGCAAACCTGCAAAGTATTATTATTTTACTAGCCGGTAAATGGAGGGCTCCAAAGGTTGTATCTTTATGCAGAGAAATATCTAGAATATTCTGAAGTCATGACCTAAACCCAGGTTTTTTGTGTCAAATGTAATGTATTTTCCACTATATCACTCCTTGCTAATCCTTTTGGGTTATCTCATATTCTGCTTTTAGGGGCATAAAGGTAAGGCGTTTGCCTTTCATGCAGAAGGTTGGTGGTTCGAATCCCGGCGTCCCTTAAGGTCCCCTGAGCCTGCCAGGAGCAATTTCTGAGCATTTTAAATTTTAAAATTTAGGTATCAAAAATGAAGGCTATATGCCTTTGTCCTCTTGCCAACTATTATCTACTTCTTAAAAGCAAGGATCTTGTTTTACTTTAATTCCTTTTTCTTTTCCTTCCTTTATTCAGCTAGTTCGCCAGTTCTCCCTTTCTGCTATTATCCCCAAATATTTTTAAGGTTTGCAGCCAAACATATCTAGGTTCAAATCTCTTTTTTTGTTTGTTTGTTTGGGGGCCACATCCAGTGATGCTCAGGGGTTACTCCTGGCTATGCACTCAGAAATTTCTCCTGGCTTGAGGGACCATATGGGACACTGGGGAATCGAACTGTGGTTCGTTCTAAGTTAGCATGCGTAAGGCAGATGCCTTACACCCTGCACCACCACTCCAGCCCCTCTTGATTCTTTTTTAATGTAGTCACCTTTCTAACTTAACTTCCTCATCTTTATTTATTATAACAGTATTAGTATCTTCCTTATAAATTCATTATTTAGGTTAAATAAAATATGTAGGGGCCGGAGAGATAGCATGGAGGTAGGGCATTTGTCTTTTATGCAGAAGGACGGTAGTTTGAATTCTGGCATCCCATGTGGTCCCCTGAGCTTGCCAGGAGCAATTTCTGAGCACAGAGCCAGGAGTAACCCTGAGTGCTGCTGGGTGTGACCCAAAAACCAAAATAACAAAAAAAAGAAAGAAAATATGTATAATTTTTTTTAAATGTTTGATGGCACAAACTGTCAGTGCTTTCTATGTACACAGACTAGGTGTTATCCTATTAGGAAAAAAGCAATTCCTACCCTCAAAATTACAATCACTCTTGTAATTTTGGTTTTGCTTTTCAAAATACCTAGCACAAGTCTTTGCTCCTATTGGATTTTAACTACTACCTGCTGGTGAGGTTAAATGCCCTCTTGGTTGAGAATATGACTATATTGCTCACCATTAAATATCCCAGCAGTGAGCAAAATGTTTAGCATGAAGTAGAAAATAAACATATTTTTACTGGAATGGATATCTGAGAAAAAACACTGTATAATGAAGCTGTTTATGTATCTTTTTTGTTTTGGTTTTTGGATCACACCCAGCAGAGCTCAGGGACTACTCCTCTCTCTAGGCTCAGAAATTGCCCCCAGGGGCCGGAGAGATAGCATGGAGGTAAGGCGTTTGCCTTTCATGCAGAAGGATGGTGGTTTGAATCCCGGCATCCCATATGGTCCCCTGAGCCTGCCAGGAGCGATTTCTGAGTGTAGAGCCAGGAGTAACTCCTGAGCACTGCCGGGTGTGACCCAAAAACAAAAAAAGAAAGAAAGAAAGAAAGAGAGAGAAAGAAAGAAAGAAAGAAAGAAAGAAAGAAAGAAAGAAAGAAAGAAAGAAAGAAAGAAAGAAAGAAAGAAAGAAAGAAAGAAAGAAAGAAAGAAAGAAAGAAAGAAAGAAAGAAAGAAAGAGAAAGAAAGAGAGAGAGAAAGAGAGAGAAAGAAAGAAAGAAAGAAAGAAAGAAAGAAAGAAAGAAAGAAAGAAAGAAAGAAAGAAAGAAAGAGAGAAAGAGAGAAAGAAAGAGAGAAAGAGAGAAAGAGAGAGAAAGAAAGAGAGAGAGAAAGAAAGAAAGAAAGAAAAGAAAAGAAAAGAAAAGAAAAGAAAAGAAAAGAAAAGAAAAGAAAAGAAAAGAAAAGAAAAGAAAAGAAAAGAAAAGAAAGAAATTGCCCTTAGCAGGCTTGGGGGACCATATGGGATACCGGGATTGGAACCACTGTCCTTCTGCATGCAAGGCAAACTCCCTACCACTGTGCTATCTCTTCAGCCCCCTGAAGCTGTTTCTGCATCTTTAAAGTATCAATAGTCATAGATTTCAATGGAGTCAGAGAGCCCAGAACCCAAAAACAACTCTTTCCATTGCTCAAAATATTCACGACTTGGAACTGTCTGCAAAAGGATGAGAATGGGCATAGACATTTGCAAAAGGAATAGTCTTGCATTCTTGCAAGAGCAGAGCAACCCATAAACTTAAATTGTGTGCCCATTTGTTTCTTTCTCCAGATGACCTCAACATGCCAGCCAAGGAGGTATATGGGGCCCAGCCTCCCATTGAGCTCCTAAGGCAATGGATTGACCACGGTTACTGGTTTGACAAAAAGGACACAACTAGGCTGGACATTGTGGATGTGCTGCTTGTGACAGCCATGGGTCCCCCTGGAGGAGGAAGGAATGACATTACTGGTATGTGAAGGAAAACAAGCTTCTTTCCTCTTCACCCCCATGAGTCAGGCCTTTGCATAGATGGAAAATTGGTGCTGAGCACTCTGTCTTGATAGAGGCTGGATGCAAGTATTTCTAGACTATCGTCAATAGAGTTTACTTAGATCCAGGATGTCATGTTTGAAGAATTCATTTCAGATGTTGATAGACATAGCATGGGAAGATAGTAACAGAATGTCATAAATCTTTGACTAGGTTCTACAGGAACCAAGAGTTTCATGTAAAAGCAGACTTTGATGTGACTAATATATGTTCTGGGAGGAAACTAGATCAGAGGTTTACAACTAGGCAAATTTGCCTGCTCTATTTGTTTTTGTTTGTTTGTTTGTTTTGGGGTCACACCTGGCAGCGCTCAAGGGTTACTCCCTGCTCTATGCTCAGAAATCGTTCCTGCCAGGCTCAGGGGATCATATGGGATGCCAGGATTTGAACCACCGACCTTCTGCTTGAAAAGCAAATGCCTTACCTCCATGCTATCTCTCTGGCCCCAACCTGCTCTATTTGTTTTAATTCTAAAGATTTCCAAAAAAGAGCAAATAGGGATTGGAGAAATAGCATGGAGGCGGGGCATTTGCCTTGCATGCAGAAGAATGGTGGTTCAAATCCTAGCATCTCATATAGTCCCCTGAGCCTCCCAGGAGCTATTTCTGAACATAGAGCCAGGAGTGACTTCTAAGCACTGCCGGGTATGACCCACACCCCCCCCCCCAAAAAAAAAAGAAAGATCAAATAATCCAAAGCATACTGAAAAAATATAATAAACAATTTGGACTCTCCATCAGTGATTCTAATAACAGGTCTGTAGTATACTTTGCCTGACGTTCAGTTTGATCCATTCAGGAGAGCAGGTGTCTACTTTTATGAAATACTTCCTGGATTAACTATTAATACCATTTTCAGACTTAGATTCAGTTATTATAATGTCTCTGGTATTTAGCTTTAGAACACATAAAACAAGAAAAATGTAAAGAATACTTTTATGATCCAGCAACAAAACAACAATCTGATTTTTAAATGAGCAGAAGAATAGACCTTTCTCCTAAGAAATTATTCAGACACTAACAGGTCCATAAAAAGATTGTCTTACCAAAAAAAAAAAAAAAAAAAAAAGATTGTCTTTTTTGTTTGTTTGTTTGTTTGTTTGTTTGTTTTTAGGCCACATTCAGGGGCTACTCCTGGCTATGCACTCAGAAATCACTCCTTGCTTGGGGGACCATATTGGCTGGGGATTGAACCCAGGTCTGTCTTGGGTCAGCCACGTGCAAAGGAAACACCCTACTGCTGTGCTATCGCTCTGGCCTCATAAAAAGATTTTCAACATAAGGGCCAGATAGATAGAATAGCAGGTATGTAACTGCCTTGTCTGAGGCTGACCCTGATTTGATCCCTGGCACCAGTATGGTTTCCCAAACCTGCTAAGAGTGATCCCTGAGCTCAGAGCCTTGGTGTAAGCCCTTAGCAACTCCAAGTGTTGTCCCCAAAAAACAAAACAAGAAAATAAATATTCAGATTAACCATCAAGAAAAAAATTTTTTTTTTTATTTTTGGGCCACATCTGCAGTGCTTAGGGATTACTTCTGGCTCTGAATTTAGAAATCGTTCTTGGCAGGATTAGGGGACCATATGGGATGCTGGGATCAAACCCGGGTCGGCATGTGCAAGGCAAATGTCCTACCTTCTGTGCTATCACTCTGACCCCAAGAAAATTTATTTTTAATAAATTTAATTTATTTTTATTTTGGGGCCACACCTGGTGGCACTCAGGAGTTACTCCTGACTCTGCACTCACAAATTACTTCTGGCAGGCTAAGGAGATCATATGAAATCAAACTTGGGTTGGTCACGTGTAAGGCAAATATCCTATCTACTGTGTTATTTTCCCACCTCTCGTTAGGAAAATTTAAATCAAAACCCACAATGACTGAGGCCAGAGAGAAAGTACAAGAGATAGTACCGGGCCGGAGAGATAGCATGAAGGTAAGGCGTTTGCCTTTCATGCAGAAGGTCATCGGTTCGAATCCCGGCGTCCCATATGGTCCCCCGTGCCTGCCGGGAGCAATTTCTGAGCATGGAGCCAGGAGTGGCCCCTGAGCACTGCCAGGTGTGACCCAAAAACCACAAAAAAAAAAAAAAAAAAAAAAAAAGAGATAGTACCAGCTAGGATTCAACTTATGATACCTCATGTAGTCCCCAGATCATCTCCAGGAATGATCCCTGAGTGCAAAGATAGAAGTACCTGCAAAGTGCAGAAGTAACCCCTGAGCATTGCCAGATGTTGTTCCCAAACAAAATAACAATAAAAATCACAATGAGATATTATCTCACATCTCTTTAAATGATTGTTATTAGAAAGACAAAAACTGGGACCGAAAAGATAGCATGGGGGTGGGGCGTTTGCCTTGCATGCAGGAGGACAGTGGTTTGAGTCCTGGCATCCCATATGGTCCCCTGAGCCTGTCAGGAGCGATTTCTTAGTGTAGAGCCAGGAATGACCCAAAAACCATAAAAGAAAAAAAGAAAGACAAGAACTAACAAGGGTTAGAAAGGTGATAGGGAAAAAAAAAACTCTTTTTGACTGTTGCTGGAGAAGTAAATCGGTGCATACATTATGAAAATAATAAAGAGGTTCTTCAAACAACTGAACATAGAACCCACAACTTTTACTTCAAAAAAAGTATTTGAAGAAATGTAAAACACAAGCTCACCGCATAAAAGATTAAAACAACCTAAATGCCCATTGTTGGATATATGGATAAAAGAAATGTGGTATTGTAATCATGCACCACAGAACAATATTCTGTTCCATGATGAATTCCAAATTTATTGGTGATCTCTCTATAGACCTACATATGTAGTTTTTATACCTTTTTATGTTTGTGTAATTGCACTCTATAATATTTTCACAATGACAGAGTTCACTAATAAGTGCATACATGCCCTATCACAAAGTGATACATGACTGTGCATTCTTGTATATAGTAAACTACTAATAAGCCATTAAAAAAGTTAAACTCTTGGTGGGAGCGAGGGAGGAACAGGGGAAAAATAAAGTAAACTCTTGGGCTGGGAAGAGAACAATGGATAAGACTCTTGCCTGCATGAGGCTGACCCACATTCAATCCTTGGAACCCCATTGTCTTTTTTTTAGGGTTTTTTTTTTGTTTTGTTTTGTTTTGGTTTTGGTTTTTGGGACATACCCAGCTGTGCTCAGGTGTTACTCTTGCCTCTGTGCTCAGAAATCACTCCTGGTAGCCATGAGGGACTATGTGGGATGCCAGGATTCAAACCACCATTCGTCCTGCATAGGCTGTGTGCAAGGCAAATGCCCTACCGTGTGCTATCTCTCTACCCCTCTTATTGTCTCTTGAGCACCTTCAGGTATGAGTCCTCCAAAAACAAAACAAAATTAGAAAGATAAAATATTTCCACTTACGGGCCCGGAGAGATAGCACAGCGGCGTTTGCCTTGCAAGCAGCCTATCCAGGACCAAAGGTGGTTGGTTCGAATCCCGGTGTCCCATATGGTCCCCCGTGCCTGCCAGGAGCTATTTCTGAGCAGACAGCCAGGAGTAACCCCTGAGCATCGCCGGGTGTGGCCCAAAAAAAATTTTTTTTTCCCACTTACAATAACATGAACACATTTTGAGATGGTATGTTAAATGAAACCTTTCAGAGAAAATAAGACAAATAGCACGTGTTCTCATTTATATTGGTGTTAGAAACAACAATTAATAATGATCAAGCTAATAGAGACAAAATATAGATTAGAGGTTGCCAAAAGCAGGGATGGTTGATGCTTAGTCTCAGGCTGTTATTCCTCACTTAAATAATTTTCATTCATCTGTGGCTCCTTGGCACATGTGGCCTCCAGTTGAAAAAAACACTAGTTTAGAGTAGGATTTGGCAAAAGTTTGGTCTGAACTAAGGACACAATAAAATTAACAAATGTCATGGGCAGGAGTGATAGCACAGTGGTAGGCCATTTGTCTTGCACACTGCCAACCCAGGACAGACCCACATTCAATCCCTGGCATCCCATATGATCCCTGAAGCCTGCCAGTAGTGATTTCTGAATGTAAATTTGGGAGTAACCCCTGCGCACCACTGGATATAGCCCAACCCCCCCAAAATATACATATCAAACAGTAGGCTAATGTTGTCATTTGAATTTCTGCAATTGTGGAGATGTTGTGTGTGTGTGTGTGTGTGTGTGTGTGTGTGTGTGTGTGTGTGAATATGTGTGTGTCTAGTTTTACAACCACTAGTCACATGTTGCTCTTGACAATTTGTAATTTGACGAGTGAATGAATTTGAGGAAATAAGATTTCTTTATCATATTTCGCAATTAAATGTATGTAGTTACATGTGGCTAGAGGCTGCCCCATTGAACAGCACAGCTCTAAGCAAAGGCAAAACCAAATGTCCTACATTCTATGGTTGCTAGATTCAGCAGGTTATCTGTGTGTATGTATATTTTCCAGGACGCTTCACTCGCCATCTGAATATCGTTTCCATCAATGCTTTTGATGATGATACTTTAATCAAGATTTTTAGTTCCATTGCTGACTGGCACTTTGGGAAAGGGTTCGATGTGCCATTTGTACGGTAAGAAATTCCTGTATCTTCCTCCACACTGGCCTATGGGGATGGGACCCAGTACTGGTCCAACTTTAACTAAATTGCCTTCACTTTCCTTCCAAGGCTTGGAAAGATAATGGTGCAAGCTACCATGGCGATTTATAAAGCTGCAGTAGAGAAATTCTTGCCAACTCCCTCCAAGTCACATTATGTCTTTAACCTGCGGGACTTCTCACGGGTGATCCAGGGTGTTCTGCTTTGTCCTCACACCCATTTGCAGGTCAGCAGCTTTCACTTCCTTTATTAAACTCATTCAGGGGTAGACAATGATAATAAGAACTGCCAACTTGTAGACACTAAGCTAAGTATCTTAGAAGTATGATCTTGTTGAATCCTCACATGAAACCCAGGATATAGAAATTATTATTATTGAGAACTATCACCTCTTCTATTTTTTTTTGGGGGGGGGGTCCCACCCGGCGGTGCTCAGGGATTACTCCTGGCTGTCTGCTCAGAAATAGCTCCTGGCAGGCACGGGGGACCATATGGGATACCGGGATTCGAACCAACCACCTTTGGTCCTGAATTGGCTGCTTGCAAGGCAAAGGCCACTGTGCTATCCTTCTGGGCCCCTATCTTCTATTCATTCAAAGAATTTACTCTGGATTTTCAGGACGTAGAAAAACTTATTCGACTTTGGATCCATGAAGTTTATCGAGTCTTCTATGATCGTCTGATAGATCAAGAAGACAGACATATCTTCTTCAAGTTAGTGAGAGAGACCACCTCTAATTCCTTCAAGCAGTCTATCGAGAGGGTAAGCGAGAGCCTAAAATTAGAGTTTCTGCTGTGTGACTTAAAACACGGCAGACTTCTTGGGCCTTCAGTCCTGCAGCCTGGAATTGATCCTTTCTGTAATTGTACCCCAAGGGCTCTTCTTCATCAGAAGTGAGCGGTCCCACTCACAAAGGGTGGAGCCAGAGGTGCGAATCTTATAGCCAATGACCACCACCACAACACGTCAGAAAATCCACAATGCAAGCATGACAATGGGGAAACAATGCAGGCCAACACCAGGTGTAGAGAATGAAGATGGCAACTCTGATGACCCGAAAGCTGCAAACCACCTAGTTTAGTTAGTCTCTCAGATGGACTTTACAAACCCTAAAACTAGAACTGAATGGAGAAGTAGCACAGCAAGTAGGGAGCTTGCCTTGCTGACCTAGGTTCGGTTCCCAATACATGCTGGAGGCAGCTTCTGTCCTACAGCCATCGGTGGGATTTCGATGAATCCACTTTAGGGGGAGTGGGTTGCATGGGAGGCGAAATATGAAATAATGAAACCACACAAAATACATTTTATGGGGTCCCGCGTCTTCAATAGACGTGAGACAATTTTACTTTTCAAGCTGGTGACATATATGCACGTCTCTGGTATGAAAGGCATTTCCACACTGACAAAAGGCGGAGAATCTTAGGAGAAGCAACACAATAGTAGCAGGCCCTAGAATATACATATCAAAAAACTAGCCGATCCAGCTGGAAAGAATGCGGAGCTAACAAGGTAGAAAGTAACATGAGAAGGGGGTATTCTGGTTTAGAAAGGAGGTTCTTATGACAAAGGAAGAGAAACTTGTTTTGATACAATTTGCTGTTGGCCGGAATAGTAAAATGCAAGAAAGCTAGAAGCTGTTTACCACCTGAAAGCTGAAGCAGGTAGCTGGACTTGGCTTTGAGTTGCAAATTTACTTTTGAGGGGGGGGGGGGGTCGGACTTAGCTGCAGACTTTTTGGTGCTGAAAATTTCCCTGAGTCATAGACTGTAATTTTGGCCCATATTCTTGCAAGGGAGAGAATGTGCCAGATAGTAAGAAAGAAATTGTAATGTCACTATCATGTCATGGATATCAGAAATATTGCCAGTAATCCACATAGGTAATCCACATATAATTAATGTCCACCAATAGGCCTGCTGGCTAAAGTATTTCTTGGGGGAATATCATCTCACTGCTCCAGGAAAATCATAGTAGATACTTCTGGAGGTGTGCTTCCCCTAAAATGGAGGTGTCTATGCTGCATGACATGGTAAATACAGTTCCATAAGTCCCTTCCAAAATGATCCCTGAGCACAGAGCCATGTGTGCTAAGAGCCAGCTCTGAGCACCACTAGGTGTGGCCTCTAAACAAAAAAAAAGCAAACAAATAACCCTAGAAATTATCACAAATATTTAGCCCTTTTACTCTCAGTTTTTAATTTCCTTCCTGTGGAGAATCACAATTCTGCTTTCTGACTTTCAAAAAAGGAAAGAAAAAAAGATAGTTGTGTTCACTGGAGATATAGTGTACTTCTAATTTTGCTTCATTTTCAGGTAACATAAGTTTTATAATGTTTAAAGTTTAAAATTTTATTGACTTAACTTGTTTACATTGTTATGGATTTTCAGGGGCTTAGCTTCATTCTCCTGTCCATGTATAGTTGTCACCATTGGGGCCAGAGAGATAGTACAGGAGATAAGGCATGTGGTCTGTATCCACTAGCATAGGCTGACCTTGGTCCAGTCTCTGGTATCTCTATGTTCCTTGACCACTGCCAGGGATTAATGCTGTGCACAGAGCCAGGATAACCCCCCCCCCCCAAGAACTACTGGGTGTGGCCCCAAACAAATAAAACTGTCATCACTCTCAGTCAGAGTGTCATTCCAGGGGCCAGAGAGATAGCATGGAGATAAAGCATTCGCCTTTCATGCAGAAGGTTGGTGGTTCAAATCCCAGCATCCCATATGGTCCCCCGAGCCTGCCAGGAGCAATTTCTGAGCGTAGAACCAGGAGTAACACCTGAATGCTGCCGGTGTGACCCCAAACCCCCCCCCCCCAAAAAAAAGAGTGTTATTCCAATAGCAAAAATGACCCACTATTTGTTGCCATACATCCTTCTTCCCCTTTCCGTAGTTTTGACTGAGTCTAGACGTTTTCTTGTTTCTTGCCATTTTGCTTGTTTAGTAATTCATATTTAACTTATGAGTGAAACTACCCAGTAATTGCTTTCACTTCCTTGTTCTAAGGATGTGAAATATATACTATATGGAATATATATATAATATATGGATTATTATATAAAATTATTTGTGATTACCATAATGATTCAACATCCACGTATTTTATCTCAAAGTATATGATTTCATCTTTTCTTGGGAGGGCCCACACCCAGTGATGCTCAGGGGTTACTCCTAGCTATTCGCTCAGAAATTGCTCCTGGCTTGGGAGACCATATGGAACACCAGGGGATCGAACCATGGTTTGTCCTGGGTCAGCTGTGTGCAAGGCAAATGCCCTACCACTGCACCATCACTCTGGCCCCATGATTTAATCTTTTTAAAGAAAAAAGTATTACAGCTTCTTCATCTAATTATTTATTAGGAGCATCATACTCATTAGACTGATTACACATTTTAGCTACTGTAATATGATCATAGAAATACAAATATCCTCTTGAATTTATGTTTTTATCCTAATTTACCCTAAAACATCCTTAGGATAAATGCCTACAAGAAATAGTCCTTGGTCTCTATACCATTCTCAGTAGAGACTGGATCAATTTCCATTCCATTCCCAGAGTTTGTTTTCCCTAAAGTAATCATAGTCGTTGATTTGGGAGGGGGGTAATTATTGTTAATTTAGTCACTGTGGCAATGTTTCCACAGTGATCTTTTTACCAGTGTCCACTTCCCTCCTCCATTCCCTTCCTACCTTCCATTTGCTTCCTATGTACCATTGCTAAGTTTTTATATGTAACACTTTACCATCTTTCAGCACCACCTCCTTCTCCCAGTTGAACACTTTATTTCACCATAGATGTAGCTCCTTCCTATTCTATCCCCCATGTCTTCATATGACATACACAATGATATTTGTAAATAACAAATTTAAAATACATTTTTTTGTTTGGGGGACATACCCAAAGATGCTCTAGTATTTTTCCTGGCTCTACACTCAAGAATCACTCCTGGTGGGGCACAAGGAACTATGCTGGGGATGGAACCGAAGTCAATGCATATAAGTTAAGTGCCTTACCTACTGTGCTATCTCTCTAACCTTTTAAAATACATTTTATATATTCACTTAGAAGTTCATAGATGAGCTATAAAATTTTAATTCACTTGAGGTTTTATGAAACCTAAATTATAGGATTTTTTCATTCACAAATAATTTGTTTTCCATTTGTTATTAAAAAGTTGTTTTGAGGCTGGAGTGGTGACGCAAGCAGTAAGGGGTCTGCCTTGCCTGAGGTTCAATACCCTAACATCCTATATGGTCTCCCAAGCCAGGAGCATAGCCAGGCGTAACCCCTGAGCGTCACCGGTTGTGGCCCAACCCCCCCAAAAAGTTATTTTAATCTATTTATTGAATAAGATTGTTCTATTTCATTTTGGGGGAGGGATTGGAAATGCTCAGGGATTACTCCTGACTCTGCACTCAGGAATCATTCTTGGCAGTATTCTGGGGATCATATGGGATGTTGGGGATTGAACATGGGTTGGCATGCAAGACCTTACCCACTCTACTGTCTGCCTGGTCCTTCTACTTCATTTTTTAAGGAGCTGTAATTTTTTCATTAAAATATGCAAAATATTTCATGTTTTATCAGCGATCAATTTTAGAAGCAATGCCAGTTTCTAATACCAGGAAGAAGGCTTTTTTTTTTTTTTTTTTTGGTTTTTGGGTCACACACGGCAGCGCTAAGGGGTTACTCCTGTGCTCTACACTCAGAAATGCTCCTGGCAGACTCAGGGGACCATATAGGATGCCGGGATTCGAACCAATGACCTTCTGCATGAAAGGCAAATGCCTTACCTCCATGCTATCTCTCAGGCCCCAGGAAAAAGGCTCTTAAACACTGTTATTGTAGGTATAGAGTAAAGACAAAGTGTATAAATGGACCAGAGCAATAGCACAGTGGGTAGGGCATTTGTCTTATACACAGCTGACTCAGGACCTGCCCAGGTTCGATCCATGGCATCCCATATGGTCCCAGGATGATTTCTGAGCACAGAGACAGGAGTAACCCCTGAGTGCTATTGGGTGTGGTCCAAACCCCCTCCCCCAAACACAGACTGTAATTTGGTGAAAGAGTAAGCACATAAAAATAGTCACTTCCTCTGGGGATTTTACAATCTCATCATCAATGTTCAAACCACTTAACGAGCAAATTGACTCTCACTTTCACATTTATTTTTTTTCATCATAATCTTAGAATGACTCATATGTTGTGGTTGGGTTTTTGTGAATTAACTTTTGTTTTAATTTATGTTTAAAATTAAAGAGACATGATGTACAAAGTCATTGTTGTTAAGTCTTAGTCCTGCCATATTTAACACCAGTCCCACCACCAGTGTCAATGTCCCTCACCTGAGTTCCCATGTTCTCTCCTGCCCTCTCTCTCCTCCGTTTTTCACCTCCCACCAAGTCCCCCACTCCCACCTGCCACCTTGACAAGTAGATTTGAAAGTCTGTGGGTTTTTTTTGTTTGTTTGTTTGTTCTACTATATATATATATATATATATATATATATATATAAATTATGGCTTTAAATCCTGTTTCCTCCTACTTCACCTCTCATTATCATCCTGGCTGGCCATCAACTGAATACCTGATGAGTTTTTCTTTTCCATAGGTCCTCATCCACCTATCACCCACTGGAAAAATTTCTGACAATAATATCCGTAACCTCTTCTTTGGAGATTTCTTTAAGCCAGACAGTGACCCAAAAATTTATGATGAAATCACCGACCTGAAACAGCTCACAGTGGTCATGGAGCACTACCTGGAAGAGTTCAACAATGTTAGCAAGGCTCCCATGTCCTTGGTCATGTTCCGGTTTGCCATCGAGCACATCTCCAGGATCTGCAGAGTCCTGAAGCAGGACAAAGGCCACTTACTCCTAGTGGGTATCGGAGGCAGTGGGCGACAAAGTGCCAGCAAACTGTCTACATTTATGAACTCCTACGAGCTGTACCAGATTGAGATCACTAAGAGCTATTCAAGTAGTGATTGGCGGGAGGATTTAAAGAAAATCATGCTGCAGTCTGGGGTGGCCATCAAAAAAACTGTGTTCCTCTTTTCTGATAATCAGATCAAGGATGAGTCTTTTGTGGAAGATATCAACATGCTATTGAACACAGGTGATGTCCCCAATATTTTCCCAGCTGATGAGAAGGCTGAACTGATAGAGAAGATGCAAATGGCAGCTAGGACAGAAGGACAGAAGATTGAGGCCACTCCTCTTGCAATGTATAACTTCTTCATTGAACGAGTGAAAAAGAACCTTCATATTGTCCTTGGTAAGAAGTCAACTCAGGGGCCCAGAGAGATAGCACAGCGGTGTTTGCCTTGCAAGCAGCCGATCCAGGACCAAGGGTGGTTGGTTCGAATCCTGGTGTCCCATATGGTCCCCCGTGCCTGCCAGGAGCTATTTCTGAGCAGATAGCCAGGAAGTAACCCCTGAGCACTGTCGGGTGTGGCCCAAAAAACAAACAAACAAAAAAAAAGTCAACTCAGTTTTCCCTATATCTCTGAGTATTTCAAAGTTTCCAAAGTGCTGTAAACCCAATTCTCTGACAATGGTCCCATGATTGACCAATCATAGCACCCACCCATATATCAGTAATTGGAATTCTTGTGGAAACTTGTTGACTGTGGCCTTCTAAGTATTCTTAAACATGTCTAGTTTCCTCAGTCCCCTTCATAGTCTTTTAAACCCTCTCCTTAAATTTTTTATTTTAGCCCTATAACCTCCCACAAAGCATCTAGAATTCTTTTTTTCTTCTTTAATCCAAAGACCCACAGTTTTGTCAAATCATCTCTCTTAAGGCCACAATTATTAAGACCACCATAAATTTTGAATCTCCCTCTCTAGCCACTTTACATTTGCTACACCACCATCCTCTTAGCTAGACCTCACCTATACAAACTTTTTTCTTCTCTATATCATTCTTTTTTTTTTTTTTTTTTTTTTGGTTTTTGGGCCACACCCAGCGTTGCTCAGGGGTGACTCCTGGCTGTCTGCTCAGAAATAGCTCCTGGCAGGCACGGGGGACCATATGGGACACCGGGATTCAAACCAACCACCTTTGGTCCTGGATTGGCTGCTTGCAAGGCAAACGCCACAGTGCTATCTCTCCGGGCCCTCTATATCATTCTTGTCCAGTCCAGACCTTTCTGTTACGTTAAGCCAGAATATTTTTGCATGTCTTGCAAATATTGATCATTGTTTACATATATGCACATTACATTAGGACCATAAATGACTTTCCATTAGAATAAAAATCAAAATTCTAACTGATTTTTTTTTTTTTTTTTTTTTTTTTTTTGGTTTTTGGGCCACACCCAGTAACGCTCAGGGGTTACTCCTGGCTATGTGCTCAGAAGTTGCTCCTGGCTTGGGGGACCATATGGGACACCGGGGGATCGAACCGCGGTCCGTCCAAGGTTAGCGCAGGCAAGGCAGGCACCTTCCTTTAGCGCCACCGCCCGGCCCCCTAACTGATTTTTTAAGTTTTTTTTTGGTCCTGGATCGGCCGCTTGCAAGGCAAACGCCGCTGTGCTATTTCTCCGGGCCTTAAGTTATTTTTTAATTATTTATGCAGTGCCAAAAATCCAGCCCAGACTTACAAGACTGCCTGCAATACTATCCCTTGTATCTCCATTCTCCAAATCCACTCTCATTTCAAGCCAAGCTACTATTTTTCTCTGCTTTTTTGGCTAAACTGATCTTTTCACTCTTTCTCCTATGTATCATGGTTTCTTCTACGACCATGTGTGTCTAAATAAAATGCTAATGGAATTTGGGGTATAGAACCCAAATTTTGTAATTAGATGGAGATGGGGTGGGTTAGAAATTAACTGATGTCCCCCACATTAACTTATGTAAGAATAGAAATGGAGCAACTAGATAAAAGGACTTAAACACTCTGACAAAGTGACCCATTCAGGTAGGACAAAAATGGCCATGAGAGACCAATAACAAAGATGTTAAAAATAATACACAGAATCCCAACACAACGTTACACAAAATATCCATGATTCTCCTGAGCTTCTTATACACTCATTGTGACTACTCCCAGTTAAACCATGTATAACCAAGAAACAACATCACTATCACTATCTGACATTTCCAGAATCCCTGGCAAAACCTGCTATATCCTTGGGGCCTCCTTTTGAAGGACGGTAACTAACAAAATCTACTGTTCATTAGCCATGAGTCCAATTGGGGATGCCTTCCGGAACCGCCTGCGCATGTTCCCTTCATTGATCAATTGCTGTACAATTGATTGGTTCCAGTCCTGGCCCACAGATGCCCTGGAGTTGGTGGCCAACAAATTCTTAGAAGATGTGGAGCTTGAGGACAATGTTCGAAAAGAGTAAGAGCTGATTGCCTTTTAGTACCTAATCAAATATATGTAATTGAAAATTTACTCAATTGAAATTGGCTGCCATCTTTTTGGGGGCCACACCCAGTGGTGCTCAAGGATTACTCCTGGCTCTGCACTCATCATTCCTGGCATTGTCCAAGGGACTATATGGAATGCCACGAATTTAACCCTGGTTGGTATGTGCATGGCAAAAGCCCTACCCACTGTGCTAACACTCCAGCACCTCATCTTGGCTTTTAAAAGTATTTCTCAATCTAGTTATGGAAAATGTCTTATACATTTTTGGTTTGTGGAGGTTACTTTTTTTAAGTTTTTAGGACACAATCTGCAGTGCTCAGGGGCACAGGAGCTATTCCTGGCACTGTGCTCGGGTCTGACCTCTAGCTATCTTCAGGGTATGTGGTGCAAAGGATTTGTACTGGCATCAGCCGCATGGAAGACAAGTGCCATATTTTCTATACCATCTTTCTTGTAAGAAATATCAATTAATTATTTTTCTTTTTTAAAAATATGGAACGCTTCAGGAATTTGTGTGTCATCCTTGCTCAGGGGTCATGCTAATCTTCTCTGTATCATTTCAATTTTAGTATATGTGCTGCCGAAGCAAGCACAAATTAATATTTCTTTTTTGGGGGGGGGGGCGTTGAGTCACACCAGCAGTGCTCAGGGGTTACTCCTGGCTCATGCTCAGAAATCATTCCTGGCAAGCTCAGGGGACCATATGGGATGCCAGGATTCTTACCTCCATGCTATCTCTCTGGCCCCAAATTAATATTTCTTTTTTTTTTTTTTTTTTTTTTGGTTTTTGGGCCACACCCGGCAGTGCTCAGGGGTTACTCCTGGTTCTATGCTCAGAAATCACTCCTGGCAAGCTCGAGGAACCATATAGGATGCCGGGATTCGAACACCAACCCTCTGCATGAAAGGCAAAGGCCTTACCTCCATGCTATCTCTCCGGCCCCAAATTAAATTTCTTAATTGAATAATCTACTTATTTTGGTTTGAGAACTACATATGGACATGTTCATGGGCTGCTGCTGGCTCTGTTCTTGGTGCATATGGGACTCTTATATGGGAACCATGTACCATTGGGTTAAACCCAGGTTTCCTATATGCAAAGTTCTCTCTAGCACATGATAAATCAAATTTCATTTCTCAAAATTACCTGGAGATAGGAGATACACTGTTGTCATACTTACAAAAAACTGAATGTATAATTTTAGCTATTTTAACATTTTATAATCCCCCCCCTTTTTTTTTTTTTTTTTTTTTTTTTTTTTTTGGCTCTGTGCTCAGGAATTACTCCTGGATGGGGCTGGAGCTATACTATAGCTGGAAGGGTGTTAGCCTTGCATATGGTTGACTGGGTTTGATTCTCAGGTATCCCATATGGTCCCCTGAGCATCAATAGGTATGGCCCCAAAACAAATTAAAAGAAGTAAAGTGAAAAAAAAAAATTTTTTTTTTTTTTTGGTTTTTGGGCCACACCTGGTAACACTCAGGGGTTACTCCTGGCTGTCTGCTCAGAAGTAGCTCCTGGCAGGCACGGGGGACCATATGGGATGTCGGGATTTGAACCAACCACCTTTGGTCCTGGATCGGCTGCTTGCAAGGCAAACGCCGCTGTGCTATCTCTCCGGGCCCTATTTTTTTATTTTTAAGAATCCCTATTTTTAATAGGGGTGAGATCTTTGCCAAAGAAATAAAAATTGGGGCCTGGAGCACTCACACAGCGGAGAGGTTGTTTGCCTTTCGTGCAGCCAACCCAGGTTCAAATCTCATCTTCCAATGAGCCCTCTAGGATTGATTCCTAAGCATAGAACTGCCAATAATAACCCCTGAGCATCGCCAGCTATGACCCAATAAACAAACAAAAAGAATTATTTCTTGTGAGGATAAAAAACATTTACTCACTTATAATAATATATGAACATCTGAAAAGCTTTAGGTAAAAGGCACTTAATCTTGGTTAAAGAAAAAACTCAATCACCCAGTAGCCCATTTGAAAGCAGGGGTCATGTTACCTACCTTATCTTTACATCCCAATTCATCCCTAGTACAAGGCTCAATAAGACCAATTGTTGAATAAACTAATAATAGCAGCAGTGAATGTTGACAACCTGAAATTGCTTTTTTGTTTGTTTGGTTTTTTGTTTGTTTGTTTGTTTGTTTGTGGGGTTAAGAGTTATGTCATGGGGCCAGCGAGGTGGCTCTAGAGGTAAGGTTTGTGCCTTGCAAGCGCTAGCCAAGGAAGGACAGTGACCGCAGTTCGATCCCCCGGTGTCCCATATGGTCCCCACAAGCCAGGGGCAATTTCTGAGTGCTTAGCCAGGAGTAACCCCTGAGCATCAAACAGGTGTGGCCCGGAAAAAAAAAAGAGTTATGTCATGAGGCCTGTGAGATAGCATGAAGGTAAGGCATTTGCCTTGCATGCAGAAGGATGGTGATTCAAATCCCAGCATCCCATATGGTCCCCCGAGCCTGCCAGGATCAATTTCTGAGCATAGAGCCAGGAGTAAACCCTGAGCACTTCCGGGTGTCACCCAAAAACAAAAACAAAAACAGACAAACAAACAAAAAGAATTATGTCACACCTCAGGCTTACTCTTGGCTCTCCACACAGGAATAACTTCAGGCAACGCTCAGAGGACCAGATATGGTACCAGAGGTAGTACTTGGGTCAGTAGTATGCAAAGCAAGCACCTTAACCCCTATACTATCTTACTGTATTTTGGGCCCCTTAAGTTACATTTTAAGAACTTTGATCTTTGTTCTATAGTTCAGAAGACTCTAGGCACATAGGGTCATTAATAAAATTTTCAGATGGTAAATAAATGTGAGAAGGAGAAAATTTACATTTCTATTTGCACCAACATTCTACTGATACATTGTTTTTCCTACTGAGATTTTGCATCTCCTTCAATGATAAAATAGGCATTAAATCCCAGTAGGTTAGTGACTTGTGTGAGTTCATTACTAATATGCATTATAGTTACTTTGATAAGCTACGTCTGATCCAGATCTTTAAATTATGTAGTTTTAGACCATTCAAACTTATAATTTTAAAAAATACAAAAAGAAAATCAAATCAAATGTATTAATTAATGCAACAGTCAGTAATCTTTAGCCATGGGCAGGTCCAAGGCACTTGCCTTGCACATGCCCAACATGGGTTTGATCCCTGGCATCCAATATGGTCCCCAAGCCTGCCAGGAATAATTTCTGAGTGCAGAGTCAGGAGTAACCCTGAACACCACTGGGTGTGGCCCAACTCCCCCCAATTATTATAGCTTTTAAACTTCCATGATTCAACTAAATGATCTGAAACAGAAAGCACCTGATCAATGGTCATTCTAGTAAGAATATAAACCACTACCACCCCAGTCTGGCATTTCTGTTTGCCTGTCTTCAGATAACCTGGGGATCTGCCAAGCTCTATCTGTGTACCCTCTCAGAGCCCCACATATATTTACCCAAAGCTCTGTTTCATTTCTCTGGAGTAAGTTGAATCTGGCTAAATACTTTCATATCATTGGTAGGGTCATCTCCATGTGCAAATACTTCCAGGAAACTGTGAAGGAGATGTCCATTGACTACTACAACACCCTTCGAAGGCACAACTATGTTACTCCCACCTCCTACCTTGAATTGATCCTAACCTTCAAGACGCTCCTAAATAGCAAGAGACAAGAGGTGGATATGATGAGGAACCGCTACCTGACAGGCCTGCAAAAACTAGACTTTGCATCTTCACAGGTGAGCTGGACTCAGGTTTTTCACTGGGTGTTAAAAAGAACAAAGACTCAGGATGAGATGGATTTGCTGAGGCTCTTATTTCAGTGCAGAATTGAGGCAGGGACATCACCACATTAACACGGAACTTGAAGCTACATTGACACTGCTCAGCCTCTCTGCCTAAATCTAGCCTCCGTGGAATTCCCTTGTAAGAGAGAATTTGAAATATTTTTTATTATAGATTTTTACTTTTTTTATTTATGTTCCCCACTTTTATTTCTTAAATTATGTAATAATTGTGTGACAATAACTTATTGTTACATAATTGTAAAATTATGTAACAATAGCACATTTTGAGTATTGAGTTTTTTGGTGACTTTATAAGTTTTACAAGTTAACTGAGTGCCTCACTGGCCTCACTCTTACCTGACCTGGATATTTTAACTGGGAAATGGGAAATGAAAAGCACTGGTGAGGAGCAGTGTTTTGGGGGAGTCAGTGTTTTGGGGGAGTCAGACAAACCGGGGCTCAAATTAATCACCCATATAACATTGAACCTGTTATTTCGGTGTTTAGGATTTCTGTTTTCTCTTCCATAAAAAAGCTGCAACTAGGGGCTGGGAAGATAGCACACCAATAGGGCATTTGAAGTTTGTATGTGCCTAACTCAAGCCATCCCTGGCACTTCATCTGGTCCCCTAAGCACTACTGAAAATGATTCCTGAGTGCAGAGCCAGGAGTAACCCCTTAAGCATTGCTGGGTGTGACCCAAAAAAGCAAACAAAAATAAAAACATCATCTTTCCTTCCTTCCTTCTTCCCTCCCTCCCTCCTTCCCTTCTTTCTTCCCTTCCTTTCTTTCTTCTTCCCTTCCTTCTTCCTTTCCTTCCTCCTTCCCTTCCTCCCTCCCTCTCTCCATCTCTTTCTCCCTCCCTCCTTCCACCTGCCCTTCCTCCATCATTCCCTCTTTCCCTTCCTTTCTCCCTCCCTCTCTCCTTTCCTTCTTCCCTCCCTCCCTGCTTCCATCCCTTCCTCCCTTCCTTCCTTCCCACTCTTTTCCTTCCTTCCTTCCTTCCTTCCTTCCTTCCTTCCTTCCTTCCTTCCTTCCTTCCTTCCTTCCTTCCTTCCTTCCTTCCTTCCTTCCTTCCTTCCTTCCATTTTAACCCATACCAAATGGTGCTCAGAAGTCTCTCCTGGTAGGGTTCCAGGGACCATATGGATCTGGGGATCAAACCCAGGCTTTCACCATGCTAAGTATGTAGCCCCAATCTGTTTAACTACCTTTCTACTACTTACAACATACATTTTCATTACCAAAGAGAAGTGAGGCAACTAAATGATTTTCAGTAAATTGATCTATTGCTGTGTGCAACACACCACCAATAAAATACAAAATATCAGTGATGGCTGCAGTAGTTCCATTCCTAGGGACAGTGGTTTTTACCTATGATAGCAGGGTTTTGGGCTTTGTTGGATCCATAGGTTATATATATACATATATATATATATATATATATATATATATTGAAAATTAGTCAAGTCAAGGGCAAAAGCAATAAAGGGACTTAAGACCATCTAAATCAGAAAAATGAATGACAGTTTACCTTCGTAGAACCCTGCTGTTCATGGTCCCACTGATGTGTATTAGAAAGTTTTACATCAGAAAAGTTTTCTATCAGAGAACTAGGACAACTGGTAAGGTGCATGTCTTGCAGGCAGCCAACCCAGATTCAATCCCCAAAATCCCCTATGGTCCCTGTGCTTGCCAGGAGTGATTCCTGAGTGCAGAGCCAGGAGTAACCCTGAGCACTGTCAGTTGTAGCCCCAAAACTAACTAACTAAATAATAAACAAACAAACAAATAAAAAGAATGTTTTATATCATCTCTACGTCTCATGCAAAGATACCAAGATGCAAAGAGACTAAGTGACTGAACTGGCATCACAGTTGGGCAGAATCTTAAACTCAGATGCACGTAACCCCAGAGCCTACGTTCCAAACCAAGCCATCATTCCTTACTTCTTTCACATGGGCTTGCTGGGATTAGCAGATGCAATGTGTTGAAATTGTCTTGGCTTATGTCTCTGCCTTATAAGACAGTGGTTAGGAAAATTGCAGGTGAGGGATAAATTCCAACTCTTCTCCTGGAAAAAGGAATGCAGTTTGTTGTCTAGAAAATGGCACAACTTTCCTCAGAAGTGGTAGGCTCCTGTCATTTGAAGTTTTTATCTCAGCCAGTATATTGGGGGGGGGGGGTTTGACCTTGAAAGTTACTTCTATCTCGGTCATGTATGTTTCCATCATAGTATTAAGCATGCTTATTTCTCCAATTTTCTTTTATCTCTTTCACTCCCACTTTTGTTGCTCTCTCTATCCCTCTTTCTACCTTGTCCATCTCAGCTCTACCAAGGACAGTGTCTAAGGTGATTAGCCAGGCCCAAATTGCTCCAGAAAAATCCAACACTACTTGAGGCTGAAGCAATAGCACAGGAGGTAGAGCATTTGCCTTGCACACAGCATAAATACCTAGATTTGATCCTCAGCATCTTATATGGTCCCCTGAATCCACCACCCAGTGATTCCTGAGCACAGAGCCAGGAAATAACACCTGAACACAGCTGGATGTGACCTAAAAACAAACAAGAAGAAATCTAACACAACTTTGATTACAATCATGAGGATGTAACAAGGTGCACACTGACTATAGTTGGATCAAATGTAGCCTCCATACACCAAAAAACTGTCTCTGTTTTAAGATTAACTTTATATAGCTAGTGCCTAGCACAGTGTTTTTATAAATTATCAAACTAAGTTTGGATACCCAAAGACAATAGAAATGAGGGCTGGAGGGCCCGGCCCACAATATGAAGTTCAATTAGAGAAATAACTACAATAATAACTATCATGACAATGGTAATGAGTGAGAGAAATTGAATGCCTGTCTAGAATATAGGCAGGAGGTGGGAGAGGAGGGAGTTGGGGGCATTGGTAGGACGGTTGCACTGGTGAAGGGGGTGTTCTTTTTTTATAACTGAAACCCAACTACAAATATGTTTGTAATCATGGTGCTTAAATAAAGATATTTTAAAAAATACTGTTTGGAAAGATCAAAGATATAAACACTAACCATCAGATATGTACTCACTAGCACGTTAAAGTGATTAATATTTCTTAAATATATTGGGGCCGGCAAGGTGGCACTAGAGGTAAGGTAGGTAAGGTAAGCCTTGCAAGCGCTAGCCAGGGGCAATTTTTGAGCGCTTAGCCAGGAGTAACCCCTGAGCATCAAACGGGTGTGGCCCCCCAAAAAAATATATATATATCATAGGCTGGAAAATCACTCTTTCCAACTGAGCCATGTGAAACCTTGATAAGGCTGACCCTAAACTCATCCTTCCCTATCTCCTTACCAGGTATTCGTCATGCAGGCAGAACTAACAGCCCTCCAACCCCAACTCATCCTGACCTCCAAGGAGACTGCTCAAATGATGGTGAAAATTGAAACAGAGACCAGAGAAGCCGATGCCAAGAAACTTATGGTGCAGGCAGATGAGAAAGAGGCCAATGCTTCTGCTGCCATTGCTCAAGGGATCAAGGTATAGGCATAGGAGAGATGGTACAGTGGGTAAGAATCTTGCTTTGGGGGCCGGGCGGTGGCGCTAAAGGTAAGGTGCCTGCCTTGCCTGCGCTAGCCTTGGACGGACCGCGGTTCGATCCCCCGGTGTCCCATATGGTCCCCCAAGCCAGGAGCAACTTCTGAGCACATAGCCAGGAGTAACCCCTGAGCATTACCGGGTGTGGCCCAATAAATCAAAAAAAAAAAAAAAAAAAGAATCTTGCTTTGATCACAGCCAACCTGGGTTTGATCCTCAGTATTGTACATGTTCCCTTGGGCACCATTAGGATTGATCTTTGAAGGACCAGAGAGATAGCATGGAGATAAGGTGTTTGCCGTACATGCAGAAGGATGGTGGTTCAAATCCTGGCATCCCATATGGTCCCCTGAGCCTGCTGGGGGCGATTTCTGAGCAAAGAGCTAGGAGTGGCCCCTGAGTGCTGCCAGGTGTGACCCAAAAACAAAAACAAACAAAAAAAACAAAACAAAACAAAACAAAAAGACAGGATTGATCCTTGAACACAGAACTAAGAGTAAGGCCTAAAGACTATTGGGTATGGACTCAAAAACAAACAAGCAAAAAGAAATAAGAAAACCCAGAATTTTCTGGGTTTCTCTAATATTCATTAGAGCCCAATAACCCTGCAGAATGTACATAGTCATGACTATTCTGCTGATGAGAAAAGTGAGCCACTTAGGTGAAGTGATTTTCTTAGAGCCACATACTAGTGAGTGAGGATTCTAGCCTCTCCACGCTTGGAATGTAGCTCAGTATTTACCTCTTGTCATACATGAGTGAGACTTTGGATCAATCTCTAGCACCCCAACTTAAAGACCTTTCTGATAAGCAAGCTCTCTTCAAGAAACCTGTTGTATTGTTTTCCAGATAGTTTCCATTTCATTCAGAGTCAAGGCCTGTAGATCCAATGTAAAGTAACCTTGTCTTTCCCCTTCTTCATTCTGACTACCTACTGTGTCAGCTGTTCTGGATATCCTTGCTGCCCCTCAATAAACACACTCTCCCACAGGTACCTTGCACTGACTGTTTTCTCTCTCTCTCTCTCTCTCTCTCTCTCTCTCTATATATATATATATATATATATATATATATTTTTTTTTTTTTTTTCCTCTATGTTCATTCACTTGGTTATTTCCTTTACCTTCATCTGCCACATTTTTTCCCTCAAATTTGGTAGGCACATTGCAGACAGGAAATATTTGTAGAATCTTGAAACTAGAGGACTTCATTTATTTTTTTAGTTTTGTCTTGTTGGGAGAGGTTCTTTTATTTGTTTGTTTGTTTGGGAATTTGAACCACAAACAGTGATTCTCAGGACTTAGTCCTGGCTTTGCTATCAGGGATCACACCTGTGGGGCTTGGGGGACCCTCTGAGATCAAATCTGGGTCAACAAGGCAAGAGCTTTATTTCTATACTATACACTTCTAGAAGACTTCATTTGAATGTGGGAAGGACTAGAAAGGACTTTACCTACATTTAGATATTAGAGGAAAATAGGATGAACCTTCATTGTGATATCTATTTCTCCAAGCCCTTTCTAGTACACTGTTTCATTTACACATCACTTTGGATTCAAGAGTGACAGGTTCATATTTGAGAGTAAGTAATATTGAGGGTCAATGATGAAATGAGTCAGAGTTATGCAGCTAGTTAGTGGAATTTGAATTGAACTCATTTAAGATACTTGCTCTGTGCACCCACATGAGTTAAAACTTTTTTTTTTGGTTGTTGAGTCACACCTGGCAGCGCTCAGGAATTATTCCCGACTCTGTGTTCAGAAATCACTCCTGGTAGGCCCAGGGGACCATATGGGATGCCAAGATTCGAACCATCATCTATTCTGGATCTACTGCTTGCATAGCAAATGCCCTACTGCTGTGCTATCTCTCTAGCCCCACTAGTTAAAGCTTTTTAAAAAATTATTCTTAAGGGCTGGAGCGATAGCATAGTAGAGAGGGTGTTTGCCTTGAACACAGCTAACCCAGGTTCAATCTCCAGCATCCCAGATGGTCTCCCAAGCCTAACAGGAATGATTCCTGAGTGCAGAGCCAGGAGTGACTCCTGAGCACTTCCAGGTGGGAATGTTAAAAAAAAAAACAAAACTTCAAATAAGATCCAAAAAGTGGTAGTTCATATCAGGCTTTTTGAGTAGTTTATGAAGCATAGCCCTTTCAAACTGGGTTTTCCCCAAATGAATTCCAAAACTCAGAGGTTCCTTTAAATTCTATACCTGAGGGACTGAGTAGGATGTTTGCCTCACATGTAATGTAACGACCAGGGTTTGATCCCCCAGCATCCCAGAATCCTGTATGGCCCCAGAGCCTGCCAGAAGTAATTGTTAAGCAGCAAGAATGACCCTGATGGTGTGGTCCAAAAACAAACAAACAAACAAATAAAAACCCAAAACATCATCATTTTCTTGGGGAGGAGCAATAATAACACAGCAGGTAGGGCATTTGCCTTGCATGCAACTGCCCTAGGATCAACCTTGATATCAATCCTTCTGTCATCCCATATGGTCCCCTAAGCCTGCCAGGAATAATTTCTGAGCACAGAGCCAAGAGTAACCACTGAATCACTGGATGTGACCCCCCAAAAAATTATTCTTTACCCCATATCAAGTAGACTTGAGATCTGATAAAAGTCCATCTCTCTTCATGTGTGGGTGGTGTCATAGCCAGGCAAGGTTCATTTTACAGTGTCAAGGGAAAACAATACAAGAGCAGGAAAGAGAGGAGAGATGACATGAGATTTGCAAGATTATTCACAAAACCTTTTCTTGGACATTAAACTGTCACCTTGGTTTCAGTTGAGACAGGAAGAGAAAGACATCAAACAGGGAGAATTGTGTGGCTGCCAGTTTCCTGGTGCATCCATGCAGAATAGTCTCTCTGAGCTCCTTTCCTTCTCCATACTGGGCTTGCTCATTTTCTCTCCTGTTCTTACTCCTCATTTGCAGTGTAGATGGTTCAATAGTTGAAAGAGAATTCATGCTGTGGGGGAGAAGAGATTAGAAGAGATTCAGGCCCCAAGACTTGCTTCACAGGACAGTGGTTTGCTTGAATTGGTCAATTCTGTTCAAGTTAATAAATCATTTCTTTCCCCTCTAATCAGGATAAATAAATGGTGCCAGAATTATTGTAATTAGCTTTTGTCAGCAGGCATTATGCTTCATACCTTTCAAACAGGACTGCTAAACCACGGGGGTCATTTTTAATCATATTGCTTTTTGTCGTGAAGGCAAATGATTTAGCAGTAATAACTCATGTGAAAGAGTTTTTCAGTCAACTTTTGGATTGGGAGGTAACTCAAGGGACTGGTGCACCTGCTGTAGATAGATGCAAGAGTTTGGCTTCAATTTCCAGCACCACATGGTCCCCAAGCCTCTCATCAGAAGTCCTTGAGAGCTGGATGTGAACCAAAATCCAGAAAGAAAAAAAGTCAACTTTGTCCTTATCTCAATTTTCTTAATTTCCTTGTCTTGTTCTGTCTGTATATTTGGATTTTGTTTTTGTTTCTGAAATTTTATTTTATTTTGTTTTGTTTTGGGGCCACACCTGGTGACTCTGAGGGATTACTCCTGGCTATCTATGCTCTCAGAAATTGCTCCTGGCAGGTATGGGGGACCAAATTGAATGCCAGAATTCAAACCATTGTCAGTCCTGGGTCAGCTGCATGCAAGGCAAACGCCCTACTGTTATGCTATCACTTCGGCCCACATTTCTAAAATTTTAATTGCAGCTTGCATCATGCTTTTTTGTACTCCCTTAACTTACTATCACAAATGATTTTCCAAATGATCAGGGTCATTTTAATGGCTATTTAATGTTCGTGCTTCAACTCTCAAGTAACAGGTCTGTTTCATTCATGCTTTTCAGTATTGTAAGAGTATAACCAGAGTTTTTCTGTAGAGTTGTGTCACAGATACCTTTGGAGTTTTAACTATGCAGGTATCATGTATCTCTAGAGGAATTAAAGCCCAGCACTACCTGGTCCCCCTTCACTACCAGGAGTACAGAGCCAGAAGTTGCTCCTGAGCATAGCCCCAAGCCCAAACAAACAAACCCCCAAAAATGCAGATATGGGGCCAGAGAGATAAGACTAAGACTTATAAGGGTGTGTACCTGGCACATTCCTGACCCAGGTATACACCTGGCTTGCCTTTGATCCCCCACCACCACCCCCTGCCCAACCCCACCCCCGCCCAACACCAAACACCACTAGGATTGAACTCTGAGTATAAGCCATGAGCACCTCCAGGTGTGGCCCCAAAATTAAAAAAAAAAAAAACGCAGTTATCACAACTCCACCCAGACTGGATGAATCAGAATCTCTGGGTGTGGAGACTGACCTTGAAGATACCCTAGACTTGCCTCAGTGACTGTGCTCTAGGGCCAGGCGTGGGCATCCCTGGGACAGGTAATGCTCCAACCACAGCCTGTTTGAGTCATTGGACAAACAAAATTCCAGAAACCCAGGCTCTGCACCCTAAGAAATAGGACAGAACTAGCAGGCCTGGGAGGAGAGAAGCATTTGTGCACCACTAGGTATCTAGAATGTTCAAAGAAAGAGACTTACAGCTATTGATCATTTGAAGCCCAGGGGCACTGGGGACTGTTGGGTGAGAATCTAAAGTTTTGTTGAAGCTGACATTTTGTGTTGCCACCAAGCTCTGACATGGCCTTGACAAATGTCAGGAGCTGGTTTCTCTTCTTCTTCCTTTTGCCTCACATCCCACACAGATCCTAGGCTGAAGGCTGAGCTCACTGAGTTGCCAGGCTTGGGCTGTTCTTATTAATTATCTGAAATAGGATCCTCCATTTTCATATTGGGGACATTTGACATGGGAAAGGGGGTCGCAGTGATACGGTGAAGCCAAGAGAGTATTGCTAAAAATGTTTTCTTCAACTTTGATGTATTGCTGTTGTTTGGTTTGGGGACCACACCCAGTGGTGCTCAGACTACTCTTGGCACAGTGCTCAGAGAGAATATGTGCTAAAGTGCATCACAGTTGGCTTCCCACATGTAGAATGTGCATTGGAGCCGGAGAGATAGCATGGAAGTAAGGCATTTTTCTTTCATTCAGTAGGTCAGTGGTTAGAATCCCGGCATTCCATATGGTCCCCTGAGCCTGCAAGGAGCAATTTCTGAGCATGGAGCCAGGAGTAACCCCTGAGCGCTGCCGGGTGTGATCCAAAAAACAAACAAAAAAAAAAAAACAACATATAGAATGTACACTTCAGTATTTTGTACTACCTCACTGGCCCAACATTGCTAGAAATCTATCAGGATGCAAGATAATTGAAATAAACTGTGAATACGTATATATGTATGATTTATATCTATATAATCCACATACAAACTCATGGGTATAAAAGGCAAAACTGCCTCTGTTTTGTTTAGTAATCACACTATACCAACAGGATACAGATGTCAATAGATGCTGCTTTGCCTATGACCTGGTGAAGTTCCATACCAGGCATGTGCTGTGTCATCCTTTGCTGGACTGGGCAACCAGCAGGCAACCCGTTCCCTGAATAGGAAACAAGGGGCCGAAATCTGGAGTTGTGCTCTGTGTCTTGCCAACTTTGTCACCTTGGATAACTCACTTTGCCTCCTAAGACCTTGCTTTCTTTCCCTTTTTTCCCCCCAAGAAGAAGGATATTTGGTAATTAAACAACTGAGTAATCTATAAGGTTCCTTGTTATATTCAGCTTTATTTTTTTTAAAAAAAAATCTAAATGATGGAGCCAGAGAGATAGCATGGAGGTAAGGCGTTTACCTTTCATGCAGAAGGTCATCAGTTCGAATCCCGGCGTCCCATATGGTCCCCCATGCCTGCCAGGAGCAATTTCTTAGCACGGAGCCAGGATAAAGCCCTGAGCACTGCCGGGTTTGACCCAAAAACCACACACACAAAAAAATCTAAATGATGGGGCTAGAGGATTAGCACACCGTCTAGGGTATTTGCCTTGTAACACATCTGATCTGGGTTCGATCTTCGGCATCCCAGATGGCTTCACAGAGCCTGCCAGGAATAATTTCTGAGCACAGATCCAAGAGTAAACCCTAAGTGCTGCTGGGCTTACAAAAAACATAACAAAACAAACAAAAAAAGAAATTTAAGATTGCAAGCAGCTAAATTGCACTGACTCTGATACCTCCCCATCTTTGAACACACTCTGGATACTCCAGTTTTATCAGTTCCAATGCATTTGCACTCTTGATGTCTTATTTCTCCCCTAAACATCTTCTTCCTTCCCTCTGTCACTCGCCTATTTTTTTTTTTTTTTTTGGTTTTTGGGCCATACCCGTTTGACGCTCAGGGGTTACTCCTGGCTATGTGCTCAGAAATCGCCCCCGGCTTGGGGGGACCATATGGGACGCCGGGGGATCAAACCGCGGTCCGTTCCTTGGCTAGCGCTTGTAAGGCAGACACCTTACCTCTAGCGCCACCTTCCCGGCCCCTGTCACTCGCCTATTAATCTTCATCCTTTCCTAAGTACCTCTGCCCATTTACTATCATCATCATCATCATTATTATTATTATTATTATTATTATTATTATTATTATTATTGTTTTTGGGTCACACCCAGCAGCGCTTAGGGATTACTCCTGGCTCTATGCTCAGAAATCACTCCTGGCAGGCTCGGGGGACCATATGGGATGCCGAGATTTGAACCACCGTCCTTCTGCATGCAAGGCAAACACCCTAACCTCTATGCTATCTCTCTGGCTCCGGCCCATCCTTAATATGTGAAGTGGCCCCTGCATTTATCCCTAGAAAGTTAATAATTACAACCTTGATCATAAGCCAGGTGAACCCCTAAATGAACCTCTGAAGTCTGCATTTGGCAGTCGAGCTCCTGAAATGGAGGGCACCATGAAATAGGGCAGACACAAAGCCTCTCTTCTGGCTTTTTAACAAGAGCTTCACTCTCAATGTACAGGCCATTTATCCCTCCTGTCCTTGTGCCATCTGCAGGATGAATGTGAAGGGGACCTGGCAGAAGCAATGCCTGCACTGGAGGCTGCACTCGCTGCACTGGACACCCTGAACCCCGCAGACATCTCACTGGTGAAGTCGATGCAGAATCCACCTGGTCCCGTGAAGCTGGTCATGGAAAGCATCTGTGTCATGAAAGGGCTGAAACCGGAGAGAAAGCCAGATCCCAGTGGCAGTGGTAAACCTTGACCCCCACCACTGTCAACTTCAGGGGAGGCTGCTATTTGCTAGTGTCCCCAAACCTCCAAACCCAGATCCCTACTCAGCTCATCCAGAGAGCTCACAAGCATATCTATACCATTCCTTCTCCCCATCAGGCAGAAAAGTACAGCCAAGGCCTCTGCCTACAGAATAAAGGTCACAGGGGCCGGAGAGATAGCATGGAGGTAAGGCGTTTGCCTTTCATGCAGGAGGTCATCAGTTCGAATCCCGGCATCCCATATTGTCGTCGTCGTCGTGTCTCTCCCCCCCCCCCCCCCCCCGGTGCCTGCCAGGAGCAATTTCTGAGCCTGGAGCCAGGAATAACCCCTGAGAACTGCCGGGTGTGACTCAAAAACCACACACTCACTAAAAAGTGAGGAGAGAGGAACCTGAACGATAGCGCAGCAGTAGCACTAGCTATGGTCCCCAAGCCAGGAGCGATTTCTGAGCACATAGCCAGGAGTAACCCCAGAGCATCACCGGATACAGCCCAAAAACAAAGAAGTGGAGAGAAATTCAGTCCCAGGGAAGCTTCCCCAAACAGACAGGGAGAAACTCAGAGAAAGAAAAGATGAGAGGAAGAAGGGGGGGGGGAGGAGATTGGGAAGAAAGATTTATATATATGATGTCAGACACAGAAAAACAGGTAAAAGACAGAATAAAAGAGAATCAGAAAATAAAACTAAAGAGACAAAAGAGGGGCTAGAGCAGTGGTGCAAGCTGTAGGGCATTTGCCTTGCACGCGCTAACTTAGTATGGACCGCAGTTCAATCCCCTGGCGTCCCATATGGTCCCCCAAGCCAGGAGCGACTTCTGAGCTTATAGCCAGGAGTAACCACTGAGCGTCACTGGATGTGACCCCAAAATATAAACAAACAAACAAACAAAACAGCTTAGAGGGCAAGAAAAATGGAGCCGGGGCCAGAGAGATAGCATGGAGGTAGAGTGCCTACCTTTGCATGCAGAAGGACGGTGGTTCGAATCCCAGCATTCCATATATGGTCCCCAGAGCATGCCAGGAGCAATTTCTGAGCGTAGAGCCAAGAGTAACCCCTGAGCACTGCTGGGTGTGACCCCAAAACCAAAACAAAATAAAAAGAAAAGAAAAATGGAGCCAAAGAAACCCAGCAACAGAGACACAAAAATAGAGTTGGAGGTCTGGGAGCTAAATTGAGAATCTTGAGACCTTAAATTTGCTCCCCAGTTGTGCTCCAGGCCCTTCTGCCCTGCTCCCTCCCGGGCACTGCTGAACATGTCCATCTAACTTCTAGCACTGCCTAGGCCCAGCAGCATCACAGGAAGAATCTTTATGTTAAAGGGTCATTTTGTGCAGAGGAGGGAAGAGAGGTTGCCACACCGGGTAGTGTTCAAGGGCTAATCCTGGCTCTGTGCTCAGGGGTCACTCCTGGCATCGCTCAAGAAATCATGATGGCAGGAAAACGTGCATTGGTGAAGGGTGTAAGACTGAAACTCAATCATGAGCAACTTTGTAAAAAAAATAAAAGTATCAGCCATTGGGAAAAAAATTAAATCATGTGGTGGGGCTGGAGGAATAATACAGTGTGGTACTTACCTTGCACATAAACTACCCACATTTGAATCAGCTTTCCATATGATCCACCAGTACCGCCAGGGTTAATTCCTGAGTTCAAAGCCAAGAGCCCTGAGCATCAACCAGGTATGCCCCTCTCCCCCCCCCAAAAAAAGTTTTTTTAAAGAAAGAAATCATATAATACCAGGGATCAAACCAACATCAGCTGCATGCAGTGCAACTGCCTTAAGCTCCAGACTATCTGTCTGGCTTTCATTGAACAGTCTTCCACATTGCCTATCACTGAAAGTTATCCTGGATCTCCTAAACATTACTTAGCAGATCTCCCCCACCCCCAAAACAAACAAACTAGAGCAGGAGCAGAAAGAAATCCAAAAGAAACACATAAACAGGGGAGGTGAGCATTAGTTGGGTAGAAGGTAGAAGAGAGCCAGGAAGGAGGGGGAATAAGAGAAAAAACAGGAAGTAGGGAAGGAAACAAAAAAGAGAGGCAGAGAAACTGGAGAGATGTAGAATGTAGAGGAGAAAAGGACACGGAGACTTAGAGCCAGATGGAAAAATTAGAGTAGAGAGGAAAGGAATTGGACTTAGAAGCATATAGCTGAACACTCATTCCTTTTAGAATTAGATGTAGAATCTTTTTTTTTTTTTTGTTTTTTGTTTTTTTGTTTTTGGGCCACACCCGGCGATGCTCAGGGTTTACTCCTGGCTGTAGCTCCTGGCAGGCATGGGGGACCATATGGGACACCGGGATTCGAACCAACCACCTTTGGTTCTCGATCGACTGCTTGCAAGGCAAACACCGCTGTGCTATCTCTCCGGGTCCAGATGTAGAATCTTATATTAGTATTAGTGTCTTAGAACTGAACAAAGCCCGGCCAGAGCAATAGCACAACAGTAGGGTGTTTGCTATTTTTCTCCCTTGGCAGAGTTTATGGAGAGAAGAGGCCTATCTAAGGATAGGTTTGGGGACTTGTACCTGAGCATAAAGGAAGTTAAATTTTTCCATTGAAAGTTCAAAAACGGGCCTGGCGGTGGCGCTGGAGGTAAGGTGCCTGCCTTGCCTGCGCTAGCCTAGGACGGACCACGGTTCGATCCCCCGGCGTCCCATATGGTCCCCCAAGAAGCCAGGAGCAACTTCTGAGTGCATAGCCAGGAGTAACCCCTGAGCGTCACAGGGTGTGGCCCAAAAACCAAAAAAAAAAAAAAAAAAAAAAAAAGAAAGTTCAAAAACATCCAGGTCCTTCAGGCAATTCCCCATTCTGTTGCTAGGAGATACAGCACTTAGCCCCTGGAACTATGTCTGGCCCTCTGCCCTTCCTCCTAATTGGGTTCTACTATAGCACATGGCACTATGGTGGCACAAACCTAGGGAAGATACATACACAAGGCCTGATAAGGCTGCTCATTAGAGCCGCCCTGGACAGTCATATGCTAGTCAGGTTATTTCATACTGTACTTGTTTTTTTCCTGCTTCTTTCCACTTTGTCATGGTTATTGCAATAATCCCAAATATTACAATTTAGCTCTAGTGTTCACACATACCTGGTTAGAGATTGCACAGTTGTAGCAAAAATATTGGAATACACTTGGCAATCCAGTGGGATGGTACCAGGGACGTAAGACACTTCTCATCTGAGCCACATACCTAGATGTAGAATGACACATTTGTTGCAATTAACTTGCCTACTCTCCCAAAGTCTCTAATCTGCTGCATTAGAGTTCTCAACATGATGTTGTACAACATATATATGACCTATCTACATCATACACAATATTTTTTCTGAACTCAAAACTCTCTGCTGTAGTAACTTTGATTCCCTAATCTCTTACCCCTTCCCACCCCAAATATAGGGAATAGCTACTGAAGAGCTTTGGATTTCAGTTAGAATGTCTTAATAATATAAAAATTTCCCCATTTCTTTTTTTCCAAACAGGTAAAATGATAGAAGATTATTGGGGCGTATCAAAAAAGGTTCTTGGGGATCTGAAATTCTTGGAGAGTCTCAAGACATATGACAAAGACAATATCCCTGCATTAGTCATGAAGCGAATCCGGGAAAGGTTTATTGACCACCCAGATTTCCAGCCAAATGTCATTAAAAATGTGTCATCGGCTTGCGAAGGTCTGTGCAAGTGGGTGCGGGCAATGGAGGTGTATGATCGAGTGGCCAAAGTGGTGGCTCCTAAGCGAGAGAGGTTGAAGGAGGCAGAGGGGAAGCTGGGCATTCAGATGCAGAAGCTGAACCAAAAACGAGCAGAGCTGAAACTGGTGGAAGACCGTCTGCAAGCCCTGAATGAGGACTTTGAAGAGATGAATGTTAAGAAAAAGGCACTGGAGGAAAACATTGATGCCTGTTCCCAAAAGATACTCAGGGCAGAAAAGCTCATCAGTGGTCTGGGAGGAGAGAAGGACAGATGGACAGAAGCTGCCCGGCAGTTGGGGACCCGCTATGTCAATCTGACGGGAGATGTGCTTTTGTCCTCGGGGACTGTGGCTTACCTAGGGGCCTTTACAGTGGACTTCCGGGCCAATTGCCAAAGGAAATGGTTGGGCCAGTGTAAGAGAAAGGTCATCCCTGGCTCCAGTGACTTCAGCCTGAGCAACACATTAGGGGATCCTGTAAAAATCCGTGCCTGGCACATTGCTGGGCTGCCCATCGACTCCTTCTCCATTGACAATGGCATCATTGTGACCAATTCAAGGCGCTGGGCCTTAATGATCGACCCTCAAGGGCAGGCCAACAAGTGGATCAAGAACATGGAGAAAATGAATAAACTGTCTGTCATCAAGTTCTCAGATTCCAACTATGTAAGGGTGCTGGAAAGTGCTCTGCAGTTTGGCACTCCTGTCTTACTAGAAAACGTTGGGGAAGAACTGGACGCCTTTATTGAGCCCATCTTGCTCAAGTCGACGTTCAAGCAGCAAGGGGTAGAGTTCATGAGACTGGGTGAGAACATCATCGAATACAACAGGGAGTTCAAATTATATATCACAACCCGTTTGAGGAATCCTCATTACCTCCCCGAAGTCGCTGTGAAAGTCTGCCTCCTCAACTTCATGATCACCCCCTTGGGTCTCCAAGATCAACTGCTCGGCATCGTGGCTGCCAAGGAGAAGCCAGAGCTGGAAGAGAAGAAGAACAAATTGATTGTGGAAAGTGCCCGGAACAAGCAGCAACTGCAGGAAATCGAAGATAAGATCTTGGAGGTGCTCTCCATGTCCGAGGGCAACATCCTTGAGGATGAGACAGCCATTAAGGTGTTGTCCTCCTCCAAACTGCTATCTGAAGAGATCTCCGAAAAGCAGAAAATTGCTTCGTTAACAGAGACACAAATAGATGAGACTCGGATGGGCTACAAGCCAGTGGCTATCCACTCAGCCACCATCTTCTTCTGTATCTCTGACCTGGCCCACATCGAGCCCATGTACCAATACTCCCTGATGTGGTTCATAAATCTCTATGTGCAGTCGCTGGCCAATAGCCAGAAAAGTGATGAACTGGAGCAACGCATTGCATACATCATTGAGCACTTCACCCTCAGTATCTACAATAATGTCTGCCGCTCTCTGTTTGAGAAGGACAAGCTGCTTTTCTCTCTCCTCTTGACTGTTGGCATCTTGAAGGAGAAGAAACTGATTGATGAGGAAATATGGTACTTCCTACTAACTGGAGGTGTTGCACTGGAAACCCCATTTAGCAACCCAGCTTCCGAATGGCTGTCTGAGAAGTCGTGGGGGGAAATAGTCCGGGCTTCTGCACTGTCCAAACTACAAGGCCTGATGGAGCATTTTGAACAAAATGTTGATAAATGGAAGCTTATCTATGACTCAGCCTCACCCCATGAGGAGGTTTTTCCTGGAAATTGGCAACTTCTTCAGAGTATGGAGAAGATTGTGATTCTCCGATGTCTGCGGCCAGACAAAGTTATTCCAGCTATTCGGGAATTTATTGCCGAAAATATGGGCAGCACATACATTGAAGCCCCTACCTTTGATCTCCAGGGATCCTACAATGATTCCAATTGCTGTGCACCACTGATTTTTGTGTTATCTCCTGGGGCAGATCCAATGGCAGGTGAGGGCAAAGGACTGGGTGGAAAGATGTGTGGAGAGATGGCATTTGCATGTCTCTTCCAGTGGAGATCTCAAACTCAGATGACTTTGAAGACCAAGCATTTAAATGTTGAGGCTGAGGCAGCTATAAATGTGTTTTCCCACCCATCACTTTCTCTCCCCATGGCTTGTACCCACTTTTTGGTTTTTGGGTCACACCCAGCAGTGCTCAGGGGTTCCTTCTGGCTCTGCACTGAGAAATTTCAAGAACCAAAAAGAAAAACAATTAAAGCAGTAAGATATAGAACTATGGTTCAGGGTCCAGAGAGATAGTACAATGGGGAAGGCACTTGCCTCACATGCAGCTAATCTGCAACGCCTCAGATAGTCCTTGATCCCAAGAATAAACTGAGTGCAGTAAACTCAGAAGATGACTGGGTGCGGCCCAAAACAAAATAGAATGCCTGTTTCAAAGATAGGGGTGGGGGACGAGTGAGATGGGGGTTATTAGTGGTGGGAAGGTTGCACTGGTGAAGGAGGGGTATACTTTTATGACTGAAACCCAACTACAAACATGTTTATAACCATGGGTGCTTAAATAAAAATATTAATAAACAAAAAATTAGAAGAGAACAAACAAAACCTTAAAAAAGAAACCTTCAATGAAGGCCCTTTTGTCCTCAGGGATGTTTAGCAAAGCAAGGAAACATTATTGTTGCTAAAAATAGGAGTTTGTTGTTAGTGCTTAGTAGACTGAGGCCAAGGATGTGGACAAATATCCTACTATGCACAGAACAATAAAGACTACCCAGACCATAATCAACAGAACAAAAGAGTCCCAATCTAGGACGAAAGATACACATGCCCAGGGGTAACTATTAATAATTTGAGTTTCCTCTAGAAATAGCTGTGCAAATGACTCATACTCATGCATGAATTGTGCACAATTCTGAGTGGTTAACAGGAATAGATAGATTAATTTTCTTTTGTGTCAGGGGACATCTTGCTTTAGTTTCCTCTACTACTGAAAGATAAGATTATTAGAAATGCAAATA
This sequence comes from Suncus etruscus, assembly GCF_024139225.1. Lineage (NCBI taxonomy): Eukaryota > Metazoa > Chordata > Mammalia > Eulipotyphla > Soricidae > Suncus > Suncus etruscus. The sequence goes on along the minus strand of NC_064862.1, from coordinate 64,581,838 downwards.
TTGACATGTTGACATTTTCTTTTTTAGCAGAGAGCTTTGAAAACAGGTACTTTGCCCTCAATCAAAAAGCCAAATCCTACCCTTCCTAGGAGGGAACTGAATGAACTGGAAACCTTTCCCAGTTTCTATACAAAAGCATATTGTCCAGAATAAATTCATAGCCTTTTTTTCTAGCATGTTTCCTCCCCACAGCCCTCATGCCCTTCTTATTTATGAAAGATTTATACAAGAGGTTCTAAAGAGAAACCAGGAAAGGTAAAGAGAAATGATGGGAAAGTTCAAATACAATTTTAAAATGCTGTGATGGTAGAGTAGAGGGCTAGTTGCAACCAATAGAGAATGTGATATGTTCCTACCCCTTCTTGCTCTAGGCTGAATCAGATTTTTGGAAAACTGCTCAGAAAATTTTACACTATGGTGTCTCTTATAATCTCTCACAGTAGGAGGCATATGTCCAGCCCCTAGAAGTCTTTTTTTTTTTTCCAAATTCCATATATCTTTTTGTAGAGTTCTGAATTTTATTTTACTTAAATTAAAAGGCTTTTCATTATGTTCCTTTCATAATCTTTTCAGGGGTGATATTATTTTTCTAGGGCTGCCAGAAGTCTAAATGTGCTTTAAAATATGCTAATTTTGGGCCTGGAGTGATAGCACAATGGATAGGATATATGCCTTGCACATGGCTGACCCAGGTTTAATCCCTAGCATCCCGTATGATCCCCTGAGCACCTCCAGGAATGACACCTGAGTGCAGAGCCAGGAGTAACTCCTGAGCAACACCAGGTGTGACTCAAAAACAAACAAAAAAACACCCCAAAATTCTTATCTTATATAACTAGTAGAACTCAATAAACGTGGGGCCGGAGAGATAGCATGGAGGTAGGGCATTTGCCTTGCATATAGGACAGTGATTCAAATCCCGGCATCCCATATGGTCCTCCAAGCCTGCCAGGAGCGATTTCTGAGCACAGAGCACAGAGCACATAACCCCTGAACGGTATGACCCTAAAACAAACAAAACAAACAAAAGAACTCAAACTTACTGAGTCCAGAATTTGAATGTAAACCTCCCCTTTGTGTTGTTATTTTAATATGGTAAAAGTCAATCTCCATTTAAAAATTCCAATTCTGTGAAAGATTTGTAATGTACTTCGGTCACAAAAAAAATTGATTTAAAAAAAAATTCCTTTCAGGCTTGTTGAAGTTTGCCGATGATCTTGGCATGGGTGGTTCCAGAACACAGACCATATCTCTTGGCCAAGGTCAAGGTCCTATTGCTGCCAAAATGATCAATACTGCCATCAAAGATGGAACCTGGGTGGTCTTACAGAATTGCCATCTGGCCACAAGCTGGATGCCTTCCCTAGAGAAGATCTGTGAGGAGGTGATAGTTCCTGAGACCACCAACATCAAATTCAGGTGAGATGCTGCTTCCCACACTGTCCGTCTCTGGGCCTTAACCTCAATCTTTAAATATGGTCAAGCTGTGGTAAGGAAAGCAAAGATGGGGCCTGGAGTAATAGCACAACAAGTAGGGCATTTGGCTTATACCCAGTCAACCCAGGTTTGATCTCTGGCATCCCATATGGTCCCCCGAGCCTGCCAAGACTGATTCCTGAGTGCAGAGCCGGGAGTTACTCTTGCAAGCCACTGGGTGTGCCTCCCCCCTCCCCCCCCCCACACACAAAGCAAGCAAAGATGAACCAGAGCCGGGAGTTACCCTTGCAAGCCACTGGGTGTGCCTCACACACACACACACACACACACACACACACACACACACACACACACACAAAGAAAGCAAAGATGAACCACGCATAGTTCTTCCCTGAAGAAGTTCCCAATCTTCAGAAGAAATGAATAATTTCAGTTAGTATCATGAAATATTTGTGTATTCATTTGAACAAGACCATGAATCAGAAAAAAAGGGGAGAGGACATCTGGGAAGGTCTAGAAAACCAACACTTTCATGAGGTTTTAAAAAGATGGAAGGTAGGGGCTGGAGTGATAGCACAGCAGTAGGGCATTTGCCTTGCATGCGCTGACTCGGGAAGAAACCGGGTATGATTTCCAGCATCTCTTATGGTCCCCGAGCTTGCTAGGAGCAATTTCTGTATGCAGAGCCAGTAGTAACCCCTGAGCGATGGCTGGGTGTGCCCCCCCTCCAAAAAAATGAAACAAAACAAAAAGATGAATGGTAGTTTGGGGTCAGAGCGATAGTATAAAGGTAAGATGCTTGTTTTGCATATAACTGACCCCAGTTTGATTCCTGACACCATATTTGGTCCCCCAAACACCACTAGGTAGATCCAAAGCCCAACATTGAATAAATTAATGGATAAAAATTTAAAAAAGATTAATAGGAGCTAAAAAAGCCATTTCAGGCAGAAGAAACAGCATTTATAAAAACAAGTACCTATTTTCTGGCGTATAAGATGACTTTTGAAACAAAAAAAGTCAAATGAAAATCGGGGTCATCTTATACGCCGAGTATATCCTGAAAAATGTTTCAATATGCCGCTAAAGGAAAACTGTCGGGCCAGAGAGATAGCACAGCGGCGTTTGCCTTGCAAACAGCCGATCGATCCAGGACCAAAGGTGGTTGGTTCGAATCCTGGTGTCCCATATGGTCTCCCGTGCCTGCCAGGAGCTATTTCTGAGAAGACAGCCAGGAGTAACCCCTGAGCACCGCTGGGTGTGGCCCAAAAACCAAAAAAAAAAGGAAAATTGTCTGAATATTGCCACAAAAACGAATTTTCCAACTCGATTCTGCACCAATCACTGCAAGGCTGCTCGGACTGCCTCTCTAACTCAGCCAATCCAAGCAGGCTTTTTATGCATGCAAATTAGACAATGTTCTGGACCCGAATCTACACTGTCAAAAGCCTGCTCAGATTGGCCAGAGTCAGAGAGGAAGTCTATTACAGTATAACCTTTGAAACTTTGCTTGTTGCTGTAGTACATAGAGTTGCAGCACAGGAATGTTCTGTCTGATACAGCGAATACAGGCCTAAACCTATGTTTTAACTGCAAAATTAGGGGGTCGTCTTATACGCCGGAAAATACGGTATATGTGTTAAGGAAATACAGAAATTATTATATTACAATGGTATATGTGGTGAGATTTTTGGAGATACACAAGTGGTATGTGTGTCAGAAAGTAAGTTAAATGTCTTGAAATATGAGGAGCTGTGGGGTCGGAGAGATAGCATGGATGTAGGGCATTTGCCTTGCATGCAGGACAGTGGTTTGAATCCTGGCATCCCATATGGTCCCCTGAGCCTCCCAGGAGCGATTTCTGAACATAGAACCAGGAGTAACCCCTGAGTGCTGCCAGGTGTGACCCCAAAACTATATCTATATGAGGAGCTGGAAAAATAGTACAGAAAGTACCGTGCTTGTCTCGCACAAAGCCTGGTTAGATCACTGGCATCCCATACAATCCCCAAGCCTCACTAGGCATGACTTCTGAGCACAGAGCCACGAGTAAGCTCTAAGTACTGGTGGATATGGCTACAAATAAACAAACAAAAAAATTCTTTCTTTTTTTTGGTTTTTGGGCCACACCCAGCGGTGCTCAGGGGTTACTCCTGGCTGTCTGCTCAGAAATAGCTCCTGGCAGGCACGGGGGACCATATGGGACACCGGGATTCGAACCAACCACCTTTGGTCCTGGATTGGCTGCTTGCAAGGCAAATGCCGCTGTGCTATCTCTTCGGGCCCAACAAAAAATTCTTAAAATATGATTTTTGTTATTGTTGTTTTGGGGCTATGCCCAGTAGTGCTCAAGGGTTTCTGGCTCTGTGCTCAGAAATCACTCTTGGCAGGCTTGGGGAACCATATGGGATACGGGGGATCAAACCCGGGTGGGCTGTGCTATTGCTCTGGCCTCTTAAAATACTATTTTTAAGAGGCAGAAGCCTTTACAGCCTCACTCAGGAGCTTGAGAGACACTAGCAGATACTGATGCAGCTATGTGAATCTAACAAGTGGGTGCTTAGGTCAACAAAGAGATATTCATTGCTGGGTGCCATTGGGGTCACAGTCAGCACTGCTAGGGGTCATGTGGTAACAGGAATCAAACTCAAGATCTCCACAAACAAACAAGACATGTCCCCTGGGCATTTGAGTTATCTCCCTGGCCCCAAATATAAAATTTAATTACTATTTATCTCAAAATATCCCACATGTAATCTGGTACTTTGCTCTGCCTTATATTTCTTTATTTCCAAGGAATTTTAATGAACATTACAGATGTCTATTTATTTTTTGTCAACTTTAAAGTTTAGCCAGATTAGGCCTCAGGTTTTGCATGAGATGAGTCAGGCAGAAGACAAAGCCTTCAGATGTTCCATGATTTTTTATTTTTCTTTTTAAAGACTTGATTTAGAGCAGTGCTTTTCAATTATTTTCTATCATGCCCCCCTAGAAAGAAGAAAAAATTTTGTGCCCCCACGCGACTGTAAACAGTATCTTTATTTAAAAAAACTTTAACCTGCAAATCAAAAATATATAAAATAATTTGAGCTGATTTTTTAATCCGAGGTGATGTCTGGATTAACGGCTACAATGAGCATGTTTTGCAATGCGTAGCTTTTCCAAGGGGGGTTTGAAGCAGGACACAGCGACTCTCAGCTCCAGAGACACACAAAGATATAAACACGGGGCTTAGCTTGTTATAACAGTGTTTGCAGATGTCAAACGCACCTCCCTTTATGTCTTTATGTCGCCTCACGCACCACCACCCCCTGAGGGCTTGCCCCACTATTTGAGAAGCACTCACTGATTTAGAGGAAGACAAAGCAGGGGAAAGCAAAGCAGGGAAGCTCCCAGATTGTGGGAGGCTCTCCTAAGGAGACAAGGTTTATCAACTCTGGCCTTACCGCTAAATCCAACCTGCTTCTTATTTCTGTGACTTGCAAATATTTTCTACATCTTGAAATGATTTAAAAAATTAAAATAATGATAATGTCATGAAATAATGTGAATGTTGCATTTCAGTGATTTCTTATGAACATAAGTAAAGTGTTACTGAAACACACCTCAGTTCATTCATGATTGCTTTTGTGTTTGTGACAGAGACCACCTGGTCTGAAAAGCCTCTAAAATATTTATTATTTTGTTTTTCATAGAATAAGTTTGTTGCCTCCTTCTGTTATAAAACTTGGTTTGTATTTTCATTTTAGTTATGTTTGCCTGAAAATAGCCAAGCTTTCTTGCTTATTTACAAAGCCAGATTAAACCACAGGTGATTTATTTTCCTATAAAACACATGACAGGAGCCAGAGCTAGTACAGGGTTTAGGAGCTTCCCTTGTTTGTGGCTCATACTGGTTAGATCCCTAGCACATTTTGGCTACCACAAGCACAAATCCAGGAGTAGCCCTAGAATTACCAGGTTTGTTTCTCCTCTTCCTCTTAAAAAAAAAGACATGTCAAATACATTCAGCTATTTAAGAGTAAATTCTGGGCTGGAGTGATATGAACCAGAATTCGATCCCTGGCATCCCATATGGTCCCCCACGCCTTCCAGGAGCGATTTCTGAGTGCAGAGCCAGGAGTACCCCTGAGCGTCGCTCGGTGTGGCCCAAACACACACACACACACACACACACACACACACACACACACACACACACACACACACACAAACACCAAAACAGGATGCATAGACCAGAGCAATAGCACAGCATGTAGGGCATTTGCCTTGCACTTGGCTGACCTGGGATTGACCCGAGTTTGAACCTCAGCATCCCATATGGTCTTCCAGCCTGCCTGCCAGAAGCAATTTATTTTTTGATCTTTTTTTGTTTTTGGTTTTGGTTTTGGGGTCATACCCGGCAGTGCTCAGGGCTTACTCCGGGCTCTGAGCTCAGAAATTGCTCCTGGCAGGCTTGGAGGACTATATGGGATGCCGGGATTCAAACTAGCATTGTGCAGGATCAGTTGCTTGCAAGGCAAATGCCCTACTGCAGCCAAATGCCCTACCATTGTGCTATCTGTCCGACCCATGCCAGAAGCAATTTCTGAGTGCAGAGCCAGGAGCTAAGCACCACTGGCTGTGGCCCAAAAACCCCACCCCCCAAAAAATCCAGGATGTTGTGTGTGTGTGTGTGTGTGTGTGTGTGTGTGTGTTAACTTGAACATGAGCAGGAAAAACAAATTAAAAAAATAAAAAGCCTGGGGTCCAGAGATATAGCACAGCAGTAGGGCGTTTGCCTTGCAAGCAGTAGCTCTAGGACCGATGGACAGTGATTCAAATTCTGGCATCCCCTATGGTCTTCCATGCCTGCCAGGAGTGATTTCTGAGCATAGAGGCAAGAGTAACCCCTGAGTGCCACCGGGTGTGTCCCAAAAACCAAAAACCAAAAAAAAAAAAAAAAAAAAAAAGAAAAGAAAAGAAGTACTATGGCTGATGATCAAGATAGGACAGAGGGCCGGTGAGATAGCATGGAGGTAAGGCGTTTGCCTTCCATGAGGGCCGGTGAGATAGCATGGAGGTAAGGCGTTTGCTTTCCATGCAGAAGGACAGTGGTTCGAATCCCGGCGTCCCATATGGTCCCCCGTACCTGCCAGGGGCTATTTCTGAGCGTAGAGCCAGGAGTTACCCCTGAGCGCTGCTGGGTGTGACCCCCAGAAAAACCCCAAAAAACAAACAAACAAAAAAAAAGATAGGACAGAACCTTGGGAGTTAGGAAGCCCCAAGTTCATGTCTTGATGGAACTTGTTTTATGTGGTCAGTCTTTGGAAAACCCATTTGACCTCTCCATGATTCTACTTTCTCCTGGAAAAAGGGGTGATGGTAAATCCTTGTTGAGGGTGGATATAAGGGTGAAAATAATGAAGGGTCAGATTTCTTAATATGGTGTTTGGCATCTAGGCATGCTTTTAAAGTGGTAGCGACTGATTTTTATTATTGTTTTTCAATATAATTTGTCACACTGCTCTAAATAACTGTGCGTTTTGTTTTTTCAGACTCTGGTTAACCAGCTATCCATCAGAGAAGTTTCCAGTCAGTATTCTCCAGAATGGGGTCAAAATGACCAATGAACCCCCCAAAGGTCTCCGGGCCAACCTGTTGCGCTCCTACCTGAATGACCCTATCTCAGACCCCGTGTTCTTCCAAAGCTGTACAAAGGTGGTGATATGGCAAAAGCTCTTGTTTGGTCTTTGCTTCTTCCATGCCATCGTTCAAGAGAGGAGAAACTTTGGGCCTCTGGGTAAGATATGACACTGTACAAGGATATCTGGGGAAAGACTAAGATGGAAGCAGAGAGTGTGTCCAATTCCCAAAGGCTTTCCAATGATATATGTATGAGTACATCCCATGCACTATTTGGGTTACACTAATTGTAAACCTGGTTTGTTGCTTATCCAAAATTAAAATGTCTCTAAGTATCCAACATTTGCAGGCACATCCAGCAGCACCCAGCGCTTACTTCTGACTCTGATTAGAAATCTTTCCTGACAGGCTCAGAGGATCATAGGGAATACCAGGAAACAAACCTGGGTCAGCCGTATGCAAGGCAAATGCCCTGTCTGCTGTGCTCTGGCCCTAGCACCTTGACTTCTTTTTATTTTTGGTTTTTGGGTCACACCAGGCAGTGTTCAGGGGTCACTCCTGGCTCTACACTCAGAAACCGCCTCCGGTAGGCTCCAGCGACCATATGGGATGCCAGGATTCAAACTGCCGTCCTTCTGCATGCAAGGCAAATGCCCTACCTCCACGCTATCTCTCCGGCCCCTAGTACCCTGATCTTTTATTTGGTAAATTTGGCAGCACTATAATCAGGTCAATGTTAGGAATAGAGGGGATGCCTTAAGACTAACATTACCGGGCCCGGAGAGATAGCACAGCGACGTTTGCCTTGCAAGCAGCCGAACCAGGACCAAAGGTGGTTGGTTCCAATCCCGGTGTCCCATATGGTCTCCCGTGCCTGCCAGGAGCTGTTTCTGAGCAGACAGCCAGGAGTAACCCCTGAGCACCACTGGGTGTGGCCCAAAAACCAAAAAAAAAAGACTAATATTACCAACCTTCCTTTTGCTATACATATGCCTGTCTCAGGCACAATGAACAATTTTTACATCAACAGGTGTTTTAAACATTTGAGGCTGCTCTCTTTGCATTTATGTAAATGACAGAAAAAACAGATGGGATATTTGCTCTGCTTTTTCTGGAAAAAAATAAGAGGTAGGAGAGAAAGTGGGCTGGATCATGTGCCTGGCTCATATTGCATGTCCAGTTCAATCTGCGGCACTTCATTCCCTTCCCTGCCCACACAGCATCCTCAACTCCAAGGGGCATAGACCTAGGGGCCTCTAGCACTGCCAGGCCGCATAGCATAGCATTGCAGAACTGTCAGGCTTACACACTGGTATGAGTATCAATAATAGCCTCTAGGTCCCCAAGATCACCTCTGAGGAGGCCCAAAAGAAATATCTGTATTTATATAATCTGTTTATAGCCTAATTTACCAATCACATATTGGCTAGGGAAGATCACTGAAGTGTTACATATAATTATGGTTTTAAGGTTGGATGAACTTTTCTCATCCACAAGCTATTCATTAGTATTCAGATGATAAGACTTTAAGGGGCCAAAGAGATCGCATGGAGGTGGGGCATTTGCTTTGCATGCAGAAGGATAGTGGTTCGAATCACGGCATTCCATATGGTCCCCTGTGCCTGCCAGGAGCTATTTCTGAGCATAGAGCCAGGAGTAACCCCTGAGCGATGCTGGGTCTGACCCAAAAACCAAAAAAAAAAAAAAAAAAAAAATGGCCCGGAGAGATAGCACAGCGGTGTTTGCCTTGCAAGCAGCCGATCCAGGACCAAAGGTGGTTGGTTCGAATCCTGGTGTCCCATATGGTCCCCCGTGCCTGCCAGGAGCTATATCTGAGCAGACAGCTAGGAGTAACCCCTGAGCATCGCCAGGTGTGGTCCCAAAAACAAAAAAACAAACAAACAAAAAACAAAAAACAAAAAAAAATAGACTTTCAGATTCCTTGGGATTCCATAAGCAGGAAGTCTGTCCTCATGACAATTCTGAGTCCCTTCTTTCTTCTCTGCATATCTTTTTTTTTTTTGGTTTTTGGGCCATACCCGGCAGTGCTCAGGGGTCACTCCTGGCTGTCTGCTCAGAAATAGCTCCTGGGAAGCACGGGGGACCATATGGGACACCGGGATTTGAACCAACCACCTTTGGTCCTGGATCGGCTGCTTGCAAGGCAAACGCTGCTGTGCTATCTCTCCGGGCCCATTCTCTGCATATCTAAGCCCAGCAGCTTCACAACCCATCACTGCCCTTTCCTAGAAGCTTATACAGATGAGATAGATGAGACAACCGAATACCATATTCTCCCACTCATGCTGGACCCCAACAATCATGCAAAAGTATGAGTTATCACAATGACCACCAGTTGTGTATATATATGTATGTATTGGCAGAATATAGATTTCATTATTTTATAATATTTTTTCATTTAAATGTGAATGTTAGGAGGAAATTAAACATCAAGAATGTCTAATGGCAGAGCTGGAGAGATAGCACAGAGGTAAGGCGTTTGCCTTGCATGCGGAAGGTCACTGGTTCGAATCCCAGCATCCCATATGGTCCCCCAAGCCTGCCAGGGGCAATTTCTGTGCGTAGAGCCAGGAATAACCCCTGAGTGTTGCTGGGTGTGACCCCCCCAAAAAAATAATAATAAAATAAAAATAAAAGAATGTCTAATGGCAATAGAATTGGCCCTTTGGCCTCTGTCCAGTAGGGGTCAGTTGCACACACACACTGTCCAAGGTTTAGCATCACCTGGGATAACTTGAGTTATCTTGCAGGCAAGCCATTTATTCTATAAGGTATCTTCCCCCACCCGGGTCCAAACAGGAGAGCCACTGTTAGAATGGACAGAGTCCTGGGTCCGGAGTGGTGGCACAAGCTGTAGGGTATTCGCCTTGCACACACTGACCTAGGACAGACTGTGGTTCAATCCCTTGGTGGCCCATATGGTCTCCCAAGCCAGAAGCGATTTCTGAGTGCATAGACAGGAGTAACCTCTGAACTTCACCAGGTGTGGCCCCAAAACCAAAAGAGAAAAAGAATAGAGTCCATGGACAATGAGTAAGTGCGTCAACATTCAATAGTTACAAAATGCTCAGATTATTTCATAGAGCTAATTAGCAGGTATCTAAAAGATTGTAAACTGTTATCACTCCTCTTTTTATATTTTGTTTTGTTTTCGTTTGGAGGCTACACCTGGCAGTGCACAGGGATTACTCCTGACTCTTTACTCAGGAATCACTCCTGGTGGGCTCAGGGGACCATATGGGATGACAGAGATTGAACCCAGATTGGCCATGTGCAGGGCACCTTGCCCATTGTACTATCTCTCAACCCTGTTAATACTATTCTTTCCTGAGTTCAAGTTTGCAAACCCTTTTTTATTCTAACCCCTAAACTATTCTGCCTAGAGGAATATCCTAGCCTTGGGGTTTTTGTTAGGGGGACAGTGTCCCTAAATTGAGCACAGGATGCACCTATCTAATGTGACCATTGGTGTCACTTTTTTTGCCCTATTGGGCATTTATCATCCTTCATTTATCTATCAAAGTGAATTTATCATTCTAAATGCAAGTGATGATCTCTTCGAGGTAAGCCAACACGTTTTTCCTTGATAAGAGGAAGGGAATTCTCAGAGCTAATTAATTTTATTGCCTAGTCATACATAAAGCTCTCTGATTATACCTTAGGGCTATGCACTAATGTGCATTTGGGGGGGGGTGGACTGGGGGGGGTCACACATGGCTCAGGGCTTACTCCTGGCTCTCTGCCCAGGAATTACTACTGGTGGTACTCAGATGGCGAAATGGGGTGCTGGTGTTTAAACTTGGATTGGTGGCTTGCAAAGCAAGTACTTTCACCCTGTACTCTCTCTCTGCCTCTTAGGTGTTATTTTTGTTTTCCTCTTTGGGCCACACCTAATGGTTTAAGGGTTAGTCCTGGCTCTGATCTCAGAAATCATTCCTGGCAGGCTTGGGAACCATATAGGATGCTGGGGATTGACCCAGTTCAGCAGTGCACAAGGCAAATGACCGACCTGTTGTGCTATTGCTCTGGCTTCCTTAGGTGTTAATTTTTAGTTCCATGCTTACCATAGTGGTCCAGCCAGGGTAAGTAATACTCATTACTCACAAATACTGGGATCCACAAATTCCAGAATATCAACATCTTCCTTAAAAATTAGGAGAACTGGGGCCGGAGAGATAGCATGGAGGTAAGGTGTTTGCCTTTCATGCAGGAGGTCATCGGTTCGAATCCAGGCGTCCCATATGGTCCCCCGTGCCTGCCAGGAGCAATTTCTGAGTCTGGAGCCAGGAATAACCCCTGAGCACTGCCGGGTGTGACCCAAAAACCAAAAAAAAAAAAAAAAAAAAAAAAAAAAAATTAGGAGAACTGTAAGGAAATTGATTTTAGAATAGATGTTTTCTCTAGAAGACAGGCTCCCTGGCTCCCAGGTTGGAAGTAAATGTCAAGGCTAATTGTTGGCTTGATGCTTGATGTTCGTGCGCTGAAAGAGGCTCTTTATCCATAATGGTGCTTAATTCCACTCTCTAGATTTCTGAGTGGAAATGAGTTACCAGCACTGAAACCTGTAATTCTCCACTTCATGCAGGTTGGAATATTCCTTATGAATTTAATGAGTCTGACTTGAGGATTAGTATGCGGCAGATCCAGATGTTTCTGAATGACTACAAGGAGGTGCCATTCGATGCTCTGACTTACCTAACAGGTATTTTTGGACACACCTTTTGCAACTGTTCAACTCTTGTGCTATATTCCATATTCCACCCTTCTTCACCTATGCATATGTCTCCATTTATCTGTTTACTGACTCACTATTTCTAACTTATAAAGCTCACTAGGCTGCATGCTTACATTAAAAAAAAAAGTGTAGGGGCTGGAGAGAGAGCACGAAGGACGGTGCATGCAAAAGGACGGTGGTTCGAATCCCAGCATCCCATATGGTCCTCCAAGCCTGCCAGAAGCAATTTCTGAGCTTAGAGCCAGGAGTAACCCCTGAGCACAGCTGGGTGTGAGTGACCCAAAAACAAAAAACAAAAGCAAAAACAAAACAAAACAAAAAAGAGAATAAAGCCACAATTAAGATATGATTTCTAGGGGCCAGAGCAGTGGCACAAGTGGTAGGGCATCTGCCTTGCATGCATTAACCTAGGAAGGACCAGGGGTCAATCCCCCGGTATCCCATATGGTCCCCCTAGCCAGGAGTAACTGCTGAGTGTCACTGGATGTGGCCAAAAAAACATGTGTGTGTGTGTGTGTGTGTGTGTGTGTGTGTGTGTAAATTTCTCCCCACTTGGTGATTGATAGTATGCAAAGGTAGAAAATATAAAGCAAATGACAATACAGCAAGCAGTAAATGCAGTTTAAAAAAAAAGTAAAGTAAAAAGACAGAGCAATGATTAAATCACAGGAAAACAGCTGAGGATAATTATGGAAATTTTCTGAAAGGCATAGAGACTGGGATTTGATAGTTTTACAAGTTGAAGGAAGGGGAAAGTGGTGCACAAAGAGAGGGAGGAAGGAAAGCAAAGACCGATCTGGAATTTTTTTAATTGCCTGAAAAAAAAGAAAAATAAGAAATAGGTGATCAATAAAACTCTAGACTGACATTAAACCAAAGTGCCAATTAGAGAGTAGGGATCCATTTAGGTAGACCGAAGTCAATAAATTCATTTTAAAAATGTGTTTTGGGAAATTCTGAACATTCTCGGCAATATTCAAGTCATAGTCTTGACTTTATGCTCAGGGATCACTCCTGGAGGGGCTCCAGAGATTATTTGCTATGTGGTACAGAGATCAAACAAGGGTTGGCTCACTTCTTATTCTCTCTCTCTCTCTCTCTCTCTCTCTCTCTCTCTCTCTCTCTCTCTCTCTCTCTCTCTCCTCTCTCTCTCTCTCCCTTTCTCTCCCTTTCTCTCCCTTTCTCTCTCTTTCTCTCTCTCTCTCTCTCTCTCTCTCTCTCTCTCTCTCTCTCTCTCTCATTCGTTTTTCATTTTGGGGCTATACCTGACAGTGCTCAGGGCTTACTCCTGGCTCTGTTCTCAGGGATTATTCTTGGAGGTGCTCAGGGGGAGCATATCTAGTTTTGGGGATTTGGGGGATTAAGCCTGATAAAATAAAGCTTTTTTTTTTTTTGTTTTTTTTGTTTTGGGTCACACCTGGCAGTGCTCTGGGGCTACTCCTGGCTCTATGCTCAGAAATCGCCCCTGGCAGGCACAGGGGACCATCTGGGATGCCAGGATTCGAACCACGATCCTTCTGCATGCAAGGCAAATGCCTTACCTCCATGTTATCTCTCCAGCCCCAGATAAAGCATTCTTAATTTGATACTTTCAGTTGTGTTGCAAGGACAATGAGGAATTTAGAAAAGATTTAAGACACAGCCTGAGCCCTATAGGAACTTGTGTTCTTGCTACAAAGAGAAGATTCATTGGATAACTATAAAGAAATGTACCTTCCTATAAAAACATGAAACTAAAAGCACTCATGCACATCTGAAGAAAAATGCTTTAATGGGGAGTAGGGGTGGTGATGGAAGTATCTTAAACCATGCCTCTGTGCCTGAGATTTACTTTTTGGGGATTGGGATGTCCTTGGCTATCCTCTCACACTGCCATGTTGACTTCTTTGATGGGAACAGCTCCTTCTTTAGTAATGCAGTTTTAATGCTCTAATGACCTTTTCCCTGGATCAATGAAAGGTTCAAACTAAATCTTAAGGCATTAAGAGGTAGTTCAAGGGCCCGGAGAGATAGCACAGCGGTGTTTGCCTTGCAAGCAGCCAATCCAGGACCTAAGGTGGTTGGTTCGAATCCCGGTGTCCCATATGGTCCCCCGTGCCTTCCAGGAGCTATTTCTGAGCAGACAGCAGGAGTAACCCCTGAGCACCGCCGGGTGTGGCCCAAAATCCAAAACCAAAAAAAAAAAAAAAAAAAGGTAGTTTAAAAAAAAAAAAGAGGTAGTTCAAAGCCTGGAATCTATGCTTTGCTTCTAGAGGCCTAAATTCAATCCCCAGTTCTCAGAACACAGCTGGAAGTGGCCTGTGAGCTCCAAGCTAGGACCACTAGATCTGTCCCCCACCCAAAGCAAAATATAAGAAGAGCAACCATAAAACCCTAACAAAAGAAACAAAACCATAACACTTAAGGTCCAGAGACATCAGTATTCAGAATCTCAGGAATCTAGAGGGTTTGGTTTAAGATAAAGAAGTTTCTGCAGCTGGCCGGAGAGATAGCATGGAGGTAGGGCATTTGCTTTGCATGCAGAAGGATGGTGGTTCGAACCCTGCATCCCATATGGTCCTCCAAGCCTTCCAGGAGTGATTTCTGAGCATAGAGCCAGGAGTAACCCCTGAGCACTGCTGGGTGTGACCCCCCTCCCCCACCAAAAAGAAGTTTCTGCAGGGTTCAAATTCTCTGCTAGGTTGAACTTCCTCTTAGTCCCTCATTTCCCTTTAATGAACCACCTCATTCCTTCAGACATTTAAACCTGCCTAAGTAAGGAACAAGAGATGATGGACTTCCTGTCCTGACTTGGGTCATACTTCTTTTTTCTTGTCTATAGACTGCTGCTTCCTTTTCCTGAAATGGAGGGAACTAGCAATGAACCTGAACCTAAGTTTTAGGAGAGTGAGTGAGTGAGAGAGGGAGGCAGGGAGGGAGGAAGGGAGGGAGAGAGAGAGAGAGGGAGAGAGAGAGAGAGAGAGAGAGAGAGAGAGAGAGAGAGAGGAAGAGAGAGAGAGAGGAAGAGAGAGAGGAAGAGAGAGAGAGAGAGAAAGAGAGAGAGAGAGAGAGAGAGAGAGAGAGAGAGAGAGAGAGAGAGAGAGAGAGAGAGAGAGAGAGAGGAGAGACTGTGTGTGTCTGTGTGTGCCAGAAACAAGGCAACATTAGTATGCTATAATGATATAGCATCTGGACCAGATAATGAATGGAGGTGGGGTTGGGAAGGTAGATTTTATTTACCATAGAATTCTTTTTGCAGAATTATAATGTAGAGAGGCTGGAGAGATAGCAGGTAAGGTACTGGCTTGGCACATGCCCTAACCTGGGTTCAAGCTCCAGTATCCCAGATGGTCCCCAAAGCTTCCTCTAGGAGTGATCTCTGATCATAGAACCAGGTGTAAGTCCTGAGTACCACCAGGTGTGTCCAAAAAGAAAAATGTGAATGTATAAATATGTGTCTCGGAAAATGATGTTAATAATCAAACTACAATCATGTTTGTAATCACAATGTTTAAAATAAAAGAAATTAAAAATATATATTAAAAAAGAGAAAAAGAAAATTATGTTAGTGATAAGATAGAGGAGCCATATCCCAACCCAGCATATATGATTCTGATAATCTCAAAGTGTAAAAATATTTTATTTGTAATAAATATTCATTGAAAGATTCATGTTTATAGTTATTGTACTAAATTCTTTAACATTTCCTCAATGACGAATAACATTATTAACCATAACCTTTAAGACAAGTATTGCAATTGTTTCCACTTCTTTTGTTTTGGGGCCATACCCAGCGGTGTTTAGGGATTAGTCATAGTCCTGTGCTTAGGGATATCTCCTGGCAATACTTGGGAGACCATTGGTGGTGCCTGGAATCTAATCTAGGTCAGCCACAAGCAAAGCAAGTGCCCTACCCTCTATACTAACTCTCTGGCTGCATTTATCTCCACCTTTTTTTTTAACCAGTAAGAAAGTTCTGTTAAATATTGTAAGGTGGTGATGGTGAAATAGTACAGTGGATAAAGCCTGCATGGATCAAACCAGCTTAAACTGCTGGCACTGCATGTGATCCTCCAAGGAAAAGGAGCACAGAGCCATGACTAAGCTCTGAACACAAACTAATTTTCCCTCCTCACCTCATACCTCCCCATTCACATTCAAATAAAATTAAATAAATGTCACAAGGTAGAACTCCAAAATTGACTGGCAGATAACAAAGCTGAGATTGGAAGTCATGGCTATCTCTTGTCAAAGATTTTGCCCTAAACTACATTACACATTACCACATTTCTTCTTCTTCTTTTTTGGGTTTTGGGCCACACCCAGTCACGCTCAGGGTTACTCCTGGCTTTGTGCTCAGAAATCGCTCCTGACTTGTGGGACCATTTGGGATGCCTGGGGTCAAACCCAGGTCAGCCGCATGCAAGGCAAAAGCCCTACCACTGTGCTTTTGCTCAGGCCCCACTAAACCACATTTCTATAATACCTTTTACTTATATTATCACACACAAATATACACATAAACACACACACACAGGAAGATGCCTAAAATTTTGTGGTTATTTTTAGTAGAGCTCTTGATTAATTATTTTTCCTTGGTTGAACTCTGTTTTCTAATTTCTAATATAGTGAATATGTATTTTTTTTGGTGCAACCATAATAAAATCTGGTCTCATTCCAAGAGTGGTTTTAGCAACCTTCTGTCATAGCAGAGCTTCTTTGCTAGAAGTTTTCTTCTATTTTTAGGTTAATAAACAAATTCATGATGACCCTCCCAGACACTTGTCCCAGGGAATGTTCCAGGTGATCATTAACTGTCTCCCTGATTGTCCCTAGGGGAATGTAACTATGGAGGCCGAGTGACTGATGATAAAGACAGGCGTCTCCTGCTGTCTCTTTTGTCCACATTCTACTGTAAAGAAATAGAACAGGAAAATTACCCTCTCGCTCTTGGAGACATTTACTACATCCCTCCTCATGGCTCCTATCAGGTGAGGGGCAGGGAAGAGGAGATCCTCATCCCCAGAGTGACTTAGTAGTCTTCATGTGACCAGGGCTGCAGTGACGAAGGAGAACTAGTGAAGCCTGGGGTTCACAGACTTGGACCCAACAGCAGTTTTCAGTATTTCAAAAAGCCTGCAGGAGGGACCTGATTACTGTCTAATGAATGTCAGCTATTTGGTAGACAATGCCTTTCAAAATATGGTGTCTGTCTGGAGGTTAGAGGGAAGGGACTTCATGTGAAGTCCTAGAAGTGGACAAATTAGAAATCACTACCAAAGACAAAGATTCTACAGCTGACAAAAGAGGAAGGCCAAAAAAAACTATGAGAAATGGAGAAAGGGAAGAAGATAGCAAGAAATCAAGGAAACATTAAGTCACTGTATTTATTCAGCACTAGTGGCATGCCAAGGCCTTAGTTTTTAATAAATATTCATGCATCTTCTCATGTATGAATAAGGGGACTAGGATTTCGTGCCTAGTTTAATGTGACACAGTTTGTGTCAGCTCTGGGATTCAAACTAATTTCTTCCTGACTCTAAAGCCAAGGCTTTGGAGAAGAGAGAGGAAGGTGGTGGTGGTGGAATGGGGTGGGGAGGTACGATATACTTGACCCTTCTGACTCTTACTCATTTTCTGAAAACTGTGAGAAGAATCACTTGGAATGTGTTTGAAAGAGTGCAAACAAGTGTGTGCAGATGTGTGTGTATGTTTGTGTTTGTGTGCTAGACACACAAAATGATACTTGCTCAGGTCTGATCTAGTCGAGGAAGGAGAGATGATTACCTCAGGACCCCAGATTGATGTTGACTGAAGGTTTTCTTTCCAGTCGTATATCGATTATCTCAGGAACCTACCCATCTCCGCCCACCCAGAAGTGTTTGGCCTCCATGAGAATGCTGACATCACCAAGGACAACCAGGAAACCAACCAGCTGTTTCAAGGGGTGTTGCTGACCCTCCCAAGACAGGCAGCGGGGAGTGGCAAGTCCCCCCAGGTAACAGGGCTGGGACTCGAGACATGGCTCAGTTTCTCAGTCTATTTTTTCGTTTGGTTTGATTTTGGAACCACACCCCC
This sequence comes from Suncus etruscus, assembly GCF_024139225.1. Taxonomy (NCBI): domain Eukaryota; kingdom Metazoa; phylum Chordata; class Mammalia; order Eulipotyphla; family Soricidae; genus Suncus; species Suncus etruscus. The sequence goes on along the minus strand of NC_064862.1, from coordinate 64,563,963 downwards.
AAAACAAACGGTTACTCCTGCCCTCAGAAATTACGCCTGTCAGTGCTTGGAACCAAATGGGATACCAAGGATCGAACCTGTTTGGCTGCGTGCAAGGCAAATGCCTTACCCACTTCATCCCCATCAATCTGTTTTATATGTAGTAGGCTTGTGAGATTGTGGTGGTGCCCAGAAAGGCAGATGACAACAGGGACTTGACATATTGGCAGCAGACAGGTGTTCTGGTCAGAAGTGTTGAGAACTTTCCATAGAAACTAAAAGAGTGGCCCAGAGAGATAGCACAGCGACGTTTGCCTTGCAAGCAGCTGATCCAGGATCAAGGTGGTTGGTTCGAATCCCGGTGTCCCATATGGTCCCCCGTGCCTGCCAGGAGCTATTTCTGAGCAGACAGCCAGGAGTAACCCCTGAACACTGCCGGTTGTGGCCCCAAAACAAAAAAAACAAACAAACAAACAAACAAACAAAAGAAACTAAAAGAGTAGCTACCTGTATTTCCAAAATGCCACTTAGCCTGTATCTACCTCACAGGATCTGTTGCTGATCCCACATATGATCTCACCTCCAATTTACACATTTTTTGTTTTGTTTTGTTTGGGTATCGTGCCTGGCAGTGCTGAGGGGTTACTCCCAGTTTAGGGCTTGGGAGCTGCTCCTGGTGGTGCTCAGATGATCTTACCTCTTGTATTAGGGTTTTAGGTCAGATTTTTCAAACTCATTTTCTTTTGTTTAAAGTTAGCTACAAAGGGCTAGTGATAGTATGGGATAAGAGCCTTGCACATGGCGGACCCCAGTTTGATACCTGACACTACATGTGGTTTCCTGAGAAAACATCAAAAGTGATCCCTGAATACTGAGTCAGGAATAAGCCCTGAGCAGATCCAGATATGGCTCCAAATTCCCCCAATTCCCCAATGTTCTCAAAAGACTGCACAACAATACAATAAATGTAAACTCCATTAAGTGATAAGAGCCAAAATCAGAAAATGAAAGCTTACCACTTCCCAGGTACTTCCCAGGGGATGTGTGAAAGCCTGGCTGCCTTCTGGTGGAAAGGGGGTAGCAGCTGCTTTTGTTACGGAGCATTTAATGAGCACTGCCTGGAGACTTTCTCCCCAAGAGAAAAGAAAAGGAAAAAGCGGCTTGAACATGAAGAGAATGGCTTTTCCCCCCATCTGATTTAACATAATTTGCTCTTATATCTGAGTTATTTTGAGTGCCTCTGTGTTCAGTCCATCCTCCTAAGTCCAGGAGAGCAAAACAATATGAGGAAGTGATGTACTTCAAGGTCTTTGTTGGTTTTTTTTTTTTTTTTGGGCCACACCCAGTAACGCTGAGGGGTTACTCCTGGCTATTCGCTCAGAAGTTGCTCCTGGCTTGGGGGACCATATGGTATGCCGGGGGATCGAACCGAGGTCCATCCAAGGCTAGCACAGGCAAGGCAGGCACCTTACCTCTAGCACCACCACCGGACCCGGTCTTTGTTGTTTTGTTTTGTGTGTTGGTTTTTTGTTTTTATTTTTGGTTTGGTTTGGTTTTGGCCCCCACCTAGCAGCATTCAGGGGTTACTCCTTGCTCTGAGCTCAGAATTCACTCCTGGCAGGCTCGGGGGACCATGTGGGATGATCAAGTGGGACTCTGGGAGTCCATAAGATAGGAATTCCACAGGCCTCAGAGCTATCCTGAGGCCACTTTGTCTAAAAACATCTCTATTAGGCCCTCAGGTTCTTGTCCCAGGTTCGAGGGCACTCCCCAGGGGTCTTTTCACTTTCTAACTCAAGGAGTAAAGTGCTCCTCAAGAAAGAGGGGAAAAGGGGCTGGAGAGATAACACAGCAGTGGGGCATTTGCCTTGCGCGCAGCCGAATGGTGGTTTGATTTCCAACATCCCATATGATCCCCTGAGCTTGCCAGGAGTGAATTCTGAGTGCAGAGTCAGGAATAATTCCTGAGTGCCACTGGGTGTGACCCAAAAACCAAAATAAATAAATAAATAAATAAATAAATAAATAAATAAAATGAATGGGGGAGAAGATACAAGATGGGGGTGTTGGGCAGGGGAAGCTTCTTTCTTATTTGGACAAAATTGGTTTCTGTGGAGGGTATCTCAGAATATCCAACAATATTTAAAAGGATAAATGCTCAGGGGGTTGGAGCCACAGCACAGTGGGTAGGGTGGTTTGCCTTGTACACCACCAACCCAGGTTTAACCCCCCAGCATTTAATATGGTCCCCTGAGCTTGCCAGGAGTAATTTTTAAGTGGAGTAATTTCTGAGCACTGAGCCAGAAGTAACCCCTGAGCAATGCCAATGTGTGGAGGCCCTGAATTTGATTTCCTACACCACAAAAACAGAAGACAAATGTTCATTGCTTCAGAATTACCTAGCCAAAGCCTCTCCCTTGGTCTCTCTCTCTCTCTCTCTCTCTCTCTCTCTCTCTCTCTGTTTGGGCAGGGGTTATTCCTGGCTCTGCATTCAGATATCACTCCTGGCAGGCTCAGGGGACCATATAGGGTGACAGAAATCAAACCCAGGTCTGTCCCTGGTCATCTGCATGAAAGGCAAATGCCCTACCACAGTGCTATCACTCTGGACCTCCCTTGGTCTTTCATTCACCTCCTACTACTTGCTTTTTTAAGGAAGTGGTTGAGGAACTAGCCCATGACATACTCTCCAAGCTTCCTAAGGACTTTGACCTGGAAAGGGTTATGACTATGTACCCTGTGGTCTACGAGGAATCCATGAACACTGTCCTGAGGCAAGAGCTCATCAGATTCAACAGGTAAGTCCTGGGGTCTTGTTTAGATCACTAGAGTTGGGAGTCTGAGAGGGTTGTATCTGGACAGCTATTGAGATGGATACCTGATAAGGGGCTACTACACAGAGAAAGTAGCTTGCTTCATCACATATGTTGCTCCAGTTCCTCCTGTTTATTATATTCCATTTATTCACCAGAAAATAAAGTGAAAACAACATCATATAATAAAAGCAAATCATTAGGGTCCATTTTTCTCGAGCTCTCCCTTAGAGCTCGAGAAAGCAGCTATGACTTCAAGCACTGTACATGTGTGTTAGTATTGAGTCCACCTCTTTTGAAGTCTGAAGATAATAGTCCTGTAATCATAGTTTACAGATGATAAACTTGAGAGCTAGGAGGGTTAAATAACTTTCACAGGATCATATTGATTTTAGTGGCAGAACTGAGTTTGAATACTGGTGGTTTGATTTCAAAACTCAAGTACAAATCAGGATACAAATCAGAATAAATGTAGAAAGGGGCAAAGAGAAATTCTTTCTATTACCTACATCTCCTGCTTACTTCCACTGTTATTATAACATAGAACCCAGTATCACTAGGTTTTGTCTTCTATGTTACAAGGACTTCTCAGAGACCCTCTAGGCCAATGAGGAAATTCATCTCTTTTGCCTCCATGTTCAAGGATTTTGCTGACACCAGTGCTTTTTCTTTTTGCCTCACTGTTCACATATCAGCTTTACAGACAAGCCTCATGTCTGAAGAACGAAAGGACTGCAGAACATCATTCAAGTTCTTGGCTTCCCCAGTCTTAGAGTCACTCTTTAGACACTTGGCCATATAGCAGCTAAGCAGAGAATGGGGTGTTAACTTAGATGTGATACTACCATGAGTGACATTACTTGGTTCTTGTTATTCCAAGGGCCTTAATAATCCTTCACCAGTAGCTATTGAAATATAAGATAAGGAGCCAGAGTGATAGCACAGCGGGTAGGGCACTTGCCTGCTGACTTGGTTTCAAACTCTGGGACCTGATATGGTCCTCTGAATACTGCCAGGAGTGACTTCTTAGTGCAGAGTCAGGAGTAACTCTTGAACATAGCCAGGTGTAACCCAAAAACCAGAAAAAGAAATAAAGGGAAAATATATGTAACACATTATATAAGATAATATGTTAACAGTAATCTTATTTTTCAGTGGTGGTCAAGATTAGTGACTTTTTCTCCCCACTAACATCTATCTATCTATCTATCTATCTATCTATCTATCTATCTATCTATCTAATTTTTTTTTTTTACCCAGTGATATGAGAAGCTCAAAATGAGTAGAAGAAAGTTCAACTTCTAATTCAATTGAACCATCATTATGCCATCTGGGGGAAATCTGCTTAGGCCTAGAGACTAGAAGAGTTTATAGCTGCATATGGAAGGAAATATATGCAAGCAGGCCTTTAGGTTAATAGACATCTGTAATATAACCAGATGTTAGTGTTGCCTCTTCTGGCAAGCACATGCACCAAAGGAAACTTTAAATTCCTCTTTATATAAATTTTGTGGTCCAGGAATCCCTTTCTTGCCCTCTTTTTGGTTTCGTTTTGTTTTAATTTTTGGACCACACTCTGTGAGGCTCAGGTGTTACTCTTGGCTATGTGCTCAGAAATCGAAATCGCTTCTGGCTTGGGGGACTATATGGGAGGCTGGGGGATTGAAACGCAGTCCATCCTAGGTTAGATGCGTGCAAGGCAAACACCTTACTGCTGAGCCACCAATTCGGCCCCCTTTCTTTCTTTTTTTTTTTTTCGGCCCCCCTTTCTTGCTTTTGGATTCTTGTGTCCTTTGGCTGGGATCCCTTAAGTCTAAAAGATGATTCTTCCTAGTTTTATATTCTTTGGCACTATCAGGTGAATTCCCGGGCCCAGAGAGATAGCACAGTGGCGTTTGCCTTGCAAACAGCCGATCCAGGACCAAAGGTGGTTGGTTCGAATTCCGGTGTCCCATATGGTCCCCCGTGCCTGCCAGGAGCTATTTCTGAGCAGACAGCCAGGAGTAACCCCTGAGCACCGCCGGGTGTGGCCCCCCCCCCCAAAAAAAAATAAAAATAAAAAACAAAAACAGGTGAATTCCCACAAGGCTTGGCTAAAGGACCCAACAAAGAAGTCAGAGAGAGAAGCAGGCAATGTTGATGGCTCCAGGGGCCCTGGCGCTGTCATTTCGCTAGTATATACCTCATAATTTGTCAAAAGAAACAACCTTGGCAATAGGGATCAAAACTCTTTTTTGGTTTTTTGTTTTTGGGTCACACCCGGCAGTGCTCAGGGGTTACTCCTGGCTCTGTGCTCAGAATTCACTCTTGGCAGGCTCAGGGAACCATATGGGATGCCAGGAATAGAACCCAGGTCCATCCTGGGTCTGCAGCGTGCAAGGCAAATGCCCTACTGCTGTGCTATCTCTCCAGCCCCCTATATATATATATATATATATATATATATATATATATATATATATATATATATATATATATATATATATATATATATACATTTTTTTTTTGGTTTTGGGGCCACATGCAGTGATGCTCAGGGGTTACTCCTGGCTATGCGCTCAGAAATTGCTCCTGGCTTGGGGGACCATATGGGATGCTGGGGGATTGAATCGCAGTTCATCCTAGACTAGCGCTGGCAAGGGGATGCCTTATCACTCTGCGCCACTGATCCAGCCCCCCAGTGTATATTCTTTTTTGGGGGGGGGCTTTGGGCCACACCTGTTTGATGCTCAGGGGTTACTCCTGGCTAAGTGCTCAGAAATTGCCCCTGGCTTGGGGGGACCATATGGGACGCCGGGGGATCGAACCTCGGTTCTTCTTTGGCTAGCGCTTGCAAGGCAGACATCTTACCTCTAGCGCCACCTCGCCAGTCCCCCCAGTGTATATTCTTGATAGAAAAGTCATAAAAGAAAAATATCAATCACCCATGATATCTCATCAACTATAATTTTCTAAATATTTCCAAAATTTTTCTATGTGCAAACATTTTTTGTGTGTGTGGTTTTTGGGTCACACCCGGCAGTGCTCAGGGGATACTCCTGGCTCCATGCTCAGAAATTGCTCCTGGCAGGCACGGGGTACCATATGGGATGCCAGGATTTGAACCGATGACCTTCTGCATGAAAGGCAAACGCCTTACCTCTATGCTATCTTTCCGGCCCCTGTGCAAACATTTTTAATTGAGTACTATGTTAACTATTTTATAGTCTGTTTTTCTCTCAGTAACCATGCAACATTTTCCCAATTCATTAGAGGCCAAAACCATCTCTCTTAATGACCACAATGTGCTGTTATATATTTAACTGTTCCCTATTGATGAAACATAATTTCTAGCTTGTTATTTTAACTCCCTGGAACAGCCATCCAAGTCAATATTTAGAGAAATTTTTAATGATTTTCTTGCTAAAAGGAGTTGTTCTCAATCAAAGTGCAAAGGCACAGTTTTTTTTTTTTCTTTGTTTTTGGTTTTTGGGTCACACCCGATGACACTCAGAGGTTACTGGTTCTGAGTTCAGAAATTGCTCCTATGGGGCTGGAGAGATAGCATGGAGGTAAGGTGTTTGCCTTTCATGCAGGTCGGTGGTTCAAATCCTGGCATCCCATATGGTCTCCTGTGCCTGCCAGGAGCGATTTCTGAGCATAGAGCCAGGAATAACCCCTGAGCACTGCCGGGTGTGACCCAAAAAAGCCAAAAAAGCCAAAAAAAAAAAAAAAAAAAAAAGAAAGAAAAAAAGAAATAAAGAAATCACCCCTGGCTCGGGGGACACATAGCAGTAGGCGTTTGCCTTGCACAATGTAGACCCAGGATGGACCTGGGTTCTATTCCCGGCATCCCATATGCAATGCAGACCCAGGATGGACCTGGGTTCTATTCCCAGCATCCCATATGGTTCCCCGAGCCTGCCAGAAGTGAATTCTGAGGACAAAGCCAGGAATAACCTCTGAGCGCTGCCGGGTGTGGCCCCCAATAAAAGGTTAAAAAAAAAAGAATATACGTTGATTTTCTTACTTTTCAAAAAGAGGTGGTATCATAAAAAATATGAGACTTAAAAGGGCTGACACAGGGGCCAGAGAGATAGTATGGAGGTAAAGCATTTCCCTGGCACGCAGAAGGTCAGTGGCTCAAATCCTGGCATCCCATATGGTCCCCTGAGTCTGCCAGGAGCGATTTCTGAGCATAGAGCCAGGAGTAACCCCTGAGTGCTGCCATGTGTGACCCAAAACAAAACAAAACAAAAAAAAAAAGGGCCTATACGATAGCACAGTGGTAGGGCATTTGCCTTGCTTGTAGCCGACCCGGGACAGACCCAGGTTTGATCTGGCATCCGAGATGGTTTTCTGAGCCTGCCAGGAGTGATTTCTGAGCCCAAAGCCAGGAGTATCTCCCGAGCCCCACCGGGTGTGCTCCCTCCCTCCCTCCCAAAAGAAGAAGAGACCTACAATCATTCCTACTTGGGTGACCACGAGAAAGTCACAGAGCTGGTTTGTTTGTTCTTACAGGCTGACCAAAGTGGTTCGCAGGAGCCTCATTGATACTGGCCGAGCCATCAAAGGGCAAGTCCTGATGTCTTCAGAACTAGAGGAAGTCTTTAGTAGCATGATCGTGGGCAAAGTGCCAGGCATGTGGATGTCCAAGTCCTACCCATCTCTCAAGCCCCTAGGAGGCTATGTGGCTGACCTGCTGGCCCGCCTAGTCTTCTTCCAGGTATCTGGGAAGCAGGGAAGTTGGGTGGTACCTGGACTGCTCACTCAGAGGGAGAGGAAATCCAGAGCTAATGCACAGCCAGGCAGTATCCTGGATAAAGGCTGAAGGATTCAACCTTCTCAGAGTGGAAGTCAGAAAGGATACAGAAGTAGAAATTAGAATTAAAGTCACAATGTTGGCTCCTGGGTTAGATTTGGCTGATAAATATTATTGGTTTGATACCTTGAAAATTAAACTTGTTCTGAGCTAATAATTCTGTAACTGTGAATTGTTATACATAAAAATCTCTGTTTGTGGGGCCAGAGATAGCATGGAGGTAAGGCGTTTGCCTTTCATGCAGAAGGTCATTAGTTTGAATCCCAGCATCCCATATGGTCCCCGGAGCCTGCCAGGAGCAATTTCTGAGCATGGAGCCAGGAGTAAGCCCTGAGCACTGCCTGATTTGTGACCCAAAAACAAACGAACAAAATCTCTCTGTTTTTTAAAAAAGGAGAACCCTAAATGATTTCTTATATGCATTCCTACATGGCAGTTATTGTTAGTAGTGAATGATTTGCTCAATGTAGTTGAATAACATATATTTTATTGTAATCCCTATGGATACCAGATTGTACTGTGCTTTAAAAAAATAGAAATATTTCCACTTCTATTTCAAAGGTCAATAGGTAAGTATAAGCTAAATCAAAACAAAGTTATTTACCTCAAGAGAAATTTTGTTTTTATTTTGTTATTTGGGGGGAGGGGCTATATCTGGTGGTGCTTAGGGCTTATTCCTGGATCTGTACTCAGTGCTTACTCTTGGTAGGGATCCGGGAACCATAAGTGGTACGAGGGATGGAATTCTAGTCAGTTGTATGCAAGTCTATTCCTTACCAATTTCTCTTGGTCCTGAGAGAAATACTTCTTTCTGAGGCCTATTTATGTTACTTGCCTTTGATTGAACTCTCTGATGTGATGTTGATTGTGAATTTTTCATTCTTTGTCTCACCAGGAATGGATTGACAATGGACCCCCTGTGGTCTTTTGGATCTCTGGATTCTACTTCACACAGTCTTTTCTGACCGGTGTGTCTCAGAATTATTCCCGGAAATATACCATCCCCATTGACCACATCGGATTTGAGTTTGAGGTAGGAGTGCTTTGGGTTAGACCAACTCCAAAGACTACCTGAGACAAGTTAATAAGTTCAAACATTTGGAAATGTCAAGGCCTGAATGCTTTTCAAATGACAAAAATGCTCTGATCATGTCTTAAAGTAGTTCCAAATACTTTTTAGATAACTACTTTATATCCTTTATTTTAAACTATTGTTAGATAACCCAAAACTTTATCTCTATATCTAAAAGAAAAATTTTCCAAAAGAAAACTGACACCATTATACCAAGATAAATGACAACCATGCACACACTGTTAAAGATGGCAGACTTTTTATTTTTAGTAAAGTCAAAGGAAGGACCAGAAGTATCACCTTGTTCGTATATGGAAATAAATATGATGGACTGTTATATAAAACACAGTAGAATTTTAAAGTTTATGGAAAAAAATTGAGAAAATTCTAGTTCAGAAACTTCAAATTGGTTGCCCTATGACCTATGTTTTATTTTTTTGAATTTTATTTATTTATTTATTTATTGGTTGTTGGGTCACATCTAGGGGTGCTCAGGGGTTACTCCTGGCTCTGCACTCAGAAATCACCCTGGCAGGCTGAGGGACTATATGGGATGCTGGGAATCAAACTGAGTCCCTCTTGGGTTGGCCGAATGCAAGTCATTTGCCCTACTGCTGTGCTATCTCTCTGGCCCCTGCCCTAGGTTTTAATTTAGTTTATGAGGGCCGGGCGGTGGCGCTAGAGGTAAGGTGTGTCTGCCTAGCCAGTGCTAGCCTAGGACGGACCGCGGTTCGATCCCCTGGTGTCCCATATGGTCCCCCAAGCCAGGAGCGACTTCTGAGCGCATAGCCAGGAGTAACCCCTGAGCGTCACCGGGTGTGGCCCAAAAACCAAAAAAAAAAAAAAAAAAAATTTAGTTTATGAGTTAACTTAATTTAATGGTCCCTTGAAGACATTGTTAAGCAAAAGTCAATGCAATAAGAATTGAGATATGGGGCAGTAACGATAGCACAGCAGGCAGGGAGTTTGCCTTATACTTGGCTGGCCCGGGTTCGATCTCCGGCGTCCTATATGGTCCTGTGAGCACCACCAGGAATGACCCGTGAGCACAGAGCCAGGACAACCAATGCCAATTGTGCTAAACATTGGGGGGAGGGGGGAAGCAAGAATTACCTTTCTTTGTAGAAATGACTATGTACTTAGAAATATCAGAAACTGTAAAACACACCTACCAGGATAGATGGATTTGATTTGTTTTTGTGTGTTTGGGCCACACCCGGTGGTGCTCAAGTGTTACTCCTGGCTCAGAAATCACTCCTGTTCAGAAATCACTCCAGCAGGAGGGGTGGGGGGAGGATCAGGATGGAATGCCAGAGATCAAACTCTGGTAAAAACACCCTACCAGTTATGCTATCATTCTGGCTTCTGTTTTGTTTTTATTTTGGGGCACAACCAATGGTGCTCAGAGATTACTCCTGACTGTGCACTCAGAAATTTCTCCTGGTGGATTTAGAGGACCATATAAGATGCTAGAGATTGAACCTGAATGGCCACAAATGCCCTACCCACTGTACTCGGACTTATAAATGGAATAATTTTAATGTGATTGGATATGAGCAAATATATAAAATTTGAGCAATAAGTGCTTAGAGTAAAATTGGAACAAACATTCTATTCGCTTAAAAAAACTGGAAAATACTCATTGTAAGAGTGATTTTAAACAAATTGTGAACTCTGGTTCACCTTAATTTCTATCCCTCTTATTCCCCTACACAAGATCCATTTTTTGCGTTTACCTGAAGAAATGAATCTAACATCTCTATGGTATGCTGAGCTGGTTTGTATCAGTTCACCAGAACCAGTTAAAGCTAATTGTTAATACACAGACTGAAATTGATAACCTGAGGCATTTTTATGCACTCAAAACTAACAAAAATGCAAATAAAGATTTTGTTTCTCCTTGCAATGAATTGTTTTTAAAATATTTTTAATTACTTACTTTCAAAAGGAGAATTATACAAAGCCACCCAACATAGTTACAATTAATGTGTCTTTCTCGCCCTACTTTAAACTCATCATATATTAGAGCAGAACATTCAAATCAAACCTGACCTGTGCATGACATTTTTAGGAATACAAACATTTTCACAGAGGCTGCAGTGTCCTGAGAAAGTTGAGGTGGTACTTTTCCCATCTCTGACTACTGTCCCAGTTAAGAAAATGGCCAGAAAGGGAACTCACTCACAACTTCCTGTCTTCTAGGTAACCACGGAAGAATCGATCATGGAGAGCAACCCAGAAGATGGGGCCTATATAAAAGGACTCTTCTTAGAAGGTGCTCGTTGGGACAGGATAACTATGCAGATTGAGGAATCTTTCCCCAAAATCCTCTACGACTCTTTACCTGTCATTTGGCTGAAACCTGGCGATAGTTCTACTTTTACTCACAAGAACACTTATGTGTGTCCAGTCTACAAAACAAGTGCCCGCAGAGGCATCCTCTCCACCACAGGTCACTCCACCAACTATGTTCTCTCCATTGAGCTCCCCACATACAGGCCTGAGAGGCACTGGATAAACCGAGGGGTAGCCTCATTGTGTCAGCTGGATAACTGACAGAAAATAAAAGACATTTATCTCATGGTTTCCCAAAACCTAGCTCTCTTTTTTTGGTTTGTTTTGGGACCACAGTCAGCAGTGCTCAGGGACTTGTGGTACCAGGGGTTATACCTGAGGCATCTGCATGGAAACCCTGTATTGCAGTCATTTGAGCCAGTTCTCTGCTCCCACTGGTGTGATATAATAGTGAAGATATTGACAACATATTAATAAATCACTTTCTGTGATCAAGGAATATCAGAACAGCCCTATAAAGTAGTTATAATCACTCTTATTTTAGGACTACAGAAAGCATAGCATTAAAAAAAGTCAGTTATTAAAATATAATCTTTTACTCTGGAAAATAACTGGATGTTGAATGGAGATAAAGTGATATGCATAGTATCCCTTATCAATAGTAAAAACTACAGTGTCTAAAAGGAAAAAATAGGTGTGTGTGGGTGAGAGAGAGAGAGAGAGAGAGAGAGAGAGAGAGAGAGAGAGAGAGAGAGAGAGAGAGAAGAGAGAGAGGAGTTAAATATCTGCAGAGGCAGAAAGTAGGGTAAGGGGGAAGGGAATCTAGGTACACTGGTGGTGGGAAATGTTCACAGATGAAGGATTATGTATATTATAAGACTGAAACTCAATCATAAACAATTTGTAATTAGTGTTTAAATAAAAGGAAAAATTAAAATAAAAATAAGTAAAATATGGATAGTCTTTATTTTTTTGGTTTTTGGGTCACACCTGGCAGCGCTCAGGGTCTAATTCTAGCTCCACACTCAGAAATCTCTACTGGCAGACTAAGGGAACCATATGGGATGCTGGGATTCAAACCACCATCCATCTGCATGCAAGGCAAAAGCCCTATCTTCATGCTATCTCTCCGGCCCCAAAATATAGTCTTTTAGATTTGAATATAGGCAGTGGAACTCTAACTGGGACTTATAATTGTTTACTAATTTTCATTCTGATTATTTTTCCCTGATCATTCTTCTATAATTGTCACTGATTTTCAATTATTTCTTTTAGTCTTTCCACATGGGTTAATATCCGAACCTCACTGATACTGAGAGATTTGAACCCCTTTTAAAGTTTTTTTTTTGTTTTTGGTTTTTGGGCCACACCTGGTGGTGCTCAGGGGTTACTCCTGGCTGTCTGCTCAGAAATAGCTCCTGGCAGGCACGGGGGACCATATGGGACACTGGGATTCGAACCAACCACCTTTGGTCCTGGATCGGCTGCTTGCAAGGCAAATGTCGCTGTGCTATCTCTCCGGGCTCCCTTTTAAAGTTATTTTATTTCTTGATATATTTAAAATGCAATCTATAGATGCTAGATACCTCATCATTGCCACTTTAAAGATGCAGAAATGAAGACTTAAAAAAATAACTAGCTCTGAGTTCTACAGATGTTTAAGGATATATGAGGTCCAAAATAGTCACCTGTGCAAAATTCCATGTCAACAAGCCAAGATTTAATACTTACACTTCAACATTTCCTAGACACAACCTTTAAAGAGCAAACATATTTTTCGTAGTGAATACTAATGAGGTAATTAGCCCAGTAAATCCCCTTCCCATCATAACATAATGTTTACTGAACACTTTAATAGTTTCCTTCTCTCCTTCGATACCTTCATCTCATCTCACCATCTTTTTTTCCTAGGAAAGCCTTTTATTTGGGGGCCACTTTCATCTGTACCTAGTATCAGTCTAAAACTCCTGGCACCACACCAAACTGCTGAGCTGTCTTTTCTACCCCAGACTTTGTTTTGCTGTTTGTTTTGGGACCCTATCAACTGGATTCCAGCTTTCCATTTTGTGTCTCTTTGGAGTTCCTTTTGTTTTTGTTTTTGTTTTGTTTTGTTTTGGTTTTTGGGTCACACCTGGCGGTGCTCAGGGGTTACTCCTGGCTATCTGCTCAGAAATAGCTCCTGGCAGGCACGGGGGACCATATGGGACACCGGGATTCGAACCAACCACCTTTGGTCCTGGATCGGCTGCTTGTAAGGCAAATGCCGCTGTGCTCTCTCTCCGGGCCCTGGAGTTCCTTTCTACTTGCTAGACAAGACACTACCGGATATATATTTTTTTATTTCTGTTCTTAGGCCACACCCAGAAAAACTCAGGTTATTCCTACTCTACACTCAGGAATTACTTTTGGTGGCCTTTGAGGACCAAGTGGAATCCCAAAGATAGAACTTGGGTTGGCCACATGCAAGGCAAATGCCCTACTTAATGTACTATTTATGAATTGAGCCAATTACACATTTTATGATTGAATTTAAATTTCAACTGGGGATTGAAGAGCTTTTCTACCAGCCCACACACTGGTCCTCGAAGAGGGTGGCATGAATTTGTTTCGGTGTGAGTTACACCAATTTCTGCTCCTTACTCTGATTTAGCTCAGGGATCACTCCTGGTGGGGCTTGAGAGACGATATGCAGTGCCAAGGATTGAACATAGGTCAGTTGTGTGCAAGTCAGTTGCCTTACCAGATGTTTTATCTCCCCAATTCCAAGAGCCACTATTTGTTGCCTGCCTACAGTGTGCCATGAATCATTCATGATGGCTGTGATTGTTTCCCCACTTGGGTTTCAGGAAAATTCATTTGCCTGTGATCACCCAGATCTTCAGCCAATTTCAGTTGTGATGTTTGGTTCTATAATTCATGCTTTTCTATCACTCATTATATCCCTGCTGAGGTCTTGACTGACTAGTAGTTTAGAATCAGAGATGTGATCTCAACCAAGCTTCTTTAAGAAGTTTCTAGAGGGCCCGGAGAGATAGCACAGCGTCGGCGGCGGCGTTTGCCTTGCAAGCAGCCGATCCAGGACCAAAGGTGGTTGGTTAGAATCCCAGTGTCCCATATGGTCCCATGACTGCCAGGAGCTATTTCTGAGCAGCCAGCCAGGAGTAACCTGAGCACCGCCGGGTGTGGCCCAAAAACCAAAAAAAAAAAAAAGAAGTTTCTAGAAGGGCCTAAGCAATAGCAGAGTGGGTAGGGCATTGGCCGACCTGAGTTTGATCTTCAATGGTTCCAAAAATGGTTCCCAGAGCCTGCCAGGAATGATTGCTGAATGCAGAGCCAGGAATAACCCTTGACATAGCCGGGTGTGGTCCCCCAAAAAACAAAACAAAAATCTTTAGATGATTATGGTCATTCCAAAGCCAGCTAGAAAACTGTAATAAAGAAAAAAATTAAATTATTCAAATGCTTCTCAGCCAACTCATGTAGCTCTTTTAGTAACTTTTCATGACATTCAATTGGTCAACTCATAGTTGAGCAAAGATATAAGGCACTTTGAGAATCAATATTTCTGGATTGTCTTTGACTCTTCACTAGAAGTCCTTCCCCACCCTTCCCATTCCTGTCCCATCTGGTATGTTTATAAACCAAATAAACTTATCAATCTCATTTCTTCATGAGAACTTGGAGGTAGTCAATTTTTTTGTTTTATTTTCAACTGACATATGTTTTTGCTTTTGGGCCACACCCAGTGGTTCTCAAGGGTTATTCCTGGCTCTGTGCTCAGAAATCACTCCTGGCAGGTTCGGGACCATTTGGAATGTCAGGAATCAAACCCAGGTCCATCCCAGGCTAGCTGCGTACAAGGCAAATGCCCTGCTGCTGTGCTATTGCTTGGCCCCTTAATTGGCATTTTATTTTTATTTTGGGGTTTTTGGGTCACACCTGGAGGTGCTCAGGAAGACCATGTGGGATGCTGAGGATCAAACCTGTGTCAGCTACTTGCAAGGCAAAATGCCCTACCCACTGTGCTATATCGTGCCAGCCCGAGGTGATCAAATTTTGTCTGAAAACCTGAATTCTGAGATCTAAGTGATCCTAGAGTTTAAAAGCAAAAGAGGGATTCTTCATATTTTTGTCAGAGGTAATGAAATAGTAAGATGTCCCTCTCTTTCAGCTCGAAGTACGGTAGATAGCTGAAGTTTAAGAGATATAGATCAAGAGATATCTCTTAAATTCGAGAAATAAAAACTTTTTTTTTGCCACACCCAGTGATGCTCAAAGTGACTCTTGGCTATGTGTTCAGAAATTGCTCCTGGCTTATATGGGATGCTGGGGGGATCAAATCGTGGTCCATCCTAGGCTAGTGCACGCAGGCGCCTTACCACTCCAGCCCTGAGATAACATTTTTCTACCCAATGGCAAAAAGAAAATCAGAATCACTGGAATTCTTGGATCATAATATTCCAAGACCCTTAAGTGAAATGAAGAAATCAGAATCCCAATCTCTGAACCTGGGACTGGTTAGGTAAATCAGTGTAAGCAGTTAAGGCAGTGAGGACAGAACAACTCAATTTCAATTTGTTATCTAATTTCAGTTTAACCGATAGCTGAGGGGGGTAGGACTGCAAGAAATTTATCTTCCTTTTTGTTGTTTTGTTTTGGGGCCACACCTGGCAGCGCTCAGGTCAGCCGCATGCAAGGCAAACACCACCAGGTGTGAACCAAAACCAAACAAAAAACATGCTGAGGGAAGCAGGGACTGACTGACTCAGTGGGGAAGGGACAGAATGTTTCCTTACAATAGATTCATATTTTTTGCAGATTAAAAAATTTCTTCTATTTTGAAAATAAAGATGGCCCTAAACTTGAGGTCAATTTCTACAGGGCCCAGTGTGGTCATTATTAAGCCCCTGGGAAAGAGCAGTATGTTCTTCAGAAATCCCAGGGTTAGCGGCTGAAAGTCCTGGGTAGAAACTGCCAGAAGTCAGTTGCTGAGCAGCTGCCTTTCCTATAAATAGCGTAGCAGATAACATCAAACAAACCTGTCACCAAGTTACTACTTGCTCTTGAAACATCTGGCTGGTGAGTAAATAAGTCTTTCCTCGCTTAGAGAAGAAAAATTTCATTGAAAGGGGACACAGGGAAGATAAGACTGTAAAACTGAAGACAAATATTTATATATATTTTATATATATATATATATATTCAGAAACTGGGGAGGCAAAGGTCTTGTAAATGAAATAGGTAAAACAAGTCATTGACAATTATGTATTTATGTAATAGCATATTGCATCTTTGCAAAGAAAACTGGGCATATAAAATCCACATCTCAATAACATTCCTGGCAGATGATAGAGGCAATAAAATGTAGAAATTACAGAAACCATATTTAAACAAGGAAAAAGGCAAGAATACTATGGTATCCAATAAACCTTGTATCTCTGCTTTGCTTTTTAGTGTTACTGCTTTGGTGGAAGTCAGTTCTCTGTTAGGTTACACCTTATTTTACCTAAAACAAAGGTCATCCCTGGTTCCTTTATATGTTTGTTTACAACTTGGATTTACCCCCCAAAAGAAATTGTCTTACTTGTAAACCTGGGTTACTGGCTCAAGATAGCCTAAGCATCTGTCTTTACTGCACCACTCTAATAAATACAGCAATTCTAGCAGGCAGCTGGCTCTCCATATGAGGTAGAAGATTGTCAAACTAAATGTGTTTCACCCTCAGCCTGGTTTAGATTATTTCTAAATAATGTGCAACCTTGCTCCAAACTCGTTCACCTGGTATTGGAGATACAACATGTGGGGTGATTTTACAGTCTTCATTCCAAGCAGGAGCTTAGGAAAACTGATTCCAGGAAGGCCCGAGTGTCATGCTACCATGAAATGACACTTTCCGATTTAACCCATTTAATTGGTAAAATAACATTGTTTTTTGACCTCAGGTCAACATAGGGGGCACTAACATCTTTGACAAGGCTGTGTGGGAAGAATGACTAACTCAACAGAGTAAGACAAAAATTAGAGTCAAAACCACCTCCCAGACTTAGAAAGCTATTTCATTGAGTAAGGCACAGCCATTATTTCTCTCCAGTGCAAGAACAGATCAGTTTCATTGGCTGAATAACAAATGCCTTGACTTCACAGACTCATGTTATACAAGAAATAAACAATTCTTTCATAAATAAATCACTTTCATTCACGTAGGGAATGTGATAGCAGCTTCACAACTCTAATTCAAGCTAGGCTTGAGCATATGCAAGAACATTGGAAATATTAGCATTTCTCTTTCACCAAAGACCTAGAAATGCATTTGTGTGCAATGTAATATAATCTCCAGTAATAAGATGTAGTTATCTTCCATGTAATCTCCAAACCCTGAAATGTTAACAGTGTTAAAAAAAAAAAGTATGTTCCTGGTTACATGAGCAGGTTTCAAAACTGACATACACTAAAATGAATGTGGCTCATAAACCCTGAGCTCAGTCCTTGGCACAACAGAAATTACCAGCCGGGGCTGGAACGGTAGCACAAGCCTTAACATATCTGCCTTGTGCACCACTAGCCTAGGATGGACTGCATTTAGATCCCCCAGTGTCCCATATGGTCCCCGAAGCCAGGAACAATTTATGAGCACATAGCCAGGAGTAACGTGCATCACCGGGTGTGGCCGAAAAAAAAATTACCAGCCTCTACCCAAACGTACAAACCCAAATCTAAAATATAGGCTTTTGTTGATTTAGATTTGTGGGCCAAAGTAATCTAGGGATTAATAGGGGGCCAATATGGGATGCTAGGCAAACTCCCTACCCACTATATTATTGCTCCAGCCCCTCGTGATACACTTTTCTAAAGGGAATTTATCTGGAGTATTAAAAGCTATAATAAATTAGAGACACACAAACTCACTTGTTTTAGTGGGAGAGGGCATTTGGTATGACACCTGGTGTGGTCAGAGATAGCCTACTTACTCCTGGCAGGAGTAAACAAATCCTTAACTTAAAAGTTTAAAGTTTTCTAAGGTGGTATTTAAGTTTTATAACAGTTTTGGGAACTGCCAGCAACTAATTTCTTCCTATTAGTGGCATGTCTGGCAGAATGCATTTCCAGGAAAAAATTTTTGAGAATCCTCCCCTGACAGGCTTCAGTCTTCTTTCCAAGTTCTTCAGTTTCCTCAAAGGCTAGTCCAGGACCTCTAGGACTGGTATCATCCATTCAGGACAGATATATGAACTGAGAGGTAAGAACAAATATTGGGGGCTAGTGTCAGTATTCATGGAGATATTAAGAAGAGATCTGAATTTTGACCCTAATCTAGAAAGAAGGGTTTTGTAATCTGTACAAACAAAACTTAATTGACTTGTCTTTCTCAGAAAGAAATTTCTTCTGGGCTAGGAAATCTCCTCATGAGACTTGAGATATACTGGTTTGGAAAGTTTCCTCAGTTTTTCCTGTCTTTGAAGTCGTCGACCTTGGAGTGGGCTAAGACCCATTGGAGGCAGATGAATCTGAATAATAAAATAATAATATTAAGAATTATAATCATTGTAGTAACTTATAGTCATTGGAAATTTATCACTTATTAGTTTAACTCTTTTTTTTTTTTTTTGGTTTTTGGGCCACAGCCAGCAGTGCTCAGGGGTTACTCCTGGCTGTCTGCTCAGAAATAGCTCCTGGCAGGCACGGGGACCATATGGGACACTGGGATTCAAACCAACCACCTTTGGTCCTGGATCGGCTGCTTGCAAGGCAAATGCCGCTGTGCTATCTCTCCGGGCTCAAAGTTCATTTTCAACTTAGTTTATTTCTTAAAAGCTTAATCTCAAAAAAATAAAATTACCATTCTTCCTCCTTTTTAAAGGGTTAGCCCTAGCAATATTGGCATGAGTCTAAGGCCACTTTTGGTAACACTCAATCAATAATGCTCATGGGCCACCAGGACTATACTTACTAGTTCTTTTTTTTTTTTTTTTTTTGGTTTTTGGGCCACACCCGGCAGTGCTCAGGGGTTACTTCTGGCTGTCTGCTCAGAAATAGCTCCTGGCAGGCACGGGGGACCATATGGGACACCGGGATTTGAACCAACCACCTTTGGTCCTGGATCGGCTGCTTGCAAGGCAAACACCGCTGTGCTATCTCTCCGGGCCCAAGTTCTTAGGGGACCATATGGAGCCTGCGATTGCAGGGCTTCACACAAGCTATGTGCACTACAACTAGAACCATCTCACTGGCCCCTGACACTTCTTTTTTAACCTATGTTCTTTGATACTACAATAAAATTATTTCCATAAAAAATTGAAAGTCAAAAGAGAAAATCTCTATAAATAAATGAGTTTCCTTTCTACATGTGGGAGAACTATACAAGTAAAAGAAATCAGTTATCACTGAGATTATAGTTTGGTGTGATGATGGTAGCAGGCAAAGATAGCCTATTTCAACATGCCTTCCACAGTAATTCTATACTTCTCAGCAAACACTAACTTTATTGGAAATAAATTCTTGAAAATAACCAGGTTTACAAGGATAAGTAACCACCACCCATTAACAAGATCAACACTTACTGGTCTTGGGTAAGGAATTTGGTAATGCAGTCCAATTTCGATTCTGGCGGTGCATTCATCTACACATTGCTTAATCATGTTTGAATCTGTGAGCTATTAGAAAGGGAAAAGAGGTAAAGTTAGTATTTTTATTTATTTTGTAAAGGAAGGTAGACTGCCATGTGCAGCGCCTCATCTGGATGTGCCTGGAGTCTTGGAAGCTTTACTATCCTACGTTCTCCTACAAATGGACCTGAGAGCTTGCTTGGAGGTTCTATAGAGCAGGGGAGTGCAGCTACTTGTATCTCCTCTACTGAAGAATGGTCCGTCTCTATTCGGGGAAGGCCGTCCTCTTCGACCAAGTGTGAAGCTTCAGGAGGTACACACATGGAGTGATGAGGGAGGAGGGGGAAAACCCGCCTAGCCAGCCAGACAGCCGAATCAACCCTGGTGATCAATGGAGTAACAGATGTCACAGCCAAATCAACCTCACATCCTTTTTTTTTAAACTTTATTGATTGATTGATTGATTGTCTGGTTGTTGGACCACACCTAGCAGTGCTCAGGGGTTACTTCTGGCTCTGCACTCAGAAATCGCCCCTTAGGGGCTGAGTGGTGGTGCAAGCAGTAAGACATTTACTTTGCACGAGCTAATCTAGGATGGACCGTGGGGTTCAATCCCCTGGCATTCCATAATGTCCCCTGAGCCAGGAGTGATTTCTGAGTGCAGAGCCAGGAGTAACCCCTGAGCGTCACTGGGTGTGGCCCAAAAACCAAAAAGAAAAAAAAAGAAATCACCCATATGGGATGCTGGGAATCAAACTGGGTCCCTCCCAGGTTGGCCATATGCAAGGCAAATGCCCTACTGCTGTGCTATCTTTCTGGTCCAAATTTAGTATTTTTCTTTTTTTTGTTTTTGTTTTTGTTTTTTGGGTCACACCCGGCAGCGATCAGGGGTTACTCCTGGCTCTACAATCAGAAATCGCTCCTGGCAGGCTTGGGGGACCATATGGGATGCCAGGATTCGAACCAATGACCTTCTGCATGAAAGGCAAACACCTCACCTCCACGCTATCTCTCCGGCCCCCAAATTTAGTATTTTTCTAATGTTAAATCTAGAATACTCTTACAGTTTACTAGTGAGCAAATTAAATATTTATAGTTAAAAGAATCAAAAGCAAAATTTATACAGGGCCCATCCACACAGCAATGCTGGGGTGCTGGGTGATCTAGTAGGTTCTAGGGTCGAGAGGTTTGGTGCTTGTTGGGGCACCAAGATGGTACCTGCTTGTGCTGAGATGGGGGCACGCATTGCCGGAACTCAGGGACTAATATATTCTACCACTTAGGCCAGGGGTCTCAAACTCAATTTACCTGGGGCCACAGGAAGCAAAGTCGGGATGATCCTTGAATGCAAAGTCAGTAGTAAGCCTTGAACATTGGGGGGTGTGACCCAAACAACTAAAACAAAACAAAACAAAAATAGATTCCTCTAGGGCAGGGCCACAAAATGTTGCAGGGAGGGCCGCAAACGGCCCACGGGCCTCGAGTTTGAGACCCCTGACTTAGGCTATTTCTCTGATCGCAAAATCAAAAGCAATTTAACATAAATTTACTTGCATTAAATTTTTAAAAATTACTAAAGGGCTCTACGGGTAGGGCATTTGCCTTGTACATGGTCAGGTCTCCTGAGTACCTCTTGGAGTAACCCCTCTGCACTGCCAGGTGTGGCTCCAAAACAAACAAACAAACACAGTTACGGAAACAGGCAATAAAAGCAGATGGTAACAAAGGCAAAGTAATTGCCTTCACATATGGGCTTCCTTCCCCCAAGCACTGCCAGGGATTATTCCTAAGCATAGAGACAAGAGTAAGCCCTGAGCACTACCACTTTTTTGGGGGGGAGGAGGGCCACACTGGTGGCACTCAGGGGTTACTCCTGGCTCTGTGCTCAGAAATCATTCCTTGCAGGCTTGGGGGACCATATGGGATGCCGGGAATCAAACCCAGGTCCGTCCTGGGTCGGCTGCATGCAAGACAAACACCCTACCACTATGCTCACTCAAAACTGTACACTAGCACTTCTGTTCCCAAACAAATAAAAACAAAACAAAAAAACAAATCAACAAATTGTACAAAAGGATGCATAAAAAGGATAACAACAACAAAAACTCTTCTTCCTATCAATTCTTTTTTTAGTGGAAATTATCAGTAGTTTCTTTTTTGTCTTTGTAGAGATCATATTCTTATTTTTTTGTTGTTGTTGTGAAGGGAGTAGGTTGGGTCACATCTAGCAGTTCTCAGGGATTATACCTAGCTCCGTGCTCAGAATCACTCCGAGAGAGGCTGGGGTGCTGGTGATTTGCATCAGTCAAAGTGAGCACCTTACCCATTGTGCTATTATTCTAGCCCCTATAAGGCTAACGTTCTATGTATATATAAAGCATATACTATATAATTTAGTTTTTTTTCTGTACATAAATGAGAGCCCACTTTATTCTAATCCTTGTTTTTTCTATAGACAACTTCAAATTCCTCAGTACTTACATAAATAGCTGCTCCCATTCTTTTAATTGGGGGAAGGGTGCATACTCATCTATGTTCAAGTGTTATTCCAACAATCCTGGCACTCACTCATCAATGGGTTTTAAGAAAAATTAAAGACATTACTGTAATAAGGTCCAGAGATAATAGAGTTAAGGGCTGGAAGGACCGGCTCACAATTTGAAGCTCACCACAAAGAGTGGTGAACACTGTTAGGGAAATAACTACACTAACAGCTAGAATGACAATGTTAAAGAATGAGAGAAGTAGAATGCCTGTCGCAAATACAGGCAGGGGTGAGGGAAGAGGGGAGCATTGGTGGTAGGAATGTTGCATTGGTGAGGGGGGGGTATTCTGTTTATGACTGAACCCAACTACGAACATGCTTGTAATCATGGTGCTTAAATAAAGATCTATATTGCCAAAAAAAAAAAAAAAAAAAGAACTATATTAAAAAAAAGTGATAACCCTCCCCCCAAATTAAATTTTTTTTTCTAGGAGCTGGAGTGATAGCACAGTGGGGAACGCATTTGCTTTGCATGTGGCTGACCTGGGTTCTATCACCAGCATCCCAGATGGTCTCCCAAGCTCACCAGGAGTAATTTCTGAGTGCAGAGCTAGAAATAACCCTTGAGTGCTGCCAGAAATCACTCCCAAATTTTAAAAACAAAAATAAAAACAAAGAAAACAAAACAAAATAAATTTCTAGAGCAAACATCCCAGTCAAATTCTCACAGATATATTTTCTTTTACTTTTTATTTTGGGGGGGGGGGGTTGTCAGGATACTCCTGAAGTAATGACAGAACTTAACAAGAAAAAAACATCTAACCACATCAAAAAATGGGGAGAAAAAATAAACAGACATTTCCTCAAAGAAGAAATACAAATGGCCAGAAGAAAAATGAAAAAATGCTCCACATCAATAATCATCAGGGAGATGCAAATCAAAACAACAATGAGGTACCATTATCTCATGACTGCTGCAGAGACTGGCACACACTACAAAGAACAAGAACAATCAGTGCTGGCGGGGATGTGGAGAGAAAGGAACTCTCATTCACTGCTTGTGAGAATGCCATCCTGTCCAGCCTTTTTGGAAAATAGCCTTTATGAAAGGCAGGTACTCCTGGCAGGCTCAGGGGACCATATGGGATGCAGGGAATCAAACCCGGGTCTGTCCTGGGTTGGCTGCATGCAAGGCAAATGCCCTTCTGCTGTGCTATCTCTCTGGTCACAGATATATCTTCTATATTCAAACTGCCTTTTAGAAGTTGCACTAAATGATTCACTTTGAATAATCTCTACAATATATTCCACACAAACACTAAATGGGTTCTTTATATCTTCTCCATGTTGATCAAATTTTAACTCAATTAGTCCAGGAAGTACAGCCTAGAAACTCCATCAAATACTGGAGTAAATACCACTTTTTATTTTGAACTATAAACTGCCTTGCACATTAAAATGGCTTTTGAAATTCCAAAATAGTCAAATGATGGTTGAACAGTTTCATTTAAAAAAACGAGAAGTCTACAGTGAAAAGTAAAAAGCCAAAAAGGAGGGGCCAGAGCACTAGCACAGGGGTAAGGCGTTTGCCTTGGATGTGGCAGATCCATGATGGATCTGGGTTCGAACCCCTGGATCCCATATGGTCCCCCTAGTCAGGAGCGATTTCTGAGTGCATAGCCAGGAGTAACCCCT
This sequence comes from Suncus etruscus, assembly GCF_024139225.1. Classification (NCBI taxonomy): domain Eukaryota; kingdom Metazoa; phylum Chordata; class Mammalia; order Eulipotyphla; family Soricidae; genus Suncus; species Suncus etruscus. The sequence goes on along the minus strand of NC_064862.1, from coordinate 64,540,220 downwards.
GAGCATCACTGGGAGTAGCCCAAAAACCAAAAAAGGAAAAAGAAAAAAAAATAGCCAAATAGGAAAAGGGGAGAAGCCCTTTTTTATTCTGAGGATAAAAAATGAATCCACAGGGCCAGAGCCATAGCACAGTGGTAGGGCGTTTGCTTGCATGCGGCTGACCTAGAACAGACCTTGGTTTGATTGTTGGTTCGATCCCTAGTGTCCCATATGGTCCCTGAGCCAGGAGTGATTTCTGAGCGTCACAGGGTGTGGCCCCAAAAAAAGCAAAAAAATAAATAAAAAAATAAAAAAATTCACAGATGAATCTGCTAAGAATTTCCAAGTGGGCCTCAGAGAAGTGCTGGTATTGCATCAGTTCCAGATGACTGGGCTAGAGTGGTTTGGAACTTCCAAGGCATTCCTACACTGTGGCACCTCTTGGAGCAAAGAGGAGTTCCAGGAATTATAGTACACAGAACCACAGTTATGTCTCTTGGGGAGGAAGCTGAGTTTTCTGACCTCTGCTTCTCAGAAGTTCTTATTCTGATGTCTACCTTGGGAATAGATTTCCATGTTCCCTTTGCCCTTTAGGATTCAGAGCAATTCATGCTTAAGCTCTAACAGCAAATGCGATTACAAGAAAAAGTGTCTATAAGGAATAGTGGAGAAAGGAAGATTCTGATAAAAGTATAATTACCAACCCCTATGGAAAATAGTATGGAGGGTTCTCAGTAAATGCAAAATTGATTTTCTATAAGACCCAGCAATCCCTCTTTTGGTTATCTATCTCCAGGACAAAAAAAATTTCATCCAAGAGGATAATGCATGCACAGTTATTCATTGCAGCATTCAATACAATAGCTAAGACTTGGAATCAACCTAGATGTCCAATAACAGACTAGTGGATTATGATGATGCAATATACATATATACAATGGAATATTACATCTCTGTAAGGAATGATGCAATCATGCAATTTGCAGCAACATGGATAGAACTGGAAGATATTATTTTAAATGAAGTAAGCCAGAAAAAAAGGATAAGTACTGAATGATATCACTTATATGTGGTATTTAAAATAATTGCATAAAGAAATGTAATGGTCCAAATGGGCATTGTCTCGAATACCCTTGGCCCCAGAGTATAGTGAGGAGAAGGAAAGAAACTGAGTGAAAGAGGACAAATAATTATGAAAGGATGGGGGCCAGGGCCAAGTGGTCTCAGGTGCATTGGTGAATAAAAAATGGATAGAACCAAATATCCAAGCCAAAGTCAACAACAATGGAATCAAGAGACCTAAATTCAGGGGCCGGAGAGATAGTACGGAGGTAAGGCATTTATTTGCCTTTCATGCAGAAGGTCATTGGTTCGAATCCCGGTGTCCCATATGGTCCTCGAGCCTCCCAGGAGCAATTTCTGAGCATGGAGCCAGGAGTCACCCCTGAGCACAGCTAAGTGTGACCCAAACCCTCCCCCCCCCCAAAAAAAAGACCTAAATTCTAAATAATCTAAACTTTAAATGGGTCTGTTATACTGGCAGGCTGGGAGGCAAAGGGTGGTTTATTGGAATACACTATGGGGACATGGTGGAGGAAGTAGACACTGGTGGTGAGATTGGCCCAAATTCATTGTATGTCTGAAATCCAACCATGAAGGACTTTGTAAATCACAATGGTTTCAATAGAATAAAATAATAAAGGTTATGGAGTTGAAGGCTCCTGAGGGCTAACTTTATATCCAAATAATCCAAAAAGAGATAGGACAATGAATATGTATGGAATTTGCCTTGCAGGTGGCCAACCGGAGTTCAATCCCCAGTACTCCATATGGTCCCAAGTTTCTTCAGGACTGATTCCTAGGCACAGAGCCAGAAGTAAGGTCTGAGCACCGCTGGATGTGGCTCTAAAATGAAAAACAAAAGAAAAACCAGAAACCCCAAACATAACAAATAAGTTTGGGTTAGATTTCTCCACTTTCAATCTTTTAACAGCTTCTTACATGACTCTGCCATATCTAGACACCATCTATAGTAATATTAAACTTTCTTGAAAGAAACTTTCTACTAAAATCATTTGTGAAAATGTGGACTGATAGTCTGTTTTCTTTCTAATTGATAGTAAAACCACTGTATATTCTAAAGTTTGAAACACATTTCTCACCTCCACACTGGAAAAAACTTACATACTAACAATGTATATATCCCTTTGATTCATACCATACAAGGCCAAGAAAAGAGAGAAACTATCACTATTTCCATTTGACATGATAATATACACAAAATATCCTAATTACACCACCAAAGCTTTAACAAAATGAAAGAATTCAGTATAGTGGCAAGATACAGAATAAGTAAACATAAAACTAAATATATACATGAGTTAGAGAAAAGAGAAATTAAAAAAATAAATCTAATTTACAATTACTTAATAAAAAAGATAAAATACTTGGAAGTAGATCTAACAAAGAAGTAATATATATACACTATATCCAAAAGATCTAATTGGCCATACCAAATAGCTAATTCTAGCTCTGTGCCAAGGAATCACTCTGGTAGTGCTCAATGGATCATATGGGATGCAGGAGATTGAACCTGGGTTAGTTATGTGCAAGATAAGTGACTGTTTTGCTGTAATGTCACTCCAATACCCCCCAAAACCTATAAAACATTACCACAGAGTGTAAAAAGAAGAACTAGAATAAACATGGATATTGGTGAGGGTCTTGAGTACCTTGGTGGTAGTTAGGTACAGTATTGGTATAATGCAATGTCAAACATTTATACTATTGTAAATATAACATAAACCATAACAACAAAATTTTAAATTACTGAAAAATAGAAGATACAAGGAAATGGAAAGACATGCCATACCATGTTTAATGAGTGGAAGAATAAATTTTATTTAAATAGCCATCTTACCTAAAGCAATATGTAGAATCAATGCAATCTATATCAGACTATCAATGGCATTTTTTAAGAGAACAAAAAAATAATACCCTAAAATTTGTATGGAATAACAGAAGACCTTGAATAGCAAAAGTAATTTGGAAAGAAAAGAAGAAAAATATAATTACCATGTTCTATCACTTTAAATAATATTAAAAAGCAATATTATTAAAATGGTATAGTACTAGAACAAAAATAGGCACACAAATTAACAGGACATAATTGGGAATCCAGAATAAATCCACACTTTATATATAGATACCTAATAATATGACAATGCAGCCAAGTACATCCAGTAGAAAAAGAGAAATCAACAAATGGTATTAGAGAAAATTGTACAGATACATAAAAAGGTGAAATCAGTGCTGGAGAGAGAAAAATAAAATGAGCATATGCCTTACACAGAAGAGACTCCATTTCTAGCACCTAATAGCTCCCTGAGAACTGTAAGGAACAACACCTAAGCACAGAGTAATTACAGTTGTGACCCAAAATTAAAAAATAAAACCAGATCACTATCATCAGGTATAAAAATTAACTCAAAATGAAGGGCTGAAGAGACAGTACTGAGGGTTGGATTATTGCCTTGCACACAGATAACTCAGGTTAGATAACTCAGGTTAGTCCCAAGCATTGCCAGGAATGATTCCTGAGCTCAAAGTCAAGAGTAAGTAAGCCATGCAGACTGCCAAATGTGGCCCCAAAACATAACAAAAAATAAAGAATAAAAGATTTGGATGTTAAACCCCAAATCATATGTAGTAGAAAACATACATATTATACTCCAGGATTCCAACATCAGTGATGTTGATTGAAACATGGATTTAGAAACTCAACTCCACTGGATGAGAAATAAAGGCAAAAATATATAAATGAGACTACAAAATAACCAAAAAGCTACTATACAGTGAAAGATACTACCCCAATAGCAACTGCAATATTTTATTCCCATTCTTCAGAAGAATGTTTATAGAGAGCATGCAATACAAACACTCTGCTATGTATAGTACATACAATTATGTGGAGGGGCTGAAGGAAGGTCAGAGGACTGAGAGTAGTATCATATGCAGATTAGCTTTATAAAGCAGTCTAGGAAGAGGAAGGTCCTGAACACTGAATATTGAGAGGATTTCTATAGAGCACTTCAATTGTAATTTTACATATTTCTGCATCTAATTCTGAAACATCTTTTTTTTGTTTGTTTGTATTTGGGCCACACCCGTGACACTCAGGGTTTATTCTTGGTTATGTGCTCAGAAATCGCTCCTGGCTTGGGGGACCATATGGGATGCCGGGAATTGAACTCAGGTCCATCCTGGGTCAGCTGTGTATAAGACAAACGCCCTCTTCACTGTACTATCACACTGGCCCCTCTGAAACACCTTTGAAAGATCCTCAGTGGGGGCTGCAGAAATAGCACAGCGGTAGGGCATTTGCCTTGCACGCAGCTGACCCAGGATGGACCTGAGTTCAATTCCCGGCATCCCATATGGTCCCCTAAGCCTGCCACGAGTGATTTCTGAGCACAGAGCCAGCAGTAACCCCTGAGCACTGCTGGGTGTGGCCCAAAAAACAAAAAAGGAAAAAAAAAATCCTCAGAGGTCTAGTACAGTATTTGGCATGTAATGGGCATTTTACAGCTTGTTGGATTAAAGAATGAGAGCAAAGGGCTGCACAGTTGTACCAGGAGTGAAGGTAGAAACAGGGGGTGCATTCCTGTGGAAAGAGATCTACTTTGGACTATTATGCTGGCAATGAGGTCCTCCGGTGGCTGTGAGAGATACTCAGATATGGAGACTAAACATTCAGATACAAGGGGCTGACACAAGAAGTGGTTGTACCTGCCTTGGGCCCTGATTGACATTCAGAGGAACCCCACTGACAGTGGGAGGGTATGGAGAAGATAGGGCCTAAAAGAGACTGAGAGTGAGTCAAGAGTAATGAAAATAGGGGCTGGAGAGATAGCATGGAGGTAGAGCTTTGCCTTGCATGCAGAAGGAAGTGGTTCGAATCCCTGCATCCCATATGCATCCCCCTGAGTCTGCCAGGAGCGATTTTTTTTATTGTAAGAATTTATTCAAGAGACAAAATTAACATAATGAGGTAAACTAACATAACATAATATAGTAACATAAACCAGGAGCAATATCTAAGCATAGAGCCGGGAGTAAATCCAAGTGCTGCTGGGTGTGACCCAAAAACAAAAGAAAAAAAAAGTACGGAAAATAAAGAGCAAACCAGCAGAAAAATTCATGAAGGAAATTGAACTGAGGGGATCAATGAGGAAGAGGTAAAAAAAAATGGCAGAAGTTGAAAGCCACTTTCAATTAAGCTTCACGGTTTGTTGGGATGGGTCAAATCAAGCCTCTTAGAACTGAGTTTTGGCTCCCTGGTGTCTGGGTGTATACTTCCGATAAAGGAGATCTAGCTATTTTACTCAATTTTATGGTCCCAAAAGGCAAAGTCACTCTACTAGCCAAAGAGGCTTGAGTTCAACATTATGAAGAGAACCCTGTGTCCTAAATCAGAGAAAGGAGAGTACTCTTTCCTCTCTGAATGGGTTTATAATTCGAGGCTTTGAAAAGCTCTATTTCTTTTTTCATGAGATTATTTTGAAAAGCTTTAGAATTGAAAAAAAATATTGGGAGTGGATGTTGTTGGGCCACACCTAGCAATGCTCAGGAGTTACTCCGTGCTCTGTACTCAGGAATCACTCTTGGGGGACATGTAAAATGTGGATTGAACCTGGGTCAGCAGCATGGAAGGCAAACATACTACCCTCTGTCCCTGAAAAAATAAAAACAAAAAAATTATCACACATTTTAAATGAGAGCTCCTGTGAGAGTGGTTGGTAAAAGGCACATAGCGTAAGGAACCACCCTCTCCCTGACAACTCTCAAGGCTTGACTCAATGACACCTGGCTCTTGGAATTTTCTGAGGATGCAGAGCTACTTATTGGCTCATGTGATGAAACCACAAAGAGAAAGACAGACCCAGGCAGGACTCTGAGTCTGAGGTTGGGCATGCTGGTAAGGCTCTATTTGCCACTGATGCTCAGGCCTCTTAATCTTAGTAGAGAAAAGAAATGAGCAAAACAACTATTCTCTTCCTTACTACTATCCAACTGGGGCGTACTTACGCTTTTGTTTTTCCTGAACAGCATTCTGGCTTCATTTAATATGTACTGTTTTTCTTTAATGGTGTCTTCCATCTGCCCTGATGCTGCCTGCCATTTCCTTGCAAGCCTGAAAATTCGGCGGTAGAGGCCAAGAACTTCTTGTCGTGTTGCTGTTGTCATCTATAGACTCACCAAAATAGAAGAAAATTTGAATAAAAGATTTTTTGACAGTAGGCAGCGAGGCAGATGTACATTATTTTAATCAAGCTCTTTAATTAGCCTAGAAATAATTGCTCTTTCTCAACCAATTTGTTTGGTAGTATTTGTCAGAACAGTGCTGTAGAAAAACTAGTTCTCTTGGCTAGCCTTAGATCCCATCCTTGGTTGAAGGCTGCTTAATCATGCTTCTTGCCATAAATCATTGTGCAAAGATGACAGATCCAAAATGCACACTTACTATTTATTATTATTATTGATGTAATGGGAATTGAACTCAGGGCCTCTTATAAGCAAGGCCTATTGCTGAGGTACATCTCTAGCTAGAGCCAGCTGTATTTTTCTATTTACTTTCAGGTTATACTACTAGTGCTAGAGGCTAAACTATGCTGGGGTCTCTTCCTTGCAGTTTCATGGGGGACCCTGTGGTGGTTAAGATAAAATCTTAGTAAGCCTCATGCAAGACAAGAAACTCAGGGCCAGGGACTGGAGAGATAGCACAACGGTGTTTGCCTTGCAAGCAGCCGATCCAGGACCCAAGGTGGTTGGTTCGAATCCCAGTGTCCCATATGGTCCCCCGTGCCTGCCAGGAGCTATTTCTGAACAGATAGCCAGGAGTAACCCCTGAGCACCACTGGGTGTGGCCCAAAAACCAAAACCAAAAAAAAAAAAAAAAAAAAACAAAAAACCAAAAAAAAAAACCCAACTCAGGGTCAGAGTGATAGCACAGTGCTTGCCTTGCACACAGCTGACTGAGTTCTATTCCCCACATGACTCCCGTTTGCCAGGAGTGATTCCTGAGTGAAGAGCCAGGTATAACCCTTAAGCATGGTCAAGTATGGCCTGAGAACAAAAACTAAAGAAACATCAAACCCTATGCTCTCTAGCCTGTATTAAAAAAACGAATTTCTATCATCTTTAAGTTATTTTATTATGAAATATTTCATAACAAAGAGAGAAATCACAATGGACCTTAAAAGAATAAATTCTATAGTTTGCAACCCCTATATATGATTTACCAACCAAATAACCTATGTCTCTTGGAGAAGAAACCATTATTTTGGGGGCCAGAGAGATAGCACAGCAATATGGAATTTGCCTTACATGCAGCCAATCCAGGAGATGGGGAGTTGGAATCCCATCATTCCACAAGGTCCCCGAGCCTGCCAGGGGCGATTTCTGAGCACAGAGCCAGAAGTAACCCTTGAGCACCACCGGGTGTGATCCATAAATAAAACAAAACAAACAAAAAGAAACCATTACCCACTATTTTGTATTCATTATTTCTTTTTTACACATACCTGTCCACTTAATGGTATATTGCTCAACAAATTTTAAAACTAGTTATATAATGAAGGTATTGTGCTCTTTTGCAACTATTTTTGGGGGCCTCGCCCTTGTAAGATTTTTTCTTTATATTAGATCTAGTTCATATATTCTCATGCTACAATCCACTGTGTATTGTTCGTGTCTAATATACTTTACTCTTTTTTTTTTTTTTTTTTTTTTAATTTTTGGGCCATACTGGTGGCCCTCAGGGGTTACTCCCGGCTCTGCACTCAGAAATCACTCCTGGAAGGCTCGGAGGACCATATGGGATGCCAGAAATCAAACCCGGGTCCATACAGAGTCGGTAGCATGTAAGGCAAATGCCCTACCCACTGTGCTATTGATCTGTCCCCAGTTTATTCTCCTCTTGATGGACATTAAGTATTAGGTATTTAAAAGAAAAAAATATTTTTAACTTGTGCAAAAATGTTCAGGCTTTTTTTTTTAATATTTGTTTCTATGTCTAAAAGAAATTCGGGGGTAAGGAGAAAAGTTGCTCAACATAAAATCCCGATTAGTCACACTTAGAAGAACGCTGTCTTATGTTTCACAAACTGGCAGGCGGGGAAAATAGCAGTTTGGGTGAGGAAGTGCCAACTCTTTAATGTCCTGGACTTTCCCTTAAACAAGCTCCTCAGGATGGGGAAGTGGGCAGTTCTCAGCCCTTTGGGAAGTGTTCTAAGCATGTCCAACCCAAGAGGGGAGGGATACAATATGGGTGATCCTGAGTTTGAGAATCAGGCCAGTTAAAAGAATGCAGATGGGAGCTGGGAGAGGGTGTGTATCTAGAAACTTTTAAGTAAGTGTAAAATACTCAGAATCCTTACAGAAACATTCTCTTGAGTTTCTTATCCCTGACCCAAGTTACTCTTCTTGGGCACTGAGGAACTAAGGTTTAACATTTGTCCAAAAGCTCAAAAGCATCACTACACTCAATTGAAAAGTTAAAGGGTTATATTATATTCAACATTGATTCTATTTTTTTTTTTTTTTGGTTTTTTGGGCCACACCCGGCGTTGCTCAGGGGTTACTCCTGGCTGTCTGCTCAGAAATAGCTCCTGGCAGGCACAGGGGACCATATGGGACACTGGGATTCGAACCAACCACCTTTGGTCCTGGATCGGCTGCTTTGCAGGGCAAACACCGCTGTGCTATCTATCTCTCTGGGCCCTCAACGCTGATTCTTAAGTCCACAACACTTCACAGGAAAATGTTTAAAATTAGAATTTATAAACAGAACATCTTGTTTTGTGGCTAATCGTAATAAAAACCCAGATGAGATGATGACATTTTTCCTGGTAAGGAAACAGGCTTCTGAGTTTTTGGCTCTTCCCAAAGCTCCATGGTTTTCATCTGAAAATACGTGAGTCTATGTGAGTCAGTTCCTGTGAGGGTTAGGGAGTCTGTAACTTCTATTAGTGATTGCTTCATGTCTGTCATTAGCAGAGCAAACTTGTGACTGAATGACACTTGAGAAATCAAGTGACAGTTTGACATTGAAATAGCAGGAACCTACATTGTCTGGCTTTCCAGTCATTTGCTGCTGTAATGTAAGTACCACAGCTTCTATCCCCATAAGCATAATCTACTATGATCTGAGATGCACAAACCCAGCAATTGGGATACTCAACCTAACATGCTGAACAAACAATTGGTACATCATATAACTATTTTCAGAACACTCTAATTAATGTTTAAGTGTTTGGAAAAGTAATACTGAAAGGGAGATAAGTGATGTCTCCCAACATCAGGTGACCCAGAAAAACAGACATGCCGAAGAGAGAGGTTCGAACACTGTATTTCCCACTGTGCAGTATTAACCAGTCTAGCCTGTTGTCCCTTCTAAGCCTTGAGGGAAAAGGTAACTGTCAGTATTTATTTTGGGTTGAGGGATGAAGCCCAGATGCTCAGGGCTTACTCCTGGCATGGTTGAGGAAATAAAAGCCAAGTACCCTATGCCACTGTACTATTGCTCTAACCCCCCAAATGCCTATTGTTCATATTGGACTCCCTCAATTTTTTTTGGGGGGGGGGACACACCTGGCTGCGCTCAGTAATTGCTCCTATCAGGCTTGGGAGACTGTATGGGAGCCGAGGATATTAAACCCAGATCCGTCCTAGGTGGGCTGCATGCAAGGCAAATGCTCTCTACCTCTTCGCTATCGCTCTGCCCGCCCCCTCAATTCTTTGAGGGAATTTTTCTTTCCTAAGAGTTGCTATCCATGATTTTTCCTTTTCTAGAATACTCTCCTCTGGTCCTCTCCCTTTGACCTGAACAACTTCTACCAGTAAAAATATGGTTGTCTCAGACTATCCTTTTTCCTTCCTTTTTTTTTTTTTGTTTTGTTTTTGGGTAACACCTGGCAGCGCTCAGGGGATACTCCTGGCTCTACGCTCAGAAATCGCTCCTGGCAGGCTCGGGAGACCATATGGGATGCCTGGATTTGAAGTACTGTCCATCTGCATGCAAGGCAAATGCCCTACCTCCACACTATCTCTGCGGCCCATATACTGGCTTCTTTTAAAATGTGCTAGATATCAATTATATCATAAATACTATTCTACCAGTCTTGCAAATGGCAAAAGGTTTCACTAATGCCATCTAATTAACTGTAAAATTGGGATTCCGGGATTCAAAGCCTAAAGAGATTATGCCTACTTCTCTGAACATAATATTTTACCATGTTTACACTGGAATCAGTAGTGGAGATTTGTAATGGGCAGTGATCTATGTCTTAAATGAGTAACTTCCACTCCCTCACCTTCCACTAGTTGTTAAGAGTGTTAGAGCAAAAAGAGGGGCTGGCCATAGTTTAGTGCGACTGACTCAGGTTTGATCCTAAGTATCCCATGTGTTCTGAGGTGGGTGATTCCTGAGTGCAGAGCCAGGAGTAAGCCCAGAGGAGAGATGAATAAAATACAAAACAGACCACAGTGAATGGAACTGGAGTAGGCTCAAGAAACCACGTTATACAGTGGATCTCATATACAGCATTTTAGACAAAACATGTCTAAAGCCTTTGATAGAAGTGTTTAGGAAGACTTCGAGGATTAGACAGAGGCTTTTACCCTTTTCCCTTTCCTTTGAAACAATTTCCCTAACCATTGGAAAATTCATACAGCATAAATATTTTAGAACAGAGATGAAAATTCCCTTTCCCCAGATGAAATTTATAGGAGCATGACTCTAGTCTAAGGAATGTTAATATTCTTTTTTTTTTTTTTTTTTTTTTGGTTTTTGGGCCACACCCGGCAGTGCTCAGGGGTTACTCCTGGCTGTCTGCTCAGAAATAGCTCCTGGCAGGCACGGGGGACCATATGGGACACCGAGATTCGAACCAACCACCTTTGGTCCTGGATCGGCTGCTTGCAAGGCAAACGCCACTGTGCTATCTCTCCGGGCCCCCGGAATGTTAATATTCTAAATGTTGAACTCTCATGGGATTTTGCCTTCTACTGAAGTAAAAGTATTGGGTTTCTTTTTTTGTTTGTTTTTAGGTCATACCCGATGATGCGCAGGGGTTACACCTGGCTTGGTGCTTAGGAATTGTTCCTGGCAGGCACGGGGGACCATATGGGATGCTGGGGATCAAATCCAGGTTTGTCCCGGGTCGACTGCATGCAAGGCAAATGCCCTACTGCTATGCTATCGTTCCAGCCCAAGAAAAAGTATTGGAGTAGTACACATAAGGGACAGAAAAAAAAATGAGAGGGACCAGACAGTAGCACAGCTGGTTGGGCGTTTACCTTGCATGCAGCTGATTTGTATTAAAATCCCTGGCATGCTAAATGGTCCTCCAAGCCTGCCAGAAGTGATTTCGAGCACAGAGACAGGAGTAGCCTGAGCACCATGGATGTGGCTCAAAAATAAAACAAAGGAGAAAAAAAAGACAAAAAAAATAAATTTCAAATCCCAGGTAAAAAGACAGACATATCTCCAGGCTTTCAAGATCTGTTCCCAGGTGGATTTTTAATTTTTCTCATTATGACTAATGAATGTAATGCAGTAAAGCTTCATTCCAAGTAACTTTATGGTTAAGGGTGGAGTTGAGTTTCACAGGTTGTGAAAGTTAAAAGAATCACTGTTTTACGTGTTCATAATTCACCAGTGGTGACTTATCTCATGATTTACTACCCTATCTGGAACCCTGTCTTTTTTGGGAAGGGCTGGGGCACACTCAGCAATGCTCAGGGGTCACTCCTGCTTTGTGCTTCAGGGACCATATGTCATGTTAGGGATTAAACCTGGGTCAGTTGCATGCAAGACTATCTCTCCAGAATAAGAAACTTTATGTCAAAAGATTCCCAAACTCAAACTGAAATAGTCTTTTATCATTTATTTTTTTATTTTTGGACCACATCCGGTCTCAGGGTTACTCCTGGCTATGTGCTGAGAAATCGCTCCTGGCTTGGAGGACCATTTGGGACGCTGGGAGATTGAACCATGGTCCATCCTGGGTCAGCCACATGCAAGGCAAACGCCCTACTGCTGCGCCATCGCTCCGCCCCCCCCAAACTGAAATATTCTTTGAGTAACAATTATTTTCATCCTCTGAGAATATTTTCTCTATGCAGAAATTGGATAAGCATCTCTGCTATGTGTGTTCCAGGTACTTCTAGCATATTCCAATTATATCCTACTATATTATAATTTTAAATTACAAGGTGCTTGCTTATAAAGCAAAAGTAAGCAATTGTTTGCTAATTTTTCTTCTTATACCACATGGTTAGGGAAGAGAGAAGACGGTTGGGACTTGATCAATCATTATATTTTTTGGCCTGGTAGATACTTATAATTTGAAATATATTTGTTAGGACATTTTCATTTATATTAGTACAGAATTTAAATAAATTTTTAAATACTATATTTACACATGAATTAAAAACACAAGTAATATCCTAATAGCCATTCCTTTTTTTTTTTTTTTTTTGGTTTTTGGACCACACCCGGCAGTGCTCAGGGGTTACTCCTGGCTATCTGCTCAGAAATAGCTCCTGGCAGGCACGGGGGACCATATGGGACACCGGGATTCGAACCAACCACCTTTGGTCCTGGATCGGCTGCTTGCAAGGCAAACACCGCTATGCTATCTCTCCGGGCCCTAATAGCCATTCTTATCCTTAAATAGTTATAATGGTATTCTATTTTGAACCAACATTTCCAGCTGAAGATCTTAGAATATTTAAAAATACGAATTAGCCCTCACAAGAAAGTCTCCAATTGTGGCACCTTGGGTGTCTGGATAATTAGAATACTTAGTGACATTTAGAGAGAAAGACTTATATCAGTTCCATCACAGGCAAGATGGTAGAGTTATAAAGTGTCGTTCTTTTTGATCAGCCAGTGTTGTCACTGGACTGAAATAATGTACTATCTTGTGACGCTTAAAACCACAAAAAATGGGCCGGAGAGATAGCATGGAGGTAAGGCGTTTGCCTTTCATGCAGGAGGTCATCGGTTCGAATCCCGGCGTCCCATATGGTCCCCCGTGCCTGCCAGGAGCAATTTCTGAGCCTGGAGCCAGGAATAACCCCTGAGCACTGCCGAGTGTGACCCAAAAACCACAAAAAAAAAAAAAAAAAAAAAAACCACACACAAAAAATGGAATTCTGATGCTTCTGCTCTTCTTTTGAAGAGAAAGGTCCATTGCGCTCAAGTGAAGAGTGGACAAAAACCACATTACAAGAAAATATAAGAACATGTATTTCCAAGTGTGTATATGTGTGTTTTAAAATAGAGCCACACATGGTGGTGTTCAGGATTTACTCCGGCTTTGCACTCAGGAAGGCCTCAGGAAACAGGGAATGCACCCACTTTACCCTCTGTACTATCTCTCTGATCACATTTGTCTTTTGGAAAAACTCGAGATACTTAAAATGCTTTTCTAATACAAAAGTAAAATTTTTCTTGCTCCACAATGCAGAATAAAAAACATGGTCTTTGTTTCAGATATTCAAAGCTTTTCCATATATGTGAGGACCAAAAGGAATAATACAAATTATAAGTGCATTCTGAAATGATCAACTCTGAATTGATCTCACAAGTCCTCCAGGGCCTCAGTTTCTTAAAATGAAAAACAGAGTATTAGTAGAACATTAACATTCTTCAGAGTTGTTCAGATTACTCATGAGGTAATCCCGTAAATCACTTAGCATTATGAGTTGAAACAGGTTAATATTACTTGAAATGGAGGAAACAGTGAGGGACAATGAGGCCTCTTTTATCTAATGCTAAGCTTTGTCTACAAAAAGGGGAAAAGAAACATGTTGTCCGTTGGCAAATTTACTGCTTTGTGGTAATAATGGATTTTCCTAAATCTGTTTCCCTCAGATCGTTAATTCTCCCTCAGCAGTAAAGGGCTATTGTTCTTCGGGATGAGTAAATAACCCTGTTGGACACATCCCTTATCTTCACACCACAGTGCATATTTCTAACTGGAAATGTAATATAGATGCCAATACTGAAGGTCTGGCTAGGATTCCGTTCCTATTTCTTTTTCTTTTATTCCTTGCATGTGCTTTGGTGAATTTCTCTTGCAGGTCTGTTATACTCCTTGCTTTCTGGTGTATATGAATACTCTAAGCAGTATCATCCTTCTCCATATTAAATCACTTCCAAGCTAAATTGTCCAAAACTTTGTCTTCTATCAATGAACATCTCCCTAGCCTTCAACAAATAAAAGTCAACACACACATGGCTTCCTGTCCTAATTTCAAGTTTTGTTCCTGCTCTGCTGCACTCTCAAACTTCCCAATATGTGTGTACTTTATCACACCACAGCTATTCTCTGAAGTAGTATCTTTTTACACAGAAAATGAGAATATGGTATGTTAGAGAGGGAGGGCAGGTGAAAAGAGGATACTATATTTATATTTTTTGAGGATACTATATTTTTAAATGACCTAAAGGGAATTAAAACCGCTAGTTTCTGTAATATGGGGAATCTCAAAAATATCTGCCTGTAAAACTAAGATCTTGAGGTTTCTAAATGAATTAGCACACAAGATTATTATATTCAGAAGGAAACTCCAACAAGATTACTGTAACCAAGATATATATAGCTGCGTTCCTCCATCAGCTACAGAAATTCTAAATGAAAATCAAGCTTCAGTTCCTCAAGTCAACAGAAATTAGAAACATCTATTTCCTTATTTAAGAAAAAAGCCTATTTAGGAGACAAGATAGGGTAAGGGTCATTCAGAAGTAGAGAGGACCAGATACCAGAAGTAGGAGATAGCGTTAAAGGTGTATGTGCCAGAAAATAGAAAACCAGGTCAATGGTAAAGAAATACCCTGTGACTCATTCATATCTACCCAGCCAGGATTTCAACCATCACAGGAATGAAGGAAGTGCAACACAAAACTTAAAATTTAAATAAACATTAAAAATCTTCCTTTGTGGGGCCGGGTAGGTGGCGCTGGAGGTAAGGTGTCTGCCTTGCAAGCGCTAGCCAAGGAAGGACCGCGGTTCGATCCCCCGGCGTCCCCCCAAGCCAGGGGCGATTTCTGAGCACATAGCCAGGAGTAACCCCTGAGCGTCAAACGGGTGTGGCCCAAAAACCAAAAAAAAAAAAAAAAAATCTTCCTTTGTGACAAATCCTACTGTACTGGATTGGGAGAGTCTGGGTTATAAGACATAGTTGGAGCCTGCACCTGACCCTTGATTCACTGAAATAGGCTCATTCCACAGAGAGGTCCCTGCCTTGGTGACAATTTCTAAGTACGTATCAAACAAGCAGCTCTTCTCTTCTAAAGAGGCACAGGAGGGTTTTATTAGACCAAGGTCCTGGAGAGTATAAGCAGTGTTCATTCCTGTCAGTGGCAGACCACCTTCAAGTATTGATGACTTTTTGTTGTTGTTGTTGGTTTTTGGGCCACTCCTGGCAACGCTCAGGGGTTACTTCTGGCTCTGCACTCAGAAATCGCGTCTGGCAGGCTCAGGGGACCATATAGGATGCCAGGGATAGAAACTGGGTCCATCCTGGGTCAGCAGTGTGCAAGACAAACGCCCTACTGTGCTACTGCTCCAGTCCCTAAAGACATTTTCTTAATCTGTGCTATCCAACATGACAGTCACTGGCCACAGGTAACTTCTGGAACGAAACTTTGGTTAGTATGCACAAGGAACTGATTTTCAAATTTTATTTAAATAGCAACATGTAGTGAGAGGATATAGGATATAGAGAATGGGCTCTAAACCAAAATAATGGATAAAATGAGCCTCCAGGGATCAAGCAGATAGTGTCTTTGGGTAGCATGTCTCAAATACAAAGGCCAACAGGCTTATTGGCTTTAGTGGAGCGTTGCTATATAGGAATTTTAGACTGATGTTGCTAAATTTTCTCCATTTCCAAATGAAGCTGAAAATCTGGGCTTTGATCTCCCATCTTAAATGCTGACATTTAAATCATTTGGTGGACTTCGAACAGATTTGGGCACACTCTCTTGCCAGTTTACAATCTCTAAGTTTTTGCCAACTACTTCAGCTCAACAGCACAACAAAAAGAAGCACTCCATGGTGGCAGACCCAAGACTGAAACCCAGAAAACGTCCTACCACTGTACTATCACTCTGGCCCTCTAACAACTTTCTAAATATTATGAGATTTCTAGATTTTGATGGAAGTAACTTGGTCAAAAGCTTTTTTAAATTCGCGGCTGGTATCTTATGAACAGATGCTGCAACTAAGTCATTGGGTTTTGTGGGCTGTCTCTGCAAGAGGGGCCAGCAGGACACAAACAGTACTCTAAGAAGAGAAGACAATTAAACAATTACCATGTTTGAGAAGCAAAGTCAAGTTGGCTGGAATGGTTACAAACTACCTACACAAATCCAGAAGTGTTGATAACTAGAAGTGGAACAGAGAAAAGGAATTTAAACAAGGTCTCAAAGATGAGCAAAAGCTGACCAGTGAGAGTATGAATCACTGGTTGCGAGGGTGGCTTCCGATATTTCAGGATATTCCGTTATTACAGCTTCCTTTTGTCTTTGAGACTTTGTTTGGGTCAAGGCTAGCTTGCCATTTTCTGGCTAATCTCCAAATGTAAAGAACCCCCAGACTTCAGAGGTCTTTCTTGTAATCTATCACCTCTTCTTAGGCAAACTGTGAATAAACAAGACATTTATTGTCTTTCTGACTTCCCTTCCTCTGCCTCTCTTGTAAATCTAACTTCCAAACATGTTCACTTGATGCTTAATAAACCTTATCAAACCTGGCACAAACAAGAATTTATGATGCTCCTTTCCAATCTGTTTCCCCTTAGGAGTCTTTTTAGTTTATTCCTTCTCCCAGATACTTTCACATCCAGTTCTGCAGCAAGTCTCAAGCTCTACCTTCCAAGTATCTTCGGAAACGACTTCTCTCTCTCCATTGGTACTTTCTGTTGGCAACAATATCCTTAAATCTCTCTCTGCAGAGCTCAAAGTCTATTCTTTCTCTCCAGGAAGTCCAGAGTTAGCTCTTAAAATGTCAATCAGGTGAGGCCATGTCCCCTTCCTTGGGCTTAAAAGTCGGCCCTGCCACCTCTCCATCAGACATCACTCAGGCCCCGGGCCTTTCTGCTCTGACCTCCTGCCCGCCTTCCCGTCTGTGTCCATGAAACCCTTTCCACTGGCTCTAGTTTTTGCTTAGAAAATCCCTTTCCATGGGGCCGGAGAGATAACATGGAGGTAAAGTGTTTGCCTTGCATGCAGAAGGACGGTGGTTCGAATCCCGGCATGGCATATGGTCCCCGAGCCTGCCAGGAGCGATTTCTGAGCATAGAGCCAGGAGGAACCCCTGAGCGTTGCTGGGTGTGACCCCAAAACCAAAAAACAAAACAAAAAAAAAAAAAACAAAAACAACAACAACAAAAAAAACTCCTTTCCAAGCGTCCCACCGTCCTGGGATCTTTCCACCCAACCTGGCCTTTCCCAAACATCACCCCCATCGCCCCCATCTCCTACCATTTCACCTAGCATGATTTCCTCCCTGGATTTTTTTTCTTCCTTATTCCTTTTGTTTTCCCTCGACAGGAGTACAAATTCACAGTTGCCAACCTCTAACTTGCTTTTTCAATTCTGTGCATCATCAAGCCAATTCGGAAATTCAGAAGCCTGTCCTCCCCGCCCAAGCAAAGTCTCCTTTTGGGGCTTGGATGGGGTCAAATCGCCCCCACCTTGGACGCCTCTCACCTCCCCAGGACGGTGAGAAACTTCTCCCGTTTCAATTCGTGGAGCCCCAGGACTCACAAGGCCCCCCAACTGTCGCCTCGGTGTTCCCAACCAGCCTCGCCTTTCCCGGCCTTCGGGCCGCGCTTCCCTGGGCGGGCTCCCAGGCGAGTCAACGATGACCCCGAGTCGGCCGCGCGAGGCTGGGGTCACACAAGCGCGTCTCCTAGCAACGCCGCACCCCCCCCCCCCCACTCCACCGTCCGTGCCCCTGGGAGCCAACCCCTTCCCCTTCCTTTCCCCAGTCTCCCGCGCCGGGACTCCGAGTCTCCATCCCCTACACTCACTCTTGCGTCAATCCTGCCTTTTCCCCCACCCACAGAAGAGCCGAGCCGCCGACCCGAGCGGGCTCGGAGGAAGTAGCGGCGGGAAGCCAAGCAGAGCCGAGACCCGGTGAGCTCGGGACTGGGCCGGTAGGCCAGGCCGGACGCTACCACCGCGGCGGGACCTAAGTGGGAGCGTCAGACCCAGGTCGGAGATAAGTCTCGTCCTTCCATTAAACTTGTAGAAACTCTGCACACTCTGATTGATGCACGCGCCACAAAGTCTGGCCACAACTTCGCCTTTTCCCCGAATTTTTTTCCTTTTAGCTCTTTTCCCACCCCCTATCCCAGGCTCCAAATGGTTCAGTCCAGTCCCTCCCCCTTGGTTAAGGTCTCTGCCCTTACTTGGCGACGACTTCGTACGTCCTCGCTGACGTCACGACGCCACCGGCCGCCCGGCCTCGCCCCGCCCCTTCCCCTCCCACCTTCCCTCCCGGAGCGCGCGGCCGGCCCCGCGGGGTTACCGGAAGTGAGGAGACGGAGGCGATGGAGTGGGCGGGGCCTCGGCGCGGCCGCCGCCGGTGGGCCGCAGATGAAGAGGAGGCGGCGGCGGCGGCGGCGGCGGCAGGAGCGGTAGTAGTGTGGGAAGCGGCGGCTTCGTTGGCGTGGGCGACGTTAGGCAGCTGGGCAACGCGAGCGGGGATGGTAGGTGATTTGGACCCGCCGGGCCGCCGTCGTTTCCAGAAAGGGTTTGACTGGAGGCACCTCTGGAGCAGCAGCTGTGAGTTGGTGGGGGGTGTGTGTGAGTGTGGAAGCATGGGGGGGGGGGGCTTTGAGAAAATAAAAAAAAAAAAAGAAAAATGAAGGGGCGGGGGTTGGGTACCTTGGGAGCCAAAGGGGGTGGTGGAAGGGGAGGAGTGAAGGGAAGCTGCGTGCGCCTTGCCTGGACCGATCCCCTTCGGGAAGAGGGGCGCCCGTGGCGTGGCGTGGCAGCCGCGGGGCTTTGGAGAACTTGCGCGACTGTTGCTGCCTGGACCCCGCCGCCTGCACCCGGGGCCCGGGAGCGGCCCGGGAGGAGCTTTTGCACCCCGTCCTCCGGGGCAAGAGGTAGGAAAGGAGCCCCCGGCGGGAGGAGGCGGTGGGTGAATGAATCTCCGCGCCCGCCCGCCCGTCCTCCCTCCCTCCGCCCTGGCCCTCCCCGCCCCCACGCGCGCTGTAATCATTAACAGCCCTGGAATGGACCAGGGGCCTTGTGCTGGGCCCCTGGGCCGGGCATCCCATCCCAAAGCGACCTGTGCCCCAGGGAATGGGCTTTTGATTTATTTATTATTATTATTTTTTTTTGGCTTGCCCTCCTGGCTAGGAAGTGGGACGGGGTGACCAATACATTGCATTTTTTTCTCCCCCCCCCATCCCTTCCCTTGCTTCTAGATTCATCCTCCTTGTTACACACACACCCCTCATTTATTTTCACTTTATTTTTTTTTTCTTTCTGGGGCTCTGTGGTCCTGGTAAGGGGGCTTTTGTTGGGCGTTCTTTCTTTCTTTCTTCCTTTTATTTTTTTTGAATTTTTGGTTTTCTTTTTTTTTTTTTTTCTTTGTGGCACTTGGTTCTTTTTTTTTTTTTTTTTTTTTTCTTTCAGATTCTACCCCCAGCTCTTGGCAGCAAGCTTTTTTGTAATAAATAAGACTAGAGTTACTACATACATACATACAAGCTGCCTCTCGCTTTGGGAGTGTCTCTCTGATTTTTTTTTTTTTTTTTTTTTTTTGCCTGTCAGCTCCCTCCCCAACTCTGTTGAGCATTTCTGCCGCGAAGACGGGGCATCCCAGAGCCCTTAATAGTAGTTCTTCCCCCCCCCCCCCATGGCATTTTGAGCCCAGGAATCAAGATCTCTTGCTCTGAGCACTTTTATGATTTGGATGTTGGGCTAATTCTGGATTTCTGTGTTTCTCGCCACCCACACTCTATGATGTACTTCGGAGCCCAGAAAATTACTTTTTTTTTTTTTTTTTTTGGTTTGTTTCTACAGTTGGACAATAGCTCTTTGATATCCTTTTCTCTGTGTGTCTGGCACACAAGTCTTCAGTGACATAGTCCGGGGGTGCTCATTTACAGCAGCTTTTGCTGATTTCTTGGAGGAGAGGTGGTCTGAAATGAGTGAGACAGGGCAGTCTTGTTTAGTTTTGTTTGAAAATAATGCAACCCAATAATGGGTTGAAAAAAATTACTTGAACAAGACAGAGAATGACGGAAAGGTGATTTCTTTGTTGATGTTCTGTTGGATAAAAATAAAAAAAAAAATCTACTCCTTTAGCCTCTCATGGGGAATTTCAGAATGAAGTGTAATGTGTCTTTTGATGTTGATAATTTTATTTGGAAAATCTGTTGAATAGGGAACTGTGGGTGTTTTTTTTTGGGGGGGTATAGAACTTTTAAGAGCTACTGTCTAAAATTTCGTGACTATTAATCGTGTGTGTGTGTGTGTGTGTGTGTGTGTGTGTGTGTGTGTGTAAAAGAACTATAACAGATCCTACCCTGCTCATCCAACCAGGACTTTCACACCCAATAAAAACAATTTTTGTGGTAATGGCACACCCAGCTAACTTGGGGCTTATTCCTGGCTGTATCTTTAGGAATCATTCCTGGTCTATCCAGGGTACCAACCATATGGGGTGCCAGGAATTGAATCTGGGTCATTTACGTGCAAGATAAGTGCTTTTACTATTTCCTGGCCCCTAAAACAATATTTAATGCTTTGGTTGTAGCAAATGTAGCAGCATTTTCAGATGTTTCAAAAAATACAACCAGAGAATGACTATTAGCCTTGATAGATCTGGGACCTAGTTTAGTTTTTATTGAAAAAAAAAAGTACAATATTCATTCAATAACCAATTAGGGACAGGCTCCTGAGTGCCAAGACTTTGGGTGTGCAAAGGTGAACACAGGCATAAGTTAGGTCCCTTGCCCTCATGGAGTTTATATTATCATGGGGAAGAATGGGAGGTAGGGTTCAGTGAGATGGATTATAAGCAAATAAATCACATTTTTGATCAGCTGATGAAAACTAAAGTGGTGCGAACCTAATCAGGATGTAGTTAAAGAAGGCCTTCCTGAGGCTGTGACTAAAGCTGAGCTGTAAATAAAAAAGGAGCTGGCCACATAAAGATAGGGGAGGAGGTTTCTCTTGTCATGGACTGTAGATTGTACAATAGAAACTGGCTAGCGTGAGTTTGGCAATTTCCAGAGACCTGGAAGAAAGGGATGGGTGAAGAAAGGAGGAGTTAGGGATTTGGGAAGGGCAGGGGCAGGGGAAGGGAGGCAAAATAATGACCAGAGCCTTTAGTGCAAAATGAGAAGAGTTCAGGTCAAAGGTGGAGGCTGGGCTCCAAATAGGCAAAATAAGGAGAAGGAAATAGAAATGGATATTCTTCTTCTTTTTTTTCTTTTTAATTAATTCTGTTGTCTTTTCTAGAGTCTTATCTCTTAATGTTTTTCAAGAACTATTGAGACTACTTTTTTCTTTTTTTTTTCTTTTTTTTTTTTTTTTTACTTTTTTCTTTTTTAAAGCCTTACTAGGCCTGAGTGATAGTGCAGCAAGTGAGTAAGGTGTTTGCCTTGCACATGGCCAACATG
Source organism: Suncus etruscus (assembly GCF_024139225.1). Taxonomy (NCBI): domain Eukaryota; kingdom Metazoa; phylum Chordata; class Mammalia; order Eulipotyphla; family Soricidae; genus Suncus; species Suncus etruscus. The sequence continues at coordinate 64,518,521 of NC_064862.1, read as the reverse complement.
GGTTCAATCCTGGCAGAAGTTATTCCTGAGTGCAGCGCCAGGAGTAACTCTGGAGCATTGCTGGGTGTGGCTCCCAAACAAAAACAAACATGGGGCCTAGTGATACTACAGTGAGTTAAGTTTTTGCCTTGCATGGGGCCAACATATGTTTGGCCAACCCATGTTAGGCCGTCCTGGGTTCTATCCCTGGCATCCCATGTGGTCTCCTGCAAAGCTTGGAGTGATTGCTGAGCACAAAGCCAGGAGTTACCTCTGAGTACCACCAGGTGTGTTGCCCCCACCCCACCCCCTCATGCCTTCTCTTGCTGACTGTTGGAGGCATGGTTACCGGAATCTTGATGAGAAGATTAATCTCAAACTGTTCATAATTTAGAGGCTTGTTCAGTTGAAAGGCACACCTTTTCCCTTACAGTTGTTTTGTCTTACCCTCTGTTATTTAAAATTACATAAGTCCCTGAACATTTTCTAATAGAAGAAGTCTCCTGTGCTTCCAGCTATGTGTGAATTTAGGGTTGCAGGTTAGGCAACTGATAATAATATACCTTTGTTGGTCTACAAAGATGACCATCAGGGACCTAAGTTTAAAGTTGTTTTTTGAGGGAGACAGGCTTTATGTTGCAATATTCCCACTCTTGTCTGACCTGCTGACTAATAATACACAGATGAGATGTAGGTTAGTGTTAAAAGTTCATTCAGTGGATGACATTATTAGATAAGTGACTCTCGTGGGCCCTGTTCCATTATGCTGGTATCTTTGGGCTGACATATGTACCCTTTTATTTTCTTTTGGGGCCAGTTGTTTCTAATAGTTAAACTGCCTTTCAGGTTCACCTAGTCTAGATAATCCACTGGCAGACTATCACCACTCCTTTCCTTTCTTGGGCCATGTCAAAGTAGACTCAGACAGAATCAGCTGTTTTATTGTTTAGACCCCCCACTACAGCGATTAGTGTGCTTTTTTTGAGTGAAATGGTCCATTGAGCCAAGTGATGAGACTTATAAGTGCTGCTTGGATTATTTGTAGTCAAATCAGTATTAGAAATGATAAAAACCTGTTAGTATTGGAGAAAAATGAATCAAATTGAGGACTAGTTTTTAGTACTTAAGTCTGTTTTACTTATTTATTTACTTGTTTATTTTTTGGGCTACACCTAGTGGCTCTCAGGGGTTACTCCTGGCTCTAGGCTCAGAAATCGCTCCTGGCAGGCTTGAGGGACCATATGGGATGCTGGGAATCAAACTCAGGTTCGTCCTGGTCTGCTGCTTGCAAAGGCAAACGCCCTACACTCTGCTATCTCTCCACCCCATTTTTTTATTTTTGGTTTGGGACCACACCTGGCAGCGCTCAGGGGTTACTCCTGGCTCTGCACTCAGAAATAGCTCCTGGCAGGCTTGGGGGATATATGGAATGCCGGGAATCTGTCCCTAGTTCTGGGGGAGTGCAAGGCAAATGATCTCTCACTGTGCTGTTGCTTTGTTCTCTTAAGTCCCTTTTGGTTTCTAGTACTTAAGTAGCATGAGGTCCTGAGATAGTATAGGGGTTTAGGCATAAAGCTTACAAGTGGCATGGCTGAACCTAGTTTGAAACTCATTACCACTCCAATCCCTTGAGCACTGCTGAGTGTAGCCTTGTGTACACATATACCTTGTGTAGTAGTGTGCACACATCTACCTGTTCTTGTCCCAAGTTCATCACCTCTTGGCTGGCCAGATAATCCTTAGCATCGCAGGGTCCAAGCAGCACCACTGCACATCTTTGGGGCCCAGCATTGAACTTTTGGCCAAGCTGACCAAGAATTGCTGGAGGTGGTTGTTGGGGAGGGACTTGTATAGTCAGGACTAACCTGTATAGTTTGTTGGTCAGTTCTTTTTTTTTTTTTTAATTTTTTTTATTTTGAATTATGAGAACAAAAGATGCAAAGAAAGAGGACAAGGTAAAGTTACAGTGGAAGGACAATCACCCATAACATAATTCTCAAATTGGTCAGTTCTTGAGCATTGGAGTTTGATACTGAATTCCAACTTGAATGCAAGTAGAAATTCTTTTTGAGTTAGCAATCAAATGACTAAAGAGAATTGCTAGGCCAGACAAACAATAGATTGTACTGAAGAGTAAGTAACTTAGAGGAATAAAATACTGATTTTTGTTTTTGGCCTAGGTTAAAAAGTTTTTGGACTTTGTATTTTAATGCTTGACTTCAAGCGCTTTAGTCAGTGGTTATTAAGCTGCCCACTAGTCATCTTCATTTATTAGTTTTATTATAAAATAAGTGAAAATACCCAGTAGGCTGAAATTTCATCAGCTATTTTTTTTTCATAAGCTGTTTTGGAGACTGGAGATTCTTTTCTAGTTTCTGAAAACTAGATAGGTAGGTAGGAGAGAATTTTAACACAGTGAGAAATCATTGACTCCTGCATTGGTCATGCATTTGGGGAAAGAATCTTCCAAAGCGAAATGAATTTTGGATGGGCCGAGGTGGCCTTTTTTAATCTTAAAATATTAATGAATTTGTTTCCTAAACTTACTTGGCTTTTGGAAAAACACTTCCCAAAATTGGATAACTTGCAAGATAACACTTGCTGTTAGAGTTGGGGAAAGTATTTTACATTGTATTAAATGACTTAAAATTAGTTTGCTACTATTGTATATGTATTGCAGTAAGGAGAGTTCATTATAGACTAGTTCTTTTGATATGAAGATATGGACATTCAGATGGACATTATGGTAATTAACTGATAACTCTTATTTCCCAAGCTTTTGATAATTTATAATGACCTCTTGTGTCTGTTAACAGATGTTGATATGAGTGAACCAGGATCAGTTCTTCCTAAATGTTGGGACATTATTCTGAAACTTTTTGCACAGGAGTCCAGTGTTTAGCTGAATTAGTATCTTTTGGTTGAAATCTAGTGTCACTTGGCTTTCTGTTTTTTGAGGTGATGGATAGCCCTGTCTTGAGGGGAACAAGGGAACTAACCACTATAGTCGAACATTTTATGATCATAAACTAGAACCTCACAGTACAGACCAATAATACATAATTTTGTGACATAATGAAATAATGAAAGTGATTAAAATCCTTTGAAATTGTGACATCTTCTGAAGGGAGAGGGGTTTTCCTCTTTAGGAACTGTGCAAATGAAACCCTATTTAAGTACCATACCATAGAATAGGGAACCTTACATCAACCTTTTTGGAAATGATCAGTCCTGATAAAATAAAATATTTACATGACTGCAGTGCCAACTGCTTGCTGATTCCCAGGAAAGACAGGCATATTTGCTGATGACTCTAATTCTTGACACCTTGGCCTTGCTCAGGAGATATGAGTTGTGCTGTGTTGTTGGACTTGATGTTGAATTATCTCATGGAAGCCTAAATTGCTTACTTAGCATTGGGAAATATCAACTGATTGTTGTTCTTTTTTGGGGAAGGAGGGCATATCCAGCAGTGCTCAAGGCTTACTTACTTCTGGCTGTGTACATGGGGATTTCTCATGGTGGTGATCAGGGTACCATATATGGTGTCAGGGATCTGCCGCCTGCCAGGCAAGCATCCTGCTCTTTGTGCCCTGTTACATCTGCAGTGTGTTGCTGTTTTTGACTAGCTCTGTCTTAGGACATGGGGATTAGAAATAATTTCATCAGAAAGATCTGAATTCATACTCTCTTTCTCTCTCTCTAATCATCTGTCTATATAGTATAGAGAGAGCTTTTATATATATCTCACATATGAGATATATCATACTTATATAATCTCTCATATAGAGAGAGGGAGAGAGAACATATATATTTCTGTATATATGTATTTTTTCCACTTGAATCTGAATAGGAATTTTTTTTTTTTTTTTTGGTTTTTGATTTTGGGCCACACCTGGTGATGCTCAGGGGTTACTCCTGGCTCTGCACTCAGAAATCGCTCCTGGCATGGGAGACCATATGGGACGCCAGGGGATGAACCAAGGTCTGTCCTGGGTCAGCTGTGTGCAAGGCAAATTCCCTACCACTGCGCCATCGCTCCAGCCTTTGAATTGGGATCTTTTATAGCACCACAGCATAGTACAGGACTTCTCATTTTCTTTTTTTTGCAGTGTTTGACACCTTGTAGTTATTTCTCAAATATTGGCTTACAAGTTTAGACAGAGATTGTACATCAGGTAAGGAACTTATGTTGCATGCAGTTGACCCTGATTCAATTCCAGGTACCTCCATGGTCTTCAGAGCTTGTCAGGAGTGACCAGGATAAGCCCTGAGCATCATTGGGGGTGGTCTCAAAACCAAAACAAAAAAAGCATTGGAATGACTAGACCCACTTATTATTTCTTTAAGAGATTTCTTCCACCCTATTGGTGTGTGTGTATGTGTGAAAGAGACAAAGAGAGGAGGGGGGAAGAGAGAGACAGAGAAGCTGTAGTATTTACTATATTGAATGCAGATAATTTATCATCTACTTTGTAAGAATAAAATGTTGGGCCCCTGCTGAACCTAATCTGTAATGATTTTTTTAACCAGGCTATGTGGAACCCTCTTGGAGGCCATTGCTAAAGTATTTTTATGTCAGGGATAAAGGGATTTTATTTTACTCTTTGCAAAAAATTAATGTTCTGTTATATTGATCTTCAAAGATTTTGGTTGAACAAAATATTCTGAGGCTGAAATTGGGTTAAAAGACAGTGATTTAATAAGGAAATAGGAGTTGTGAAAGACTAGTAAACTTGTTTAAATTATTTAGAGCGAAGTACTGACTTCTATGGAATCAAAGTCAAGCCTTGTCTACACTGGCTGTTGTTGAATGGTTGTCATCATTTAAATTGGCTTGGATTTAACAGGCTGAGTACATACAAAGCACTGGCCTGTTTCTGAACACTACCGGTTGTTGCCTAAAAAAAAAAAATAAAAAGAAATGGGGGCGATAGCATAGTGGGTAGGACATCTGCCTTGCACACAGCCAATTTGGCTTCTACTTCTGGCATCCCATATGGTCTCCAAGCCCACCAGGAGTGATTTCTGAGTACATAGCCAGCAGTTATCCCTATGTACCGCCGGGTGTGGCCCAAAACATAAATAAATAAATTGTCTTAAATGCACTATTATAGGTACTAGAGAGAATTTGAATGAATTCAATTCTTTATTTTTTGGGGGTGGGGGGACTCACCAGGTGACACTCAGGGGTTACTCCTGGCTATGTGCTCAGAAATCATTCCTGGCTTGGGGGACCATATGGGATGCTGTGGATCGAACCAAGGTCCGACCTGGGTCAGCTGTGTGTAAGGCAAACACCCTACTGCTGTGCTATTGCTCTGGCCCTGAATGAATTGAATTCTTAGTGTTTGACTTTTTAATATTCCTGGTGGTAGCAGGGCCTCATTCAAGGCAAGCACCTTAACCCCTGTACTATCTCCCCAGCCTTATCCTTACATGTTTACTCAGAAGTTTTTGTGTGCTTTGTTTTATAATGAAGAAAGATTTTATTTCTAAATAGGGATCATGATTCCAGTAGATCCACAACCAAGTGAGAGTCCTAAGTTGCATACTTTTAGGGTCAAAGCATAGAAGAGTTTTAGAGGATGTAGTAGGGGAATGAATATTTAACATAAAAAGAGATTGTCCCTTTTGTAATGGGACAGGGGGCACGTAATACATTGAATACATACGTGTATTCAATATGTATATTAAATTTGAATACATACATATTATGTAATACATATTGATTATAATACATACCTGTAGAGGTGAGGAATGTGTTGTATCACTAATCTCTAATGCCTGAGATCTATTATCCTTGACCTTGTCAAACTTACCAGAGACCAGCTTTGAAGTATATTCAAAGTTAAGTTATTCATTGGTAATGGGATGAGAGGCTCCCTCATATAGAAGTTGCTTTTTTATCCTCAGAATATTTCTGAATAACAGTAATACTGTCAAGTAGGAGTTGAGGCTTTATCATTGTGAATTCTGTAGTATGCTGTAAAGATTACTTAACACAGAATATTGAATAGTAGGCACCTTTCTGACTGACCTGCTCTGGAATCTGAACAGTACAGCTCAGGTTGTACTGACAAAGAATTTAATAAGATTGGAGACTGGAGACATGATATAGCAGGTAAGGCATTTGCCTTGCATGCAACCAGTCCAGGTTTAATCCCCAGTGTCATATGGTTCCTTGAGCACTGCCAGTAGTGATCCCTGAGTCCGGAGCCAGCACAGGAGTAAGCTCTGCTCACTGCCAGGTGTGTCCTGGAAGGACAAGGGAGTGGGAAGGGAGGGTGGAAGGAAAGAAAGAAGGGAGTGAGGGAGAAACGGAATCATTTCCTTTTATTGTTTTTTTGTTATTGTTTGTTTTTGGACCACACTTACTGTGCTCAGGGTTTACTTCTGGCTCTGCATTCAGGAATCATTCCTGGGGATTCTGGGGAACATAATGGGTTTCCGGAAATTGAACCCAGACCTACTGTATGCAAGGCTTTTAATTAAATACTTGGTTTATATATACTTGATGATTACTTAATGACTTGAATCCAGATTTAGTAGTAACTATGCTGGGACTTCGAACATACCTACAGTATGGCTCTAGGCAGCAAGATCATGGATATGCTAGGAGTCACTAATTCCCTGAGTAGGTATTTTCCCCATTTGAAATGACATTATTTGGGCTGGAGAGATAGCATGGAGGTAAGGCGTTTGCCTTGTATGCAGAAGGTCAGTGGTTTGAATCCTGACATTCCATATGGTCCTCTGAGGCTGCCTGGAGCGATTTCTGAGCATAGAGCCAGGAGTAACCCCTGAGCTATGCTGGGTGTGACCCCAAAATAAAAACAAACAAAAAGAAATGACGTTTTCTTTTCCTTTCTTTCTTTCTTTCTTTCTTTCTTTCTTTCTTTCTTTCTTTCTTTCTTTCTTTCTTTCTTTCTTTCTTTCTTTCTTTCTTTCTTTCTTTCTTTCTTTCTTTCTTTCCTTCCTTCCTTCCTTCCTTCCTTCCTTCCTTCCTTCCTTCCTTCCTTCCTTCCTTCCTTCCTTCCTTCCTTCCTTCCTTCCTTCCTTCCTTCCTTCCTTCCTTCCTTCCTTCCTTCCTTCCTTCCTTCCTTCCTTCCTTCCTTTCAGGGGGTGGTTGGGTCACACCCATTGGTGCTCAGAGGTTGCTCTTGGCTGGCTCAGGGGACCATATAGGGTGCTGGGATTCAAACCACCGTCCGTCCTGGGTCAGCTGCATGCAAGGCAAAAGCTATACTGCTGTGCTCTGAGACATTATTTTCTAAATGAAGTTAAGTGAAAAGTTATGTAGTGAATGTATCTGTTTTTAAGTGTGCTTCTGTGGTTCATTTTATTCTAGTGAATTTTTTTTTGGAAGCAACTATAGATTTTCCCTGAAAGTAACCTGAATACAATATTTCTATGACTTGGAATGTTCTTTTTTCTTTTTTTGTTCTCTTTGTTTCTAGGCCATACCCAGTGGTACTCAGGGCTTATTTCCGAGTCTCATTGACTCTAGAATCTGGGATCCCAACTTGTGGGTTTCAAGTGCCAGGGATCAAATTCAAATTAGGTGAGGGCAAAGCACAAGTAAGTGCCTTGCCCAATGTGTTGTCTTTCTGGTCTGAATTGGAATATTTTTACCATTAAATTTAAACAGAAAAAAAAAAAAAAAAAAAACCCTGAGCATTCCAGGCCCTAATCATAATTTATTAGCTCATGCCAATGAAGAATGCTCTGCATTTGAGTAATAGGGAAACATGTTCATTAACTTAAAACAGTTGGTTATAACTGATGGTAAAGAGAATTTTGCTTGGGTTTTCTAACCATTTTTCAAAAAACCATTAATCTATGTTTGGGTGGGTGACATATTCAGCGATGCTCAGGGACTTTCCCTTGCTCTGTACTCTGGAAAATCACCTGGCTGTGCTGTGGGGGCTATAAATAGTGCTGGAGCATACAGCTTGCAAGACCAGCACCTTAATTCCTATATTAGATCTCCAGTGAGCCTTCCAGCGTCATTTAGTTAGGAAGGCCCAGATACAGTTAGGTAGTTGGGCCCAGATATGGAGTAAGAGGGATGTAGGAAAATAGGGCTTTGGGAAGGCAAGATGATATTACCTATCAGATAGGTAATAGTAATAGTACAGGACTGGGTGTCTAGGGAGAAGGAAAACGTCTATTAAGGGTCCTGTTAGGAATTGGTATCAAATGCTAACGATGGCACTTGGGTAAAAGTGGATAGAAGGAAGCATTTAGGATCCACTCCAGCGAGCACCTTTCACAAGACAGGTGGGGCAAGACAACCTGGAGTTATTCAGTCCAGTGGCCCTGACAAGCCTGTGACTGCTCTTTATCAGACTGGAAAGTGTATTCCTGATGGGAAGGGATATGTGCAGGGCACAGTGACTGGCTTGACTAGTTCCATCTTCAAGTCATGATTAACTGTTTATAGAATATTGTCCTAATCTTTTTTGTTTGTTTGTTTTTGGGCCACACCTCTTGGTGCTTAGTGGTGCTCCTGGCTGTGCACTCAGAAATTGCTTCTGGTTTGGGGGACCATATGGGACAATGGGGATCAGGAATGAACCAAGGTCCGTCCTGGATCAGCTACTTGCAAGGCAAATGCCCTATAGCTATTTGATAGGGCCCAGTCCTAATCATTTTTTTAGTTGTATCTTTTTTTTTGTTTTGTTTTGTTTTGTTTTTGGGTCACACTCGGCCACGCTCAGGGGTTTACTCCTGGCTCCATGCTCAGAAATCGCTCCTGGCAGGCTCAGGGGACCATATGGGATGCCAGGATTTGAACCACTGACCTTCCACATGAAAGGCAAACGCCTAACCTCCATGCTATCTCTCCGGCCCCAGTTCTGTCTCTTTTAACCTTAGTTTTTACAAACAGCTGGTAAACAGTGGGTGATTGTAATGTCCCTTGGGCTGTTAGAATTAAAGTATATAATGAAATGAATAGTGGTGGTGGCTATTGTCATTTAACAAGATCTTCTACCAAAGGAAACAATTATATGTAAACCATCCAGATAATTTTTGAATCTTTCATGATAGCAATAATATGAAATTCTAAAATTATTAAATGGTTTTTTTTTATTTCACATTTCTATAATATTTTGTGTGTGTGTTTTTGGAGGGGTTCCCCCATTTTTTCCTCTTCTCTTTAAAAAAGAACCTTTGGTCTTTTAGAAACTTATAGATTTTATCCTTAAGGTCAAGATCCACATAAATTTCCTATTAATGTTGCAAGAAGAAAGCACTCTTCTGAATTGGTAACAGCTGTAGAATTGACGATTAGATCAAGCACGGAAGTGGCTTCTGAGTATCAATTAAGTTGGTTTTAACACCAACCTTTTTTTCTGAGGTTAATATTGTTTTGAAATAATGCTCTGACAACATCTGAGTGTTCAACAATTCAATTCTGACACAGACAGCTTGAGTTAGTACAGAGCACACAAGTTAATGATTCATTTATACAAGTTTGGTTCTTGTCAGATGCTGTCTTTTTTTTTTTTTTTTTTTTTTTTTTGGTTTTTGGGTCATACCCGGCAGTGCTCAGGGGTTACTCCTGGCTGTCTGCTCAGAAATGGCTCCTGGCAGGCACGGGGCACCATATGGGACACCGGGATTTGAACCAACCACCTTTGGTTCTGGATTGGCTGCTTGCAAGGCAAACGCCACTGTGCTATCTCTCTGGGCCCAGAGATGCTAAGTCTTAAGCAGCCCCACACTACCTGCACTTTTGCCAGGTCTGATAATTTGCAGAACATATGCTCACAAAAACTTGGGAAAGCATGATAATTTGGGATAACAGTTTCATTTTCAATATTATAATTCAGGAACAGCCAAGTGGAAGGGCTATGTAGGCCACTATATGATTTGGGAACCCAGAGCTTCCATGTCCCGTGTGCCATGCCACCCTTCTCGGCACATCAATATGTTCAACCTTGATGCTCCTGTAGCTTTTCTTCCATTTCAGTGGGGATTCCATTACAATTTTGAGATCACCATTGAGCAATAGTAATTTAAACTCTAGCCACTTCTCCCCTCCCCTATGGTCTAGAGGGGGCTAAAAATTCCAGCCTTCAAATCAGATGGTTGGTCAAGCCCCTCTCTTAAAACTCAAGTGTCCTGACTCACCTGTTTAGAAAAAAACTCAGGAATTGTAATGGATATCAGAAAACTAACTTAGTATTCAAGTCCTATAGAAGTTTTTGGAGCTCTGGAAGGAACCAGATAGATACAGAACCAAATATATGTTTTTATTATATTTTATCATTATGCCTCATTAATACTTCAGTTCCATATTCTATAAGTAATAGCAAACGTTTTTATAAATACATTAACTATGTATCTTCTGTGAATTTAATTGAGTTATTTTTGGTCAGGAAAGTGTAAACTTAAGAGCTTTAGATTGTAAGGTGCAGACTCCTTCACTAGGAAATGGCATTTTCACACAGTGTTTTATTGCACTTGAATATTGAACTCTGGGGCCAGTGAGGTGGCGCTAGAGGTAAGGTGTCTGCCTTGCAAGCACTAGCCAAGGAAGGACCACGGTTCGATCCCCTGGCGTCCCATATGGTTCCCCCAAGCCAGGGGCAATTTCTGAGCGCTTAGCCAGGAGTAACCCCTGAGCATCAAACGGGTGTGGCCGAAAAACCAAAAAAAAAAATATTGAACTCTAACTACACGTGTACACTAGTGATACACCTTCCTAGCAAAAGAACCAGACACTCTCGATAAGGAACTAGACATAGAATTTGTGCCTTTCAGGATAACTTTCAAAAGAACTATTTTTATCTATGTAGCACATTGGTTACGAACATTGGTCTAGTAGTAATCCTCAGTTTTAATCTGTACGTTATCACTTACCTGCCACTTGACCTTGAACGAGTCAATAACAATATCTTCATCCCCCTCATCTAAAGAGAGGCAATTCATAGTTTGAGGATTTCGTAAGACTGCATTTGAAGGACATAGTACAGTGCTTACATTTAATACTTTTGCTGTGTTAACTACATGCATGCATATCTTAGTTCACTTGGATTACCTTAGTTCACCTCCCAAGTGGCCAGGAACTATCCTTCCTCTCTTAGGTGACTCTGGGATGGTATAAAACATAAAAATAGTGCCAGGCAAATAGTAGACACAAGTTATCTAGTACTTGAAAATAAAACCTGTTTTCTGGGTATCTGGGAAGGAGTGATTCTGTAATGGAAACTTCCAGGTTTCCAGTGGTGGCCTAAAACCCAGGGATGGAAAAATCTTCCTCCTGAAATTATAGAGCCTGTATGCGTCTAGCAACAGATACTGGGGACTTGGTACTTGGGAAACTACTAGATCCAAAATAATGGAAAATGGTCCACAGATACTTTGAGCTTTGGTAAAATGCTCTGTAAGGTTAAAAGAATTGGGCAAAACCACATGAAACTGTGGAAAACAAATTATTTCAGTGTTCTCACAACAAATGCCAAGTAAGATGTTGTATGTGACTTTTCAGAGTGAGTGAAAAGCCCAAATCTACTGACAAGTTAACCAGCTTCCTGATTCACTTTGTCAGTGTACTCACTCATGGCCAGTCTCTTTTTCCCTATAGTTCTGAAGATTCTAATGTAGAGCAGCCATTGTGGACTAGATTTTAGATTCTGGGCTAGACTTTACCACCACTTACAGTTATTGGGTAAGTAACAGCCCATCTTTGAGAATTTTCGTAACTATAATGTAAAGGATTTGGGTCTAAATTTACTGCTTCTCAAAGTGTGGTTGTGTGATGGATTAATCAGGTTCCATCCTGTTCAGGATCAGCTTACTACTCTTTGGTAGGAAGCACCTTTGGAATGGTGCATCCATTGGATTGGTGCCTTTAGACCAGCGCTTCTCAAATAGTGGGGCGTGCCCCCCAGGGGGGGGGGCGACGCGAGGCTCCATAATGGGGGGCGCCTTTGACCTTGACAAACAAGCTAAGCCCCGTATTTATGTCTCTGTATGTCTCTGGAGCTGAGAGTTGCTGTATCCTGCTTCAAACCTCGCTTTGAAAAGCTATGCATTGTAAAACATGCTCATTGTAGCCATTAATCCAGACATCACTTCTGATTTAAAAAATCAGCCCAAATTATTTTATATATATATATATATATATATATATTTTCTTCTTCCTAGGGGGGCATGACAGAAAATAATTGAGAAGCAGGTGTGTGGTCTGTCAGTTGCTAATAAAGACCCTGGATCTCAAAGAAAGAGGGCTTGCTGTTTCGGTTTTCCACCATTGAGCTCTCTGCTTCTTAGAAGTGGAAAGATTGCCTGTGGGAGTTCCTGAACCTGTTTTATCCCCTTTAACCGTGTGTGGATTATTTCCTGCAGTGGCATTGGTTCCAGACCCATATCTCTCCAGTGCCATGAACTTGTGGCAGGAGGTTTCTGCTTCAGCTGTGCTCACAAGTTTAGGCTCTGTCCTTATTAAATAAGCCCTCAAATGTGATGTTTATTCTATTGATGATACAGGAGATGGTTTTATTTTTTTTGATAATAATACAGGTGAATACTTTTGGTTTCTTAGTTCTTATTTTTAGTTACTTTAATTAAAAATTATTGGGGCCGGCGAGGTGGCGCTAGAGGTAAGGTGTCTGCCTTGCAAGCACTAGCCAAGGAAGGACCGCGGTTTGATCCCCCGGTGTCCCATATGGTCCCCCCAAGCCAGGGGCAATTTCTGAGCGCTTAGCCAGGAGTAACTCCTGAGCATCAAAAAACAAACCAAAAAAAATGTCATTAGGCTTGTGACTTCATGATTAATATTATCTTGGATGATACTAAAGTTTATTTTTAAAACCTTTAAGAAAATATTAGAATAATAGTTAAAATGCTAAGTGGATATGTAATTAATCACCTACCTGCCCTTGACCCTAAAAACAGAAATGTTTTAAGACCCAGTTCTAAGTGCATTTTTTGTTTGTTTTGGGGCCATACCCAGCAGTGCTCAGGGGTTAGTTACTACTGACTCTGCACTCATGAGTCACTCCTGGCAGTGCTCAGGGGATGAGATGGGATGCCAGGATTGAATTTGGGTTAGTCTCGTCCTACCCACTATACTATAAAATATATGCAAAAAAATATAAAGCAAATGTCCTACCCACTATACTATTGCTCCAGCCACTTCTAATGCAATTATACACCTTGATGAAATCTTTGGATGATAGATAGAGAAAAGTAAGTCCAAATTTAAGTGTATTTAAAGATCTGTCAGATACAAGACAATTGACAAACTTTGGCGTTCATGATAAAGTTCTGTTAAGAAGGTTGTGTAACAGTATAACAATAGTGATGTGGGGTTTTTATTCCTAATTTTTATTATAACACTGTAATTTATTAAGTTGTCATAATATAGTCATCTGAGGCATTAAATACCAATCCCACCACCAGAGTGAACATCGTTTAACCAGTATCATTCACTAGTCACTCACCACCGTCATTTAGGCACAAATTTGTTTTATATTGCTTATTACAAAGGCAACTGGAATCATTAAGTCTTAGATCAAGATGGATCAATTTGTTTTATGCTTTTTGGGGCCACTCCCAGTGGCACTCAAGGGTTATCCTGGCTCTGTGCTCAAAAATCACTCCTGGCAGGCTTGGAGGACTGTATGAGATGCCAGGTATTCCAGGTTGGCAGCATGTAAGGCAAATAAATGCCCTACTGCTATGCTATCACTTTGGCCCCAAGATGGGTCAGCTTGAAAGAATTGTTATATCTCTCCATGAATTACTAAAGTCATTGTCTAAAGATTTATTGGGCTGTGGTTTGGTGCTAGTTGAACCTTCTGTGCTACTGGTTAGACTCACTGAGGTGGGTAGATTACTATGTAAGTTTCCTATCAGATTTCCTGTGATAAAGTAGTGGTTTTTAAAAATGATAAAATGAATAATACTGCTTCCTTTTTGACTTTTAGTAGCTCCAACATAACCTGCGTTTATCTTTAATTCATTTCACTCTTCGGTACTGTAACTCCCCATGACTCTGACTTGTGATTTGAAGAGAAAAAGGCCTTCCCACTTCTCTGATGCAAATCAGCACTCATTCTAGGTTCTGGAAGGCCAGGGCTCTTCCCCATCATATGGAGCTGTTCATTCTTCTTGGTAGGAGGTACTTTAAAAGGATAGGATGAATGTCCTAAAATGAAATTAAACACAGAGGCAAACTTTATTTAAAATTTCTTTTCAGGGGCCAGAGCGATAGCACAGCGTTAGGGTGTTGCCTTTCATGTGGCTGCCCAGGACAGACCTGGGTTCAATCCCCGGCATCTCATATGGTCCCCTGAGCGAGGAGTGATTTCTGACTGCAGAGCCAGGAGTAATCCCTGAACATCACTGTGTGTTGCCCCCAATTATTTTTCTTCTCATGAGATGAAGTGATTATACACTGGGATAGGGCACTTGCTTGCCTAACATGTAAACTAACCTGATTTTGATCCCGGGCATCCTACATGTACCCTGAGCATCACTGAGTGTGGCTTAAAAATCAAAAAGTAAAAAATAAAAATAGTGGGGCCGAAGAAATAGCATGGAGGCAAGGCTCCCCCAAGCCTGCCAGGAGCTATTTCTGAGCATAGAGCCAGAGGAACCCCTGTGTGTGACCCAGAGTCCAAAAAAAAAAAAAAAGGTGAAAATAATAAAATTTTATTTTACTTTTTGCAATAGTTCTTTTTTTATTTTATTTTTTTATTTTTGGGCCACACCCGGTAATGCTCAGGGGTTACTCCTGGCTATGTGCTCAGAAGTTGCTCCTGGCTTGGGGGACCATATGGGACACCGGGGGATCGAACCGCAGTCCGTCCAAGGCTAGCGCAGGCAAGGCAGGCACCTTACCTTTAGCGCCACCGCCCGGCCCCAATATAGTATATTACGCTTATAGTATGATAATGAATACAAGATCTTATACATGCAGAGCAAGTACTCTACTCTTTTTTTGTTTGTTTGTTTTTGGGCCACACCCATTTGATGCTTAGGGGTTACTCCTGGCTAAGCTCTCAGAAAATGCCCCTGGTTTGAGGGGACCATACAGGACGCTGGGGGATTGAACCGTGGTCCTTCCTTGGCTAGCGCTTGCAAGGCAGACACCTTACCTCTAACGCCACCTCGCCGGCCCCTGCAATAGTTCTTATACCTTAGTGGACACCTTAAGTAGGAAAATGAGGAACCAGAGTGATAGCACAGTGGTAGTGTGTTTGCCTTGCATGTGGCCCACCCAGATGGACCTGGATTTGATTCCAGGCATCCTACATGGTCTCTGAGCCTGCCAGGAGCTATTTCTGAACACACGAGCCAGGAGTAACCCCTGTGCTCCACTGGGTGTAGCCCCTCCAAAGGGAAATGAATAGTGGAATAAATTATGCAAGTTATTGTAGCAGGTGCTTTTAAGTGAAACCCCAGAAATACAATTGAAATCTCGAATATATGTATACTAAAAGCTAAAAAACTGCTTTACAATGTGATGGTATTTTGTTTTTTGTTTTAAGACATAGTTACTGGTGTTCCCTTGACATTTTCTGCATTTTCTGTGTTTTTTTTTGCCTTTGGGTCACACCTGGCAGTGTTCAGGGGTTACTTCTGGCTCTGTCTGTGCGTAGAAATTACTCCTCTCAGGGGACTATATTATATGGGATGTGAAGATTGAACCTGGGTTGGCCACATGCAAGGCAAACACCCTACCTGCTATGCTATCGCTCTGGCCCCATTTTCTGTATATCTTAATACTCATCTTTAATTATCTGCTTTTGATTGTTGGCCTCTTTTACAAGTGATTTTGTTCTATAATTACCTCAGCATAAAAGGCCAAGCATCTGACATTGTTCTCTGTAATAAATTGTTTTTAATATTTAAAATTATGGCCTTTTAAAAATGCTATAAAAATGATACCAACTTTATTATCTTTCTGTACCATGTGTTTTATCCAGTCAAAGTTAGGCTAAATGAATAAAATAGTAATGTTGATGAGCCCAACAGTTTTCTCTATTATTTAATGCAAAGTTTCTACATGATTTTGTAATGAGAAACTGGGATGTTTTCTTAACTGAGGTGGAATCTAATGTTCAATCCATAGGTCCTGATATTTTCAGCTTTTTCCATACCATCATGTCTCCTGAGAGAGGTGGTGACCTGTGTTACTTGGCACACTGGAAAAGGGAAAATGTCTTTTCACTCAAGGCTATAATTTGTAGGGTTAGAAAGCTCCACTTTCTCTGAGATATAATAGATAAAATGCATGATACTCATTTTTTGAGCAGATTCACAGGACTGTATACTTGGGGTATGTGCCAGGTCCTTTTCCTTTTTTAGAGATAGGCTAGTCCTAGAGTCACAGAGTTTGGGAAAATTCTGAAACGAAATACATAGGAGTTGTGACATTTGTCCCTGTTGTATAGGTAAGTCTTTGCAAAGGTAGAGTGAGTTGTTTATTTCCCCCTCTTGGGAAATGGCCACTGGTTCAGTTATTGGTTAAGAGCTCTTGTGGGCAGCTGAGCAGTTGGGCTTTTATAGATGAGAACCATACAAAAGATGTCTTTTACCCATTTTACTAATAATTTTTTCCATGTTTCTCTAGTTGCCATTGAAGTAGAAATATTTAAGATTATACCTTTTGTGTGTGTGTGGGGGGGTTGGGCCACACTCAGTGGCTCCTGGCTTGGGGTTCAGAAATCATTCCTGACAGGTTCAGGGAACCATATGG
Organism: Suncus etruscus; assembly: GCF_024139225.1. Taxonomy (NCBI): domain Eukaryota; kingdom Metazoa; phylum Chordata; class Mammalia; order Eulipotyphla; family Soricidae; genus Suncus; species Suncus etruscus. The sequence goes on along the minus strand of NC_064862.1, from coordinate 64,501,822 downwards.
GATTCTGGGGATCGAGCCCAGGTTCTCCCTGGTCAGCTGCATACAAAGCAAATGGCCTACTGCTATGCTATTACTCAGGCCCCAGATTATACCTTTTAAAAAGAAAAAGTTTCTAATAAGAAAGAAAGATGTGCAAGCATTGTAAGAGAATTCAAAGTCTCTTCAAATCACTCTTCCATGCATCTAGCTAGAGCCACTCACTCTGATTTTCTTTTGGGAGAATAAATTTGTAATTCATCTGGAGTTTGTGCACTTCTGAAATAAAGCTCTTTTATAGTGTTGAAATATGAACTTTTATTGTAACTTCAATGGAAGTTACAATTTTACAAGATGTAAAATGAGTGCTCAAATATATTAGTGTTATCAACAAGATGTGGATTGGCCGAAAGAGCTGTGTAGGTCAGGTTCAGGGATCTCGAACTCAATTTACCTGGGGACCACAGGAGGCAAAGTCGGGGTGATCCTTGAGTGCAAAGTCCGTAGTAAGCCTTGAACATTGGGGGTGTGTGACCCAAACAACTAAAACAAAACAAAACAAAAAAAGATTCCTGTAGGGCAGGGCCACAAAATGTATGGAGGGCCGCAAACGGTCCACGGGCCTCGAGTTTGAGACCCCTGGTTTAAAGGAATCGGGAAGGGGACATGTGAGAGAAAGATCTGCTCTTGGCTTGAAAGATTCAAGATTCCCATTGTCTATTTGAGTTGCAAGTAGACATTTGAAGCAGAGTTCATGGTAATGTAAAGATAGAGCTTGAGGAGAGGCTGTGATAATTGGGCATTATGACAGTTTTGACAGTGTTTACATATGACAGTATGCCAAGGAACCTACCTGAATGGGAAAGTTTAAGAATGATAGTAGTTGAAGCCACATTCACAGGCGTCTACGCCTTGCTGTATTTAGATTTTATTTATTTATTTATTTATTTATTTATTTGTTTGTTTGTTTGTTTGTTTTGGGTTTTTTTGGGCCATACCCAGCAGTGCTCAGTGGTTACTCCTGGTTCTGTGCTTAGTGGTTACTCCTGGCATGCTTGGGGAACCATATGGGATGCCAAGGATTGGATTGAACTCCATTGTCCACATGTCAGGCAAAAACGCTACACAGGTCAGCCCCTGGATTTTATTGTTGGTTAGCAGGGAACTATTAAATCGTTTTGACTAGGGACTCACATACTCATGTGGATTTATGCTTGGAGGTAGCAGTCTCAGAAAGAGGAAGACTTAGGATACAGCAAGTCATATGGTAGTGCCCTAGCATCTCATATAGTCCTCTGAGCACAAGGCTAGGAGTAACCCGTGAGTGCCACCAGGAGTGACACCCAAACCAAAAAACAAAGAACAAAAACAAAAGTGTTATGTAATTTAATTTTTTGGTGGGGGGATGGTGGTGCATTACAAAGCATGTAATCTAGGCATTCTAGGCCATTGAAACTGATAATTTTGAGAAATATTATTTCAATAATATTAATAATTTCACTGTAAAACATACTTCTATAGAACATTATAATTTTATTATAATTATATTAATTCTGGAAAATATTTCTCACAAATTTTATTTTTTTGGTTTTTCGGGCCACACCTATTTGATGCTCAGGGGTCACTCCTGGCTAAGTGCTCAGAAATCGCCCCTGGCTTGGGGGGGACCATATGGGACACTGGAGGATCCAACCGTGGTCCTTCCTTGGCTAGCGCTTGCAAGGCAGACACCTTACCTCTAGTGCCACCTCGCCGGCCCCCAAAATTTTGAGAAAGTAGAATGCAGGTTTGAATTCATCTTTGCCATGAGCTTGCTGTGTGCCCTTAGGTTGGCTTCTTTTACAGTATGCCTCAATTTTCTCATCTATACAGTGGTGATTATAGAACTTTATAGGTGAGTTTGGGATTGTTGGGTTCATTGAACTGTATAAAATGTACTAAAAAATTTAGCAGGTGACCAGTTTTCAAGCAATAGAGCACATACCTGTGACATGCAAAGCCCTGATTTTGGTCCCTCAGTATTGTTAATACTGAACACCAATGGAGTAGCTCTTATTAAACTCCTATACATAATTTATATATATTATATAATGTGTATATTATAGCTGCTATATAGTAAATCTGGTACTTGTGGGCTTCATTGTATTCACTTGGTAGTTATGTGCAGTACACAAAGTACATAGTAGTTGCCTAATTTTCATTGAACTTTTATTTTAAGTTTTCCTTGGTTGCCAGATATGCTCCTTTCACATTATCATAATCCTGCCTTCTCGAAACTTGCACCTTAATATGCGCTAGAGAAACATCTTTTCCTGTGGACATAAAATTTTTGACTCTTTGCTAAGAAGTGATGTATGCATTACGTAAAACAAATGGCTTTAATAAAATTCATCTGGGATGAATTAAAGCTGTAATGTATGAGAAATAGTGAATTATTATATGCAGAATAACATAAGAGACAATTTTCTAAAAAGCCTGTCAGAAAAATTGGGAGGCAGAAAGCAACAAAATGTTTTCCATCTTGGTTTTCAATAAAACTTGAACCTGGAAGAACCAAGAGGAAACACTGTTAATAAGATTGTCAGGCTGACTTTTCTTGCAGTGAGTAGTTGGTGTCAGCAAACCTATGTGCAGGGAGAAATATGCTTGTCCCTTTTGCTAAAGTCTGATAGATAATGACTCTTCCCTTTTGATATGCCCCTTGATGACACTGATCATTTCCCAGGGTGAATAGAAGTTAATCCAAGCTGCCCAGCAGAAGTGGATTTGTTATGTAATTTATAATACCCAGAAGCAGTTGGAGGAGGTCTTTATTATCTTTTTATCATGACAGTATCCATCTAGGCCTGAAGATTAATTTTTGTTGTACTCATCTAATTCTACCAGAATGATTTTTATAACTAAAAGGATAGCAATTTTTAAATGCCTGTACATGCTTTTTCTTTGACACAAAAGTTTGTTCATCAAAAACAAGTGTTAGAAATTTGGCAAAGGTTCTAAAAAACCATCTTTCAAGGGGCTTAGGGATGATTCGGTGATCAAGTTTTGCAGATATAAAGCCCAGAGTTCAATCGACGACACCATGTGAGTGTGATCATTAGCATCTCAGCCAAAAGTTTCGAAGCTCTAGTGTACCACAATAACCAATGCTCTTGCCAGAGAAGCCATCAACAACAACAAAGTCTGTATATCTGAACCTACCATTAAAGTCTCTCATTCTACTCTTACCAAAAAAAAAAAAGCAATTTGTCAAAGTTTACATTGCATTAATTTATTATTTTAGAAAGTTCTTTTCACCACCACCTCTACCTCCCAGATAGGCTAATTTAACTTTTTTGTTTATTTGTTTCCCCCCAGACCGGCTCATTTAAGTTTTGAAAAATGAGTCATTTAGGGTTTTAAATCTTTTCTCTTTAGCCTCCCCCTTAGTTTTCCTCCCAAAGTTTTTTTTTTTTATTAATGTTTTAGTCTTATTAAATTTTTGCTATAATTAATTTGTGTTAGTTCTGTAGCTTCTGAAACAAATGCAGGAGCAGTGCCAGTTTGATTTCCCATCATTGGACACGAGTGGACTTTTTATTTCTATCACTGCTGAATGTCCACTGGTAAGCCTGTATTGTTTTTTATGACTCAGTAAAAAGTCATGTGGTGTGAATCCCTGCCACCAGCTACCAGTTATTAAACTGGTAATTTTCAATGTATTGTGTTAAAACAAAGTTCTAATTCTGGCTATTTTTCTTTTTGATTTTTAGACCTAAAATTGGAAGCTCTATTTTTATTACACACCTCCTTGGAAAGTCATTGGTATTGCTATTCTCTCGCTATCCCAAATATCATAACTGGGCCCGGGGGCGTAAAGAATAGATGCTGGCTTTTTCACATGATTTGGCAGTTTGTGTGGGCCTTCCAGCCACGAAAAGGGGAACCTGCCCTTGGCTTTCTTGGCCAGTGTACCTGGTTTTCAGGGGGAACCTGCCTTGACATTCTTAGCTATTGCACCTGGCTTTGAAGCCCTCAAATAGGTCTTCATTCTTGGCTTTTATTTTTTTTCTTTTCTTTGTATAAAATATAGTCACTCTCTCTAATGGTTCAATAGCAATGGAGGATATTGATGGTCTTCATCTTATTCACTTGAACAAGAGATGTGGTTCAATTCCGAATTAAAAGCAATTCTGTGGGTTGAGGAGAGAGCTCAAATAGCTAGAGTGCATGTTTGCATGCAGGAGTCTGGGTTTGCTCCTTGGCACTGCCAAGTCCCCAGACGTGCCTGGAATCAACCCCTGACCCCACCTCCAGGGCTGAAGGATGTGGCCCAAAGGTAAACCCCAAAACTCTACTTCATTAGGTAAATTTTAGTAAACATGATAGTGAGAGAGGATGCCACAGCTGTGTAAAACTTGCTGCCTGTCTTCTTTTTTTTTAAGTAATTGAATCCTCATTTTATTTATTTATTTATTTATTTATTTATTTATTTATTTATTTGGTTTTTGGGCCACACCCAGCACTGCTCAGGGGTTACTCCTGGCTGTCTGCTCAGAAATAGCTCCTGGCAGGCACAGGGGACCATATGGGACACCGGGATTCAAACCAACCACCTTTGGTCCTGGGTCGGCTTTGCAAGGCAAACGCCGCTGTGCTATCTCTCTGGGCCCTGAATCCTCATTTTAAACAAGCAATATGCAGTATCAGAAAAGCTACTGGCTTTTGTTCTTGCTTTCCCAGCATCTTAATTATGATGCATTTGCTTATTGAGACAGGGAAAAATGCACTTTAGACTAGGACCAGAAGTTAATTTTTTTTTTTTTTTTACTGTGTCTGATCAGTTTGGCAAATGGCTTTAATAAAACCTCTAGACTTTAACCCTGCTAATATTTAGGAGCAGGAATGGTTTCCTTTCTTGTTTGTTTGTTTGTGGACTGTAGTCACCTGTTCTCAGGGTTCATTACTCCTGGCTCTTTGCTCATGGGTCACTCTGGTGCTGAGGGGACCAAATGGGGTGCCAGATAGAGAACCAGGATCAGCTGCAGGCAAAACAAGAGCACAGTACTATCCTTCTGGCTCTAATTCTTATGTGTTGTCTTGTTTTTGTTTTGTCATTACTGGCGGGCTTGGGACCATAGGGGATGTTGGGGATCGAACCCAAATCGTCCATGTGCAAGGCAAACTATCTACTATCACTTTGGCCCTTCTAATTTCCATTCCTACTGTAATTCTTCCTTCCACCGTGGGACTTTGGTTTGGGTCAAATAAGGATGAGCATTTCTTTATTTCAACTTCAAATTTTGACTTCTGCTATGATGGATGTGAAAATTCGCTTGTGAAAGAAGGAGCATTGGAACTACAGTTGGCTGAGAAACTTGAAACTGAAGAGTAGAAATAATGGAACTGGAAACACATGCTACTGTCTCTTCTCTCTGTAAGTAGTGGGGTTCAGAAGCTGTCCAGGAAGAACCGAACCTGAAAAACTAGTTCTTACATGGGGCTGAGGTGATAGCACAGTGTGTATGGACAACCTGGGTTTGATCCCCCCACATCCTATATTGTCTCCTGATCTTGCCAGAAATGATTTCTGAGTGCAGATCCACGTCTGTTGAAAAGTGAAATTAAGGGGCCGGGAAGGTGGCGCTAGAGGTAAGGTGTCTGCCTTACAAGCGCTAGCCAAGGAACGGACCGCGGTTCGATCCCCCGGCGTCCCATATGGTCCCCCCAAGCCAGGGGCGATTTCTGAGCACATAGCCAGGAGTAATCCCTGAGCGTCAAACGGGTGTGGCCCAAAAACCAAAAAAAAAAAAGAAAAGTGAAATTAAGTTCTGCATCTTTACATGCCAGCTCTCTTTATGTGTTGAATATTTAATAATATAGCCTAATTAGCTTTGGTTTAAATATCTGTCATATGATGAATACTGAATCTATGCTAGGGACAGTGCTAAGCATGCCACACTCTTGTTTAGTCATCACTTAATACATTAAAATGTACAGACCAGTGCTTTTTACAGAGCAAGTGACTAATAAGTGACATGATTATTATTTATATCATTATCCATATTTATTACACAGCTATGTTCACCAGAAAGAATGGTGAGGGGGAACAGACAGTTATGTAAGTCAACAAATAAAATTTTCAGGGAGTGGTACAAGATGTGAAGAAATAAAATGGTTGCTCCATTATAGTGAGATAAATGCCACTTTAGAAAGGTGGGGCAAGGACTACACCTTATCGTTTAAATTGAAACCCATCTGTTAAGAAGCCTTTTCTTCACAATAATCCTTTGATTTTTCTACTTTTTTGGTGACAAGATTTAGGTGTAAGGTAATTAAGTATGTGAAGAGTAGACAGAGTGAAGCTCTATAAACTCAGTCATTCTGAACCAAGAGGGATTTTTTTGTTTGTTTGTTTTTTGTTTTTGAGGCTCTCGAGTTACTTCTGACTCTGAGATCAGAAATCACTCCTGGCAGCCTCGGGGGATCATATGGGATGGCAGAGATCGAATCCGGGTCCGTCTCGGGTCAGCAGTGTGCAAGGCAAAACACTACCACTGTGCTATTGTTCTGGTATGGCCCCTGAACCCAGAGTTTGTCTTACTTTTCTTGGGGCTACAGAGCTCCTGGGTTAAAGAGGGAGCTGCACTATTTGCAAATGTTTTGCAGATATAGGAAATAGACAAGCTTACAGTATAGAGTAAACACTAATGAAATTCAGAAGAGTTGTAAACCATTTCATTTATCTCTAATGTTGTGTATAGTTTAGTCTGGAGCCCAAAGCTATTGTCACTTTTTTAGAAGTAGTGATGAGGAAAATTTTTATGGTGTTGTTGCTTAATTTTAGGATTTTATGTTAGTATTTTAGAAAATAAGGCCTAGCTGCTAGATTTCTTTTTTAGGGGTGTGGGAATATTGTACCATAGCCAGCAGTAGCAGTGCTCAGTCTCTGCTCCTGACTCTGCTCAGGAATTACGACTGTTATTTTATTAATCATTGGAAAATCAATCATATAAATGGTCCTGAGAATTAAATCAGAGTCCTGCATGCCAGTGCTTTAATCCAATGCTATCTCTTCAGCCCTAGAGTTCTACTGAATCAACATCTCAATGTTGGTGGCAAATTAGGATTTTAGGGCCTTTTGTGGGGGAGTTTGGGATCATACCTGGCTCTGCTCAGATAATCATTCCTGGTGCTTGCAGGGGACCATATGGTATGCCAGAGTTGTAACCTGAATAAGCAATTTCCAAGGCAAGTGCCTTGATCTCTATACTATCTCTCCAGCCCCTAGATTGTAACTATTTTGGCTGGTCAGTTTGGCAGAGTGAGCAGGAAATGTAATGGAATCATCTGGTAGCTGGACATCATTTACTTTGCAAAGCCTATAGACCAGCCATGAGATTTCTTAATTTTGATTTAAAATTTATTTCACACATGTTAGCATACTCTTTAGCCTCGAGTCATTATAAGAGCACATTTATGAAGTAAATAACCAACAGAGGAACATAGTCCAAACCTTGGGTCTTCTCCACGTTTGGAAGAATATATTTCTCATCAGGATAGACATGCAAGTACATTACCTTTTTTCAAAATCTGAATACTTTCTAAACAGGATTTTCAGCAGTTAAAAACCAAAGAAATTGTTTTAGTGCAAGTAATTGAAATAAGAGGGCTGCTAAAGTCTGTTTAGATCTAGTTGTTCAGTTCCATAGGAAGTGGTTTTAATCAAATACCTGTTTCAGCTGGAAGACTGATCATGTTATTGTTAATTGCAAAAAGAGAGGAGGACTTCTGGGTGATCTTGTATTATAGCCTCTCATGGACCTGACTTCTGGGAGAAGGATTCTCCTTTCCTGTGAAGCTGACAGAAAAAGCATTCATAAGAAAAGGCAGCAGTTAGAAGTGCCCTGTGGAATATCTGCTTGAAATACAAACTGCAACTGGAAAGGTTCTTTTATTCATCAATCATATCTTTTCAATTGCATCTTGTTTTGCCAGTTGGAATGGAATTTTGTCATTTGCAGAAGCTTGAAATCATTGGTCTGGTGTTCAATTAAGGGCTCCTCTGATGTGCTGGATTGGAATTATGGATTAATAAATTCATCCCAGCTATAAATTAGACTTCTAGGGATTAGGTCTTCTCTTTCTTCCCTCTTTGAGTATAAGATCTAAATGTCATAGTCGTGTCTTACTGGAGAACTTCTCAGTTGTGAAAGAAAATCTGACATCTAGTTTATACAAAAGGGAAATTTATTAGCTCACAAAATTGTGAAGTTGAAGCTTTGATCTGACTGTAGTATATGCAGGGTGCAAATGCCTCTTTCACTTGGTGGTGATTTTATTTTATCTTACAGGCATTTTAGACCCTGGTAAGGAACTATCTAATTCTCATAATGGCCCTTTGATAGAGGCCTCATTTTCCCTCCTTGCTTTTTCTGGTAAGGTGACTATAGCAGCTCCAGTCTCTTCTGTGTTCAGTGTTTTGATTTATGGCTGACTTCAGCCCCCTGCATATCCCAGACCCAATCATTGAAGCTCAGGCATGTCAGGTTTTGGTGGGACTGAGTCATACAGCTCTTTTTTTTTTCTTTTTTTTTTTTTTTGTTTTTGGGCCACACCCCGTTTGACGCTCAGGGGTTACTCCTGGCTACGTGCTCAGAAATCGCCCCTGGCTTGGGGGTACCATATGGGATGCCGGGGGATCGAACCGCGGTCCGTCCTATGCTAGCGCTTGCAAGGCAGACACCTTACCTCTAGCCTTCCCGGCCCCTGTCATATAGCTCATTAAGAGTCTTATTGAACTATGTGGCCAAGAGTGAGAAAGAGATTGGAGTGAAAATTGAATAATTAACTGATACAGATTCTAAATGCTAGGGAGACTACATTTAGTAGTTTATTTTATCTGAAACTTGAACATTGACTCTAAGAATGTCTGTGCGTCCATCCAGTCTATGAAGCATTTTTAAGGGTTCCACTGTTCTGTTTTTGAATGATCTTCTTTTGTGAGGTAGGGAAGTAGCCATATCTAGTGGTACACAGGGCTTATACTTGGGTTCTTTTGGGGTGCTCTGGAGATCAGCTATGGTGCCAGGGATCTTATTGGGGTCTGCTGCATGTAAGGCAAGTAGCCATGTATTGTCTTTGAATGAGCCTTTTGCTCCCTCAGGACTCAGGTCCTTAGTAGTACTTGGGCATCTCTTTCTACCCTTGTAGAAACTGACTTTAGATGGGAATTTGAAATTTGATCTTAGATAGGCATTATCTTCATGTGTGTGGTTAGCAGGGTGCCATGGTATTCCAGAGGTTGATCTTTTGAAAAGAGTAAATTGGAGAAAATTTTTTATAATGAAAAGATCTCTTATAATTTATCTATTTTGTTTTTATTTGGGGGCCACACCCAGCGGTGTTCAGTGGCTCTGTGTTTAGGGATCATTTTTGGTTGTGTTTCTTATATAAGGAACCTTATAGGTCCTAGGATGTGGGGGATCTAATCCTTTGTAGGAGATCTAATCCCAGCTGGAGGACCTAATCCCAACTGGAGGAAATCTAATCCTGGTTGGTAGATCTAGCCCAGATCAATCCAGATCCCTGGAATATAATCCAGATCTAATCCAGGTCTGCAAAAAATGCCTTACCAGTGGTTCGTGAACTGCCCTCATGGGCCACATATTGTATTTGTTCCCATATTGTTTCTTCACTTCAAAATAAGATTTATGCAGTGTGCATAGGAATTTGTTCATATTTTTTGTTTTTATTATAGTTCGGCCCCCCGACGGTCTGAGGGACAGTGTACTGGCCCCCTGTTTAAAAGTTTGAGGACTACTGAGTAAACCCTATCCACTGTGTGCAATTCAGTCCCCAATTAATCTCGTCCTGTTCCACCACAGCCCTTATCATTTAAGAGTCTTGCAATCTGTGGACTAGAATAACTCACTGTTCTTGTCAACCATTGATTTGATTAGCAGAGAAAGTGGTCTCTTTTACCCATTTTTCATTCTTTTTTGACAGTTTGATCTTTTTCTTAAGTATTACTAGTTAATGTGTTTTGGGTAAATTTTTTTTTTTTTTTTTTTTTTTTGGTTTTTGGGTCATACCCGGCAGTGCTCAGGGGGTTATTCCTGGCTCCAGGCTCAGAAATTGCTCCTGGCAGGCACGGGGGACCATATGGGGCGCCGGGATTTGAACCGATGACCTCTTGCATGAAAGGCAAACGCCTTACCTCCATGCTATCCCTCCGGCCCCAGCTTTTGGGTAATTTTTTTACAGATGTTTAGTCATCAAATATTAGAAGGTTATGTTGGGAGAACTATGTACTCAGTATATTGCTACTGTATAAATTGAGACTACTTTTCCTGAAGTTCATATTGAATTATAAATACATTTATTTGGTATATTCTTTGATTCGTTTGTGCACTGTAGGAGTTTATTCTCAGGAAGTTATGCGATTTGCCATAAATGTTATTTTCCATTTGTTATTCTGGTATTTATATATATTTGGTGTTTGGGCCACAACTCGGAATGTTCAGGGCTTATTCCTGGCTCTGTGTTCAGGAATCGAACCTGGATCATGTGTATGCAAGTGCCCTACCTGTTGTAATATCTCTTTGGTGCATATCCTGGTATTTATAATATCCAAGTATTAAAAACTAAAACATTTGATGAGATTAAGTTCACATTCCCACCCTCTTCACCCCCCACATTCAGTGGAAAACTTGTCTGGCTATTGAATATATTTTAACAGTCTTAACCTTTTTGCATTTCCTCTGCAGTGCAGCACCAAATTTCTGACAGATTGAATAAGTAGGCTATAAATAGGCTATGGTTACATGGAATCACTGGTGATGCCAGTACTACTGTTGAATTGCTGCTTTTACAAGTATTTTATGAGAAAAGATTTATGTGAAAAAGTGCTTAAGGGAAAGGATGCAAAGTAGAATGTACAATATGACCCCAGTTTTCTTGAGAAGTTCCATGTTTAGGTATTGATCATCCACCAGCACTCATAGAAAGGGCAGAAAGAGATATACTACAGAACAGTAGGTGGTTTGGCTATTAGGACTTTTCTTTATTTTCTCTATATATTCTAAATTTTATAGAATAACTAAAACACTTTTAAGTTTGACAACCAGAATGAAAACCTTACTATTAGCTTCATTATCTGGGTCATTTTTTTTTCTGTCTATCTTCCTCTTCCTGTCTAACAGTGCATTAACAGTTAGGTTCTATCATGGGCCTCTAGGGAAAAAATTAGTCTTAATGGATCTAAAACATTTTTTTCCAGAATTCACGAGCATTTAAAAGATTGATGAGGGACCATGTGATGAACCTGAGACTGTCTTAAAGGAAATGTGCCTCGAGGAATCACATTTGTATACATTCACAGTCATTTGGATGCTCCTTTAAGAATGCAGTTATTTATCATCTTTATATTGGGTTCCTTCCTCACCCTTTGACTCATTTCTTAATTTTCACTTTGCTTTACTTTCTTTCTCTTTTGGGTCTCTGAACTATTTTTCAGTCAGTTTACTATAGACTTCCTCAGAACGTAACTGAGCAGTGAGCAGTGACTGTGGTAATTAGGTTGAGGAGGACTAGTCATCAATAATCACATACCTCGAAGTTGGCTGATAATCAACTGTATGCCAGCTGGAAGTAGGGAGTTCACACCTCTTCAGTGGCTTGCTCTTAGTGAGGTTATAAGTATAATAAGAAAACAGGTTCTATTTTCTTTTTTTTTAATTTTTTATTTTTCATTATGAGAACAAAGATGCAAAGAAAGAGGACAAGATAAAGTTACAGTGGAAGGACAATCACCCATAACATAATTCTCAGAAGTCCCCTTGCTGATATCTTAACTTTGAAATTTCAGCCAAAGAACATTAAGATAAATAAGACAGAATCCATGTACAATTACTTTGTCCCTCAAGTCCCCAGATTGTAACACATTATAATATTTCTTAACAGCACACAAGGCAATCTAAAGCCATAAAACTTACGTAACTCCTTAAATATTACAGGCATAGTATTTTTCTACATTTCCATGTACATGCATATTAGCTTAAGTTAACCTCAAATTTTAAGTGGGTTCTTTTTAAGAATTAGAGTCAAAGGAGCACAGTAAAAATGGTGTTAGAGTGGCAATTGTTGTTTGCATAGGACCACCAAAATATGAGGGACATGGAAAGGAATAACCTTGGCCTAAATACAAAGAGACCCGACCCCTGAAGTTTCCTGGCACAAGACCAACTCTAGGCTCCAGGCAAGCTAGAACAGGTTCTATTTTCATCCCTAAACAAAGCCAGGGATGAAGGAAGTGTGCAGCAGGCTTCTGGAACACAAATCCAGAACAACTAACTGAAAAGCTGGTGTAGAAACAAGAAATGGCCAGCTTAGAAATCTGGTACTCCTTAATGATGCCTAGTTTAAAGTGGGTCGTTAAACCTATTCCTGATTAATAGTGACAGCAAAGAATAAAAAAATAAAATAGCCTAAGTGAAATGATAAAGTTCTTTGCTGGTTCCATTAAGTTATGTAGCAAGGCTTTAGAGAGAGCCCAGACACCAGAAAGACTTTATTATTTGGCATTTGGAGACTCTCCATGTATGTGGGTTGGCTAGTAGTTCTGTTCTAGCCAGTTCCCAAGGGCTTCAGTCCTCACTCAGACTTGAACTTGAAGCTATAACTCTCAGTACACTTAAATCCTGCATGGTAAGGAACAATAAGAACATGTTAAAAAGAAAAGAAAAAATTACTTTGTGCAAAATCTAGTTGATTTTATAGTCATGTGACCTCAGAATATTTTACAGAAATATAACCATTTGGTTTATATTTTTACAAATATTTTTCTTCTTTCCTCATTCCCTCTCCTCTTCCTTCATCCCTCTTTCCTTTTGCACTTTTGAATGGTTAATATAGAAAGTTGTATGTTCCTCTCCCACTAGAACTGGAACTGTTGTCTGAACTTGCTGCAGTACATTTTAGGACAAAAAGTCTTTTTAAAAGCATGAAAATAGCAGCAGACGGGTCTGGTTTGCTTTGGCAGAGAGAACTGCTTTTCCTCCCAAGAAGCTCTGGGTAAACCCTAATCTCCAAAGGTGATCTTGTAGGTCCCAAGTTCCAATGACAGCAGGCAACTGTACATTTTCAGTTCCTTGCAACTTTTCCTCTTTTGTTATGTTTGCAAGTGAACTTTCTAGGAAGTTCTTACAAGTGGATACCACCCTTCCTCTATCTTTTCCTCAGGTCAGGCCTAGCCTGCAGTTGCTAGGTGGATTTAAGGGGTTCTTTCAGTCTGTCTTTTTGTTTCCTCAGGGGGTTGGCTTTAGTCAGTAGAGCTGCCTCAGCCCCTGGCAGCTGGAAAAAAGCTGTCCAAGGAATTCATGTATTCATGGCACTGCTTTGGGTGTCTGGCATATGTAGTACAAAATAAAAACATACATTAGACTAGCCTGCAGTTCCTGTGGAAATGGATTTCTTGTTGCTAGCATGGAAAAATTAGCACCATTTCTTAGTGGCTTCTTCATAGTGAATAGACTAGAATAGAATGGAAGAGAGGAATGGATCATTTCTTAAGCAAGATGCAGGACAGGTCTCGAGCTAATTAACATTGGGTTTGGTGCCAGCATTTACCTACTTCTAAAATTTATTGGTATTTGGGCCACATCCAGCATTGCTCAGGACAAGCTCCTGTTTCTGTGCTCAGGAATTTATTCTGGCAGAACTTAGGGGATCATATATAATTCTGGGATCTGACCCGTTTTGGCCATGTGCATGGTAACTCCCCCACCAAATCGCCAGAGCAATAATGTACTATCACTCCGGCCCCCTGCCATTTACTTTTCATCTCATTTCACAAGGATATTCCTCAGATGACGGGTTCCTCCATGAACAGCCCATACAAAATATCCTTTTGAGATGGCTTCTGGATCCAAACAGCCACAATAGTGAGACAGCCAGCTGGTCTGTTCTCTATATGTCTAGCCTCTTGCTGACCCTGCTGATGCTGAAGAGCACATTCTAAGGTGATTCAGATAGAAGGAAGGGGCCTGACTGCAGAAACAGTGTAATCTTTCACCCCCGTTCATATTTTTATATTGGAGTAGCACTTATTTTTCTTCTCTTTTGAGACATGCTTGTTTTTTTTCTCTTGACCCTGATGGATTTGAAGAAGAAATAATGCTATTTATTCAGGGAGAAAATGCTGTCCGCAGGCCCATTCCAACATCACCACCATCACAAAGGACCTCTTTCCTAAGGTTGTGAAATCTGAAGGAAACATCAGTTCCTATTCATCTGTTCCTCCACCTTTCTTTCCATTAGATTAGTTCACAATCTCCTCACCATTTTCCTGGGGTTTACCTCAAGGTTGTTCTGTTTTATGAGAGGTTTCTGTCTCCAAAATAGATTATAAGCCCTAGAAACAGGGACTTCCTTGATTGCCTAAGAGAAGTAACTTCCTGATCCTTCCTTGGAGCCGCAGTGTCCACAGGGACTATTACATTTGGGGTTGCCTTTGGCTTAGCAGTACATGCTCCAGGCCTTCAGCCAAGACTCTCTTCAGAAAACAGCAGTCAGAGTTGGCACAGAGGAGGAGAGATGCTGGAGGCTGATGTGCTGAGAGGGAGGGAGAGGGGTAGACACAGTCGGAGCCAATACTGAGGGAGAGAAGCTAAAGGCAGTTCTTGATCCAACCTAAGCTGAGCAGAGCCAAGCAGAGTTCGTCTCCCGTCTCTTAGGCAAACTCCCAAAGCTATCTGTGTCTATAAGTCGCTATCCTGAGTCTGTGGTTGGTTTGTTTTTTCTCTTTGTTCTTCTTGTCTTTCCTTTCTGCCCAATCCTCTATCCCCTGACTCTGTCCAATTTATGTCTGCTTCTTAGCTGAAGCAAGTGGGAAGACAGTTATTCAGAGCACAGGAGTAGCTTCTGTGGGAATCTGGAAATCTTGGAGACTTGAACTTCCAGAGCAGAGGAGCTGAGTTGAATATTGGGAAGAACATGTAGGAGAAAGGAGATGTGACTCTCCCTACTATAATAGTAATGATTATAAGGAAGGGTCTGTACTTTTTAGAAGTCAAAAATTAGGCAGAACATTTTCTTTGGTTTATCTAATTGACACTAATAGTCCTTGAACTTCCTACTGTTTAAAGTTATATGCTGACAGGGTTGGAGAGAGATAATACAGGGGTTAAAGCACTTAGCTTTCATGTGGCTAACTCAGTTTGATCCCTGGCACCACATGGACCCCTGAGCACAGAGCCGGAATAGCCCCTGAGTACTGCTAAATTTGGCCTTTAAAGCCCCAAAATGATATACAAACAACAGCAAAAATAGTTATATGCATACTGTCACACCATGGGTGCCATCACCATGATTTAGGTCCAGATTTCTCTGCTCCCAGAGCTAATTCTCTTAATTCTACTTTCAGTTTTCCCTTCTTAAGCAGCATCTTGGCCTCCCTGTGCCTCTGTTTTCTTGCAAGGCTGTTGCTTGGTTGAGCTACATTTTTATGTGGCTGTTACCAAAGTACTAACATATTAAGTGTGGTATGCATTAATAATGATACTCCAGTACTAATGAAAATTTGTCTCTGGGTGCCCAGATTACACAGGCTGTTCACTTCTGAGAGTGGCAGGAGGACTGCAGTTCCTTTAAAAGAAGACAAAAGACAGCAAACTGAGATTCTTCTCAGCCTGGAGCACTGTCCAGAACTGGCTAAAAGTCTGCCCTGGTTTAGGGACCTGAAATGACTAGCAGTTCACGTGTCCAAGGAGTTGGCAAATATTCATTGGGTTTTATTCTGGATGAAGCACTAGAAACTTACGGGGAACACCACTCAAGGTTTTCTGGGCAATGTTGTGTTGAGGCAGGTTGTGCTGTGCATGGCTCAGGAGATTGATTTTGAACAAGATCCAAGTGCATGACTCAGGGCAAGGCTAGTAGAGCTTACTGAGCCCAGGAAGCTGAAGCTGGTAGCCCATTGTTCAGATGGGACAGGCTGCAGCTTTCGACAAGCCTACCAGATATTACTCAGCCTCTAATTAGAGTGGCTTTCCTATCCCATGAACTGTCAAATTTATGGGGGTGTTGAGATGGGATAATCTTTTTTTTAATTTTTTTTTTTTTTTTTTTTTTTTTTTTTGGTTTTCGGGCCACACCCAGTGACGCTTGGGTTACTCCTAGCTATGCGCAAAGAAATCGCTCCTGGCTTGGGGGACCTTATGGAATGCTAGAGGATTGAACCGTGATCTGTCCTAGACTAGCGCGGCCCTTACCACTTGTGTCACTGCTCCGGCCCCGAGATGGGGCAATCTTGCCAAGTTACCCTCTCTGCATTTCCTGACTGAATCCTTACTATAGCTCAGAGAGACAAGTAACATGCAGACTGAGTAAATTCAGGTTTCACACGGGGTCACATAATAACTAATGGCAGAGTTGAACTTTGATTTCTAATCTGGGCTGTGTATGTATGTTATGGGGTAGGGCAGGGAGCAGCTCACACCCAGTAGTTTCAGGGGCTGGCACAGTGCTTGCGGGTTGTTTCTGTTGGTTCTTGGCATATGCAGTGTTGGGACTTGAACACTCATTTCTGGGCCTCCTAGATGCAAAGCATGCCCTGTGACATGGTGAGCTCACATGGTGCGCTATCTCTGGCCCCAGAGCTGGCATGTTCCTAGGCCATATCCAGCAATGCTCAGGTCTTCCTCCTGATATATACTCAATAATACTCAATAATACTCAAGTATTACTCCTGACAGGTCTAAGGGATCATGTAGGGAAAAAACCTGGGTCAGCCCCATACAAGACAAGTGCCCTACTGACTGAGCTATCTCTGCCAGTGTTGTTGTTTTTTTTTAGTTTGGGGGTGGGGTGGGAGGTTGGGTCACACCCTGCAGTGCTCCGGGGTTATTCTTGGCTCTGCATTCGGAATTACAAACTCCTGATGGGATCAGGAGACCAATATGGGATACCTGGGATTGAACCTGGGTGTGCCACATGCAAGACAAGTACCCTACCCTTCTCCCCCAGGGCTGGATTTTTTAATATTGAACTGAAGCATGTTGGGTTGGTGAATCTGGACTAATTGAGTGTGGCATCATGTCCACCTAGCTTAGTGTCAGGACATATACTTTGGTGGTTGCCTTGGAATTTTTGTGGTGACACTCCTGAGCTTGGTGGGCTTTCAATAGGGTTTTTAATATTGAAAGGCTCAGCAGTCTCTGGTGGTAAAGGCACTGGTTTCTCAGGCCTGACACACCAGACTTTGTTTATGTGATCTTGGTGATTTACTTTGAACCTCAGTTCCTTGTCTTTAAATTATCCTCATGAGGAGTATGACTTTTAACGCCCTGAAAATGTTTAGCATAGTATCTGGAATGATATCAAGTGTTCAGTCATTGACAATTGCTATTATTAGCTATTAGCCACTTGCGAGTAGATTCAGGGAAACCTTTACAACACTTGATGTGCTTCATCAGCCTGGTACAGGTTTCACTGAGATTGAGTCTGAGGAATGTTCTGGAAACAGAATTGTATTTCCAAAGAAAGTAGACAAAAAAGAGGGGAGTTCTGAAGTAACCAGGGGACTGTCCTCACCCTCTAGGTCTGGAGCTAGCACAGCGTGTAAGGCATTTGCCTTTCACACAGCCAACCAGGGTTCAGTCCTCAGCATCTCGTATGGTCCCTCTATCCTGTCAGGAGTGATTCCTAAGGGCAGTGCCAGGAGTAACCTTTGTGTGCCACCAGATGTGCTCCCCCCCCAAAAAAAAATCAACAAAAAAGGGGAAACTTTTTCTAGCTTGAGACCATGTCCCCCCCACACAAATACCCCACCCCCTACTCAGATAGGATAATTGGTTGCTTTGTAAAGGGCAGAAGGGGGAAATCTGACCTTGTGGCCCTTGCTGTTTGATCATCTGACTAAATTGATTTTCCCCTCCTCCTCTTCATCTGTTGGGCATATTTAAAAGCCTTCAGGTTTCAGCTGCTTCTGCTGTGTCAGGTTATCAGAGATGCTTTTATGTAGAGGGTCAGCAGGATAAATGGGATTAGAATTCTTTGGGAGTCCCAAGTCCCATCTGTTCTGTCCCTACCTGAAGGCCTTTGTGCCAGAATTTGAAGGAAACCAATAATAGTGAAGCATTTGGGGCCGGAGAGATAGCATGGAGGTAGGTGGTTTGAATCCCTGCATACCATATGGTCGGTCCCCTTTGCCTGCCAGGAGCCATTTCTGAGCATAGAGCCAGAAGTAACCCCTGAGCGCCGCCGGGTGTGACCCCCCAAACAAACAAACAAACAAACAAAACAATAGGGAAGCATCTGTCCAGTGGGAATAGGGCTGAGTGGCCTGGGGTAGGTGGGCCAGAAAGAGGTTAGAGTACCTGACCAGGTTCCTAGGCATTCCCTTACAGGGTACCCAGGTCTCTTTCAGCTATTCGAATTGAGCAGCAGGCCCTGGTGAGTGAACGTGCCTGGGAACTGCCAGTCTGAGCATGTGGGGTTTGTGTTAGTTTGGGCCTTTTGTTTCCTTCAGCACTTTAGTCTTTGGAAACACAAATCTGGAAACCAGGCGCTCCACATGGTCTAGTCTTGCTTGTTTTGAGATAATTCAACTTGAACAGTTGCTTTCCTTGTTTGATGGCCTTCCAAGAATTAACCCTTTGCCTCTTCAAATTCTCATCAGTTGTAGGCTGGTGAGATATATCATAGGCGAGGCTGTATTATGTTCCACCCTGTTTCAATCCCCTTCACCACATCTGGTCCCTGAGCAAATTTAGTGAGTCACTCCTGAGCACAGAGATGGAAGTAAGTTAGCCTCACACCGGGTTTTGCTGCAAAACAAACAAAAAAAGAAATAAAATTTTAATATATTGTGCTATAGTTTACTCACTATACTCTCATAAAGCACAAAAAAGACTTGAAAAATAGACTTGGGTTTATCATTTTTCCATACCAAACACCCTTCTGACGGTTCCTTGTGTTTTTGGAAGCTGAAGTGAAATTGAAAGTCTTTTAAGGGCATGTATAGACTTGTCTCTCTATTCTCTTTGAGGATGGAAAATGGGACACACCCTGCCTGATATGAGTCTCCAGTAACTACAGGAATAATTCCAGTGTTCATTTTATATTTATTATATTATATTTGGTTTTTAGGCCACACCTGCCGGAGCTCAGAGTTCTCCACTCAGAAATCGCTCCTTGCAGGCTCTGGAACTATATGCTGAGAATTGAACTCAGGTTCTTCCTGGGTCGGCTGCTTGCAAGGCAAATGCCCTACCACTTTGCTCTTTCTCCAGCTCCGTCTTCATTTTAAACTTCTGTGCGCAGAACTTGCCCTTAGAATTCCTAATGGAAATACCCCCAATGTTATTTAAACACTGCTTGGGGGAAGCTGAGTTCTTTAGGTAAAGCCTTAGGTCCAGACTTCCTTAAGAGCATCTCTGTCCCACTGCCACTTTGTCTCCTCAGCATTTTCGAACCTTGGGAGTCCATGAAAGCTCTTCAAGAGCTGTGGAAGTATGGGATTGACATCAATTTGGTCTCTTCTCTGCTTTCCCTTCTTAATACTGTGCCTCCTGGTCTAAATTTCTGTTCACATTGTCATTTTGCTGACCACAATTATAGTGGGCAACAAAATTTTACATTTACACAGATGGATATTCTTTTTTTTTTTTTTTTTTTT
Organism: Suncus etruscus; assembly: GCF_024139225.1. Classification (NCBI taxonomy): domain Eukaryota; kingdom Metazoa; phylum Chordata; class Mammalia; order Eulipotyphla; family Soricidae; genus Suncus; species Suncus etruscus. The sequence goes on along the minus strand of NC_064862.1, from coordinate 64,482,189 downwards.
TTTTTTTTTGGTTTTTGATTTTTGATTTTTGGGTCACACCCAGCAGCACTCAGGGGTTACTCCTGGCTCCACACTCAGAAATCGCTTCCTGGCAGGCTCGGGGGACCATATGGGATGCCGGGATTCGAACCAATGACCTTCTGCATGAAAGGCAAACACCTTACCTCCATGCTATCTCTCCGGCCCCACACAGATGGATATTCTAATGGGCTAGTTGAAAGTAGAGATATAGTTTTGAGTGGGGGTTGGAGAAACAATACAGGAGTTAAGGTAATTGCCTTGCATGTAGTTGATTTGGAGATTGGTTTCCCAACACCCTATAATTCATCCCCCTGAATCTCAGCTTTGAGCACAGAGCCATCAGCCTTGAGGACTGCCAGGCATGGCCCAAAACCCAAAGGAAGATCTTTGGGTAGACAGTCTTAAGAGAAATTGCCTTCCCCTTGCCCAGAAATCTCTACAGTTTTTAATTTATATAAATAATCAACATCACCTTGATGCACTTATATATCAGGCTGTTTCTCCAATTTTAAGAATTTAAAGAATGTTTTCTTCATGTTTTGGTTTTTGCATTTTTCTGGTGGAATAAAGCTGCCACCTGAGAGGTGATGATAAACACAGGTCTTAATGATCAGTTCAGACTCTGCATGCAGCAAGCAGATCTAGCTCAGTGAATGATTTTGACTATCCTCTCATTGCCTTTCAGGTTGGCTGGCTCCTCTGGCTGATGGCATGTTGAAACACATGGGCCAGAGGCAGCAAGGGCATCTGATCCAGGGGGGGCCACTCTAGAGGCCAGGCCACAAGCACCATGGGCCAGTGTGTCACCAAGTGCAAGAATCCCTCATCAACCCTGGGCAGTAAGAATGGAGACCGGGACTCCAGCAAGTCACACAGCAGGCGGGGTGCAGGCCACCGAGAGGAACAGCCACCAGCCTGTGGCAAGCCAGGTGGGGACATCCTTGTCAATGGGACCAAGAAGGCAGAGGGTGCAACAGAGGTCTGCCAGCTTCCAACGTCCTCAGGAGATGCCGGAAGGGAGACCAGGTCAAATGCTGAGGAATCTTCTCTACAGAGGTTGGAGGAATTGTTCAGGCGCTACAAGGACGAGCGGGAGGATGCAATCTTGGAGGAAGGCATGGAGCGCTTTTGCAATGACCTATGTGTCGACCCCACGGAATTTCGAGTGCTGCTCTTGGCTTGGAAGTTTCAGGCTGCTACCATGTGCAAATTCACCAGGTTAGTCACAACTACTTCATGTCACCAGGTGAGCAGAGGAGGAAAGAGCATCATTGGGCAGTGGTGCCCAGCTAGGATAGAACTAGGTTGGCTTCCGAGGGTTTGGGTAAGTCGTCTTTTCTTTTTCTGATCAATTTCTTTAAAGTTTACATTTTTTTCCCTGAACTAAGTTGAAGTCCCCCAGACTCTCGTAAGGGTTTAAAAATATGTACATATACCTGGTCCTACTGCTGGCTTGTACTGAGTTGGAGTCTCAGGGCTAAAGCAAGGCATTATATTTTGAATAAGCTTCTCTCCTGCTCTGATGTGTATTCCACATCTCTTTTTTCATATTTATAGCCTTTACCTAATTTGTTGGTCAGATTTGAGGCATGTCAGCTTCTGGATAACTGGCACTAACCATCATTGAAGTTATTTGACTTCCCTATTCTTCATTTAAAGAATAGAATGGCTCCACTGCCAAGGTGTTGCCTAGCCTTATTTTTCTCTCAGACTCTTTTCTGTACCTTGTCGGTTAATTCGCTCCCCACCCTCCCTTGTTATTTTTTGTGCACCTGTTATTTACCTGTCATACACTGAGTGCAGATTAATGATCCCTTGGGAAACTGCTTTGTCACCACATGAAACCAGTTGCCCCTTGTAGTTCTTTATATGCTGCCCTCAGCCAGCTTCTGGGCAGCCTGACAGTAGCCAGCAGTCAGAACTGCTTATACTTAGTCTATTGGTGACGCCTTTTCCCTAAGTGCGACACAGCAGAACAGCAGAATTGCCAGAAACTACTTGGATTCCTAATGCATTTGATTAGGATGGGGGGAGGGGGTACATGCAGCAGCGCATAGGGTTAACTCCTGGTTCTGCACTCAGAAATCGCTCCTGGCAGTCTTGGGGGGGGGGGGGGAGTCGACCATATAGGATGCTGGGGATTGAACCTGGCTCTGTCCCAGATCATCCACATGCAAGGCAAATGCCCTACCGCTATGCTAGCTCTCCAGCGATTTGGAATTTTTTGATCATTACATGTTCGAATCCTTTTACCATTTCCTAGTTTTTCATAGCCTCTCCTACCAACCCTTCAATTAATTGTGCAAGTTCACATAAGGGCCTGTGACCCTACAGTTTAAGACGCTAAAGTATATATTGTCTTAGCCAGCATGCTCTCAGGACTGTTTTGGAGAAGGATATGGTAAGGTGGTAGGGTTAGTTTCTAAGTGGCTCGCAGGATATTGAAATTAGAAATAAGAATGGACTTTTTTCTTTTTCTTTTTCTTTTTTTTTTTTTTTTTTTTTGGGTCACGCTCGCAGTGCTCAGGAGTACTCCTGGCTCTGCACTCAGAAATCGCTCCTGGCAGGCTTGGAGGACCATATGGGATGCAGGGATTCGAATCACCTTCCTTTTGCATGCAAGGCGAATACCCTACCTCCATGTTATCTCTTTGGCTCCAGAATGGACTTTTTCTAAGACACCCCCACCACCTTCCTGTAAAAAATTTCTAGCTCTGTTGGGGCTGGAGAAATAGTATAGCAGGTAGGGTGCTTGCTGATCCAGATACAATCCTTAGCATTCCATATGATCCTTCAATCCTGTTAGGAGTTCAAAGCCAGGAATAACTCCTGAATATTGCCTATTGTGGCTCAAAAATCCCCAGCAATGTCTAGCTCTGCTTAAGTTGCTCAGTAGGTGTCAACCCCTTTATCTCTTTTTTTTTTTGGGTGGGGGGCACACCTGGTGACGCTCAGGAGTTACTCTTGGCTATATGCTCAGAAATCACTCCTGGCTTGGGGGACCATATGAGATGCCGGGGAATGAAACTGTGGTCCATCCTAGGTTAGCAAGGCAAACACCCTACTGCTTATGTTACTGCTTCGCGACCCCTGCCCCTTTTTTTCCCAGCCCCTTTATCTCTTAATAGATATAGCAACTGTCTTAAGAGGCTGTGTTAGAAATCGAAAATAGTAGGGATGTTAAAAATACATACACGGGCTGGAGCGATAGCACAGAGGGCAGGGCATTTGCCTTCCTGGAGCGATTTCTGAGCTCTCTGTCTCTCTCTGTCTCTCTTTCTCTGTCTCTGTCTCTCTGTCTCTCAATTTCTGAGTCCAACGCACACACACACAGCAAGCAAGTGATTTCTGAGTCACACACACACAGTCTCACACCCTCTGCCTAAACACCCAATGGCACTTGGGTTACTTTTGCCTCTGCGCTCAGAAATTGCTCCTGGCAGCCTCAGGGGTCAATATGGTATGGCAGGGATCAAACCTGGGTCATGCCAGGCAAATGCTTTACTGCTGAACTCTCACTCCAGCCCCTCTCACCAAAATCTTAATAAGGTGGTACACTCACCATTAGACAGATGCAGAGATAGCACTACTTAATAGAGGAAGTGGAATGACATCCAGGCCATTTGGCCCCAAAACTATGTTCTTCTTAATCACTACACTATATTGCCTTTCAGTAATTGATCTTGTTTATAGTTATTATTAATTGTGTCCCCTCCACCCTTTGCAGGAAGGAGTTTTTTGATGGCTGCAAAGCAATAAGTGCAGACAGCATTGATGGGATCTGCGCCCGTTTCCCTAGCCTCTTAACAGAAGCCAAACAAGAGGATAAATTCAAGGATCTCTACAGGTTTACATTTCAGTTTGGCCTGGACTCTGAAGAAGGGCAGCGGTCACTGCATCGAGAAATAGCCATTGCCCTGTGGAAACTAGTCTTTACCCAGAACAATCCTCCAGTTTTGGACCAGTGGCTAAACTTCCTAACAGAGAACCCCTCGGGGATCAAGGGCATCTCCCGGGATACTTGGAACATGTTCCTTAACTTCACTCAGGTGATTGGCCCTGACCTCAGCAACTACAGTGAAGATGAGGCCTGGCCGAGTCTCTTTGATACCTTTGTGGAGTGGGAGATGGAGCGAAGGAAAAGAGAAGGGCAAAGGAGAGGTGCGCTCAGCTCAGGGCCCGAGGGCTTTTGTCCCGAGGAGCAGACTTAGTGGCTCTGTCCCAGGAGCAGCAGCAAAGAAAGATCTACCCGCTGCCCTGCAGCCAATAGAGGAATCAGACCTTTCTGGAAATTACTGAAGATCCGGATATTTTCTACTTTACACCTTTCTCTGCCTTGTATCTGAAAGGGCTCTAAAATGCTGTATCATGTTTTAGGCACTTTCTTCACTTTTTGGTTATTTTGGTTATTTCTTTTTAAGGGGGGAATATGTCACCCAAATATTTGACCCTGGCTACATGTTGTATATCTTTTCTCCTTTTTTTTTGGGAAGCCTTCAGATAGACTAAGTTTGCCATTTCTTGCACAAATTAGACTTTTTTTTTTTTTGGTGAGGGAGGGAATAGGACAGGGAGGGGGGAATGGGACCTTAGATTGAATTAACATTACAAAATGATACAGTGCCAGATCTCAGCTCGCATATTGTTTTTGAGGGCAGGTCTGTACTGTTGTGTAGTGCTGTTTACATGGTTGAATTTAGGTTGTAACAATTATTTTAAAAGATTTACACAGAGTTGAATAGCAGTGTTAACTGTTAACCACATTGCATTAATTGCCAGGCGATTTAAAAGTTCTTGGATAGCTGAGGTCAGCCAAGAGCCTTTGAGCCTGGTGACAACCCCCTTTTAAGCTAATGTATCTGAAACCCTGATTTTTTTCACTTCTTGCTCATTCCTTCTTTGACCTGTAGCATTTCCTGTTGAGTTCATCCATCAACATGCTGCACCTGTCAGTCAAGTGAGCAGTTTTCTTAGAATGCATCTTACTTAACAACCACTTAAGCATTGAATGCAGAGAAAGCAGTGCTACCTCAGTTTTGCTGGAAGTAGACTTTGATAATTTTATTTCTTTGACGAATTTCCTGTATTTTCATGTTGTAAGTGGAAATACTTTTTTTTTTTTTTTTTAATTTGCCTTGGAGCCAAAGTTTCTGTTCTTGTTGGTCGGAAAACTGCTTGCTGACCAACTGACTTGAAGGAAAACTGTGGTATGGAACTCTGCTTGAATTTGTTTTGTTGTTTTTGTCCCCCTCCCCCACCTTTGAGTATCATCGGCTTACTTGTCTGGCAAGTGCAGAAGCCTGGGGCTGGCCTGAACTCTGCCAAACAAATATAGAAATGTATTTAATAGTTAAACATGTGCCCTTTTCCCTTCTTGCTGCACCCATGTTGTCACTTAACCCCCAGGAGTTATTTATTATCTTTGTTGTTTGTGTCAGGCTCGTTTGGGGTAATGTGATGACTGTTTAGGTTTACATGACCCTCTTCTATCCCTTCCCCTCTAAATATGTATATATATGCATATATAAGATATGTATATATTTTACATTTATAAAATATATATATACACATATATGTATATTCCTTTGTTTCTTTGCCTGCTAAAACTGGCCATAAAAGAGGGAGCTGCCTTCAGTATATAAAGTAGAAGAGTGCCAGGGAATGTCATAATGGAAGCTTTTGTGTCTGTTGAACCATTTTCACTAGAGAGTGAATTTCATTCCTTCCTTCACAAGAGAGAGGCCCAGTTCCCCAGACTCCTGCACGTGTTCACTCCATAAGGCCAGTTTTGGCCAAACTGCCGCTTGGGAGTCCTACCTGCCTTTAGTAGGTAACTCCTCTTATTATTTTTCCATTTTAAAAAATGTTCTCGTGAATTGTGTTGGAAGGGTGGGTGGCAGGAACTTGTACAAAGAGTTTTGTTTCCAACACTTGGGAGCGACTAAAAAGGGATTATTTAAAATAAAAATTTAAGATATATTTATATTCTTGAGGTAATGAACATTTGTCTACTAAAATTTGGTGTTTTTTTTACCTAACTACCCATTTTCTCTCCCAGGTACATTTCTCAATCTGGGCAGAAATTGCTTATCTTGAATTCATTTATCAGGCTCCCATCTTAAGGACTTTCTGATGCCTTTCTAAAAGATATTTACATAGGGAACATACTTTTTTTTTTTTTTTTAATCTCAAGCTTGATTAGCAGTTCTTAGAGAAGCAGGTGGGAAACTTTAAAATTAGCCAGATTAGGGTTATCACTGGAAAGTTAAAGTTGGTCTCAAGCCAGATGTTTGACTTTGTACTAGGCTCGTATGTATAGGTCTCTATGCAGTGTAACATACTCTATGGGGTACCCAGACTGCAATGTCTCCCTTCTTAATTCTCCAGTTTAACTCTCTTTTGCTCAAGTGTAGACCTGGTAGAATCTGGATGAGGAAAAGGCAGCTGCTTCTAGCAAGGTTAGGCTTTTTGTTCCGTATCAGAGAAGTATGAGAGGCAGGTGCTGAGGACTTCCAAGGACTGTGGAAGAACTGGATCTTTTCCCCAGCTCATAGGCATTTTTATGCATGAATGGTAGTATAATGGGTGGATTTTCTTATTAATATTTAGCTTCTCTATCTCCCACCCTCACAAAAGAGCCATTTAAAATTCTGTTATATTTTTATGATTTATTTTGTTATGAAAATGCAAAGGAGAAGCCAGAAAAGGAAGCAGTCAAAGAGGGATTGACAGGTCTTTTCAAATTTTGAGTTCAGTAAAGACTCCAACCTTTGAGGCAGCTCTGAGCCAACAATTGACTTTCTCATGACCACAACAGGAAAAGCTGTTTTTCTGCAGAGGGATTCATGGTGGGGTGTTTATAGTATGAGTAATGATTGTGTGGAATGGCCCAATGCCTATCCATCGGGTAAGCTAGTCCACCCTTCACATTATTAACTTTCTACCAGAATGGTGTGGGGAGGCTCAGGATGGAGATACCATCTAGATTCTAGAACATAGGTAAATTTCTGAGGGGGGCTATAAGAATAGGCATTGGAGAATTGTGTGGTTTGAGTAAACGGTTTTTCTGTCTGGTTCTATGGTATTTCTTTAGCTATTTTTACTAGAAAGCTGTGAGCGATGAAGTGTTGCTTTGTGGAACTGCTCTTTCCCCATTCCTGCCACATTTTGAATGTATTCTTAACCCCACCTTCTGTAATCCTTGGCTTTGCTCCAGCAGTTCTTTATCCCTGCCTGATGTGCCCATGTCTAGATAAAAATTTAGATCTGGGTGAAGAATCAGATTGCCATTAAATTCTCAAGGCCCAAGTAAATTCAACCCAAAATGTACAAGGCAGTGTTTTAAATACTAAACTTCCCCAGGGAAGGCAACATCTAGCCATACTGGGAAGAAAGTATCAAACCACACAGTATTAGTGTCTTTGAGACAATACTTTTTTCTTGGACTGGTGCCAAAGTTTAGTCCTGTGTACTGAAGGTTCGAGAAATCTGTACTCCATGTCATGGCCTCAAATACTAGGTTTTGCCAAATTGTGTTCAGCAACGATGGGAAACTGCTGGATGATAATGCGGGCCTAAGAGAATCTTAAAACCCAAAACATCTCTATTTTTAAGGATTTTGGTTTATCACATTTAAAGTGAGGTCTTCAGTGTAAGAAAGCTCAAAGGCTGACTCAATTAATACAATTATAAGGGCTGGTTTGTATTTAAGTTACTTGCTTTACCATTTTTGTCACTGCTATTTGGTTTTAATGGCTTGAACATTTTGGAAACTGAAAAGGTTTGGGAGACTTGAAAACCTTGGTAACTGTCAAAGATCTTCCTTAGAGGGAACTCCAGCAGCATCTTTTTTTTTTTTTTTTGTGTTTTTTGGGTCACACCCGGTAGTGCTCAGGGGTTACTCCTGGCTTCATGCTCAGAAATTGCTCCTGGCAGGCACGGGGGACCATATGGGACGCCTGGATTTGAACGGATGACCTTCTGCATGAAAGGCAAACGCCTTACCTCCATGCTATCTCTCCGGCCCCTCCAGCAGCATCTTATTTAGACAGCTGAAAGTACTATTAAAAGTATTCAAGTGTGTTGATTGGGACAAAACATTTGTTTTCTTCTTCGATTACAATCCATGTACTGAATCATACAGGGATTCCCATACCACTCTTTAAGAAATTGAAGGTTAGGGGCCGGAGAGATTGCATGGAGGTAAGGTGTTTGCCTTGCATGCAGAAGATTGGTGTTTCCAATCCTGGCATCCCGTATGGTCCCCCTGGTGCTGCTGGGTGTGACCCCCCCAAAAAAAAAGAAAAGAAAAAGAAATTGAAGGTTAAATATAGTATATATTCACTTTAATTTGAAGTAGGATTGTATTTGAAGATCAGTAAGTGTTTTTCTTTATTGAAAGGCAAAATTGTGGCTGAAGTCCCCCTGGTGCTGCTGGGTGTGACCCCCCCAAAAAAAAAGAAAAGAAAAAGAAATTGAAGGTTAAATATAGTATATATTCACTTTAATTTGAAGTAGGATTGTATTTGAAGATCAGTAAGTGTTTTTCTTTATTGAAAGGCAAAATTGTGGCTGAAGCACCTTGCTAGTAGAAGCCAAGTTGGTTCAGATAGCTTTGAGTTACTATCAATTTCTGTTTCCAAGTCAGGTGCTGAGTATCATACCCTCCCTATTCCCTTGGAAATTCAGCCTGCTCTCAGAGATACCTATCTTCCGTCGTTCTTTACTACTATCAACACAAATCTTGGATTTTGCCAAAGGAAAGCCGTTCAGCTGCTGCTGTGGGTTCCTTCCCTCTCCTCCCTCCCCCACTTCACCCCCTCAATACATTTATTATGGGAGAAATGTCTTTGTCTTCCCTCTGACCATGGTCCTTCCCACAAGTCTGATTAATTGCTCTTACCTGTTGCACTAATGAAGATAATTTTGGGTTTCAAAGGGGGAATTTGAAGCAATAGGCAAACAGGGCTTGGGTGGATTGGTCCTACAGATACCCTGCCTTAACCCGCTGAGGTGATGAGTCCACTGCTCATGTGACCCTCCACCTTTGTGGATTCCTCTTGATTTGTGACCAGTATGTCCGTTTTCGAGGTTGTATAAACTTGTTGACAAAAGTCAATACTTTTGTTTGTATTCTCTGCACTGTTGCACTCTCCAAATGGCCCCTTGAATATTTTTAACTTGTTATACACATTGTCTTTGATGTCTGCATTATTTCTTTTCTTTGATTTTTTTTAATTATTATTTGAAAGGTTACCTGCTGTTGGATTTAATAAATTTGTTTACTTGACTATTGAAAATTCTGGGGGAAAAAAAACCAATGACTTTATTCTGGAGTGAGATTTACCTTTCAGTGTGGTATTGGATATCAATGCCTTTGCTTTGGAAAATAACCCAGATAGTATAGGATTCCCAGTCTCCAAACATGGATATTGACTGCCCATGCTTAATGGGACCACTTTGAGGGTCCTGCAATTCTTGTTTATAAACAAAAAATTAACAGTTGATTTCTCAGTGGGTCACTATAGCAAATGATATCTTTCATGAAGAATAAAATATGAATTTTAACATTGCTAAATGCTCCTTACACATCAGGTTGGCAAAGGAGATAGCTGACATTGTCAAAGTGCCACTACTTTCTGACCTTTGGCAAAGTAATGAAATTCTGAGTTTCCTTTTGCTCATCTTTAAAATCAAGAGACATTTCCACAAGTATGTTAGGATTTAAAATAAGTTATAAAGTAATTAAGACAAATAAATATCTAGACCTCTTAAATGTAATTAATATAAAGTGTAAAGTAATACAAAGAAAAGGAGAGAGTGATTTACTGTCCTTGAACATTCAGTTTGCCTCTATACCCGAATTACGGGAAATAGAAGAGCTTAACATGATCCATGATGGCTTCTGAACTTTACATTCTACAAACTGATTTGTCCATTATGACCCTTAGCTTCCTTTCATTGTAATTTTCTGTCCAGTTATTGTTTGTAGTCAGGAAAGCTATTGGCAAGTCATCTTATTTTTTTTATTGGAGGCCTTAATGGCCTCCCAAACATTCCTATCATGTTGGTATCTCCTAAAAATAGCAGTGGGATTAAATGTGAATTTTTCTTTTCAGTTTGGAAGAACTTAGTAATGGCGGCTATATCCTCTTTCTAGTTAGGAAGAGGATTATGTAAGGTTTCTCCAGTTGGCTTTTTCCTCCTTCTATTACCAAAGTTAGCATTAGGTGGAGACTGGAAGGAAATCTAGGGAGTGACATTTTTCACACTTGAAGAAAATACCTCCAAACTATATCATTTTCTTGTTTAATTAGTTAAGTTAGTCCCTGAGTTCTACCTTCTTATACTTTGGTTCTAAATTATAAAGCCTGCCCAGAGGCTTACAGAACATGATAAAAGGTCTGCAGGATACTGATAGAGAGGATACCATTGAAACTTTGTCCACAGTACTGGGCAGAGGGGCAGGAAATTCCCTTGGTTACCAAATGAGATCAAAACTACATGGAATGAACTGTTTATTTTGAGGGTCAGAGGAATAATCCAAGCACTGGCTTCCCTCTCTTAAATCCAGCTGCCAAAGCACGTGGCTATATTGGCTCTGGGAGTCCTGGTTTAGCTCTACTTTTTGACCAATTCAAAAGAGCTAGTCAGCTTGGGAAGAAGTGGCAAGCACCAGCCCAACCTTTCTTATCCCTTTGCTGTGACTACTGAAGATTCCTTGTCTTATGGAAGACTCACTTGGGTAAGCCTTCCAAAATCTTGTTTCAATATTCATCTCTTTTAAGGGTGATTTCTATAAATCCATGTTGATGGTGACGAGCTTTAGGCCCTGTCTTTGTCTGGACGGTGCTGCTGAAATTTCTAGTTAGTGAAATATAAAACTTAGTGGTTTTAGCCAAAATAAAATGATGAAAATATGCACGTAGGCTCTACTACAGATTCCCAAACTTGTGTTTTAGCACCTTTCAGGAAAAATAAATTTTTCCCTCTGCACAAATCTATCTTTTTTTGAAATTATTAAACATATAAGTAAATGGACAAATTCCTAAGAATAAACTTCCTAAGTTTTTATACCTTAAAAACTAGAAGGGTGTTTGCATTAACTAACAGATGTATGCTATATCTAACACACTGATGACACAGATGCATACCATTTGTGGCTCACACTTGAATATGGTTTGATTAACACAAGTTGCAATGCTGCCTCACAGTGTTAACCCCTGAGTCTACTTGAAAAAATATTGAATGTGGGCTGGAAAGATAGCATGGAGGTAAGATGTTTGCCTTTCATGCAGGTCAGTGGTTTGAATCTCAGCATCCCATATGGTCCCCTGAGCCTGTCAGGAGCGATTTCTGAGCATAGAGTCAGGAGTAACCCCTAAGTGCTGCCAGTGTGACCCAAAAAAACAAAAACAAAAAAACAAAAAAGAAAAACTATTTAACAATATGGGCAAAGGATATGGGCATCTCACTGGAGTAAAACAAATGAACAATAACTTCTAGAAGTAGATGCCTAACTAAAGTATTGAATAGAAAATCTGGAATGGTTAAAAAAAAAAGACAAACTATCAAATAGTAAAAAAGTAACAGAATTTTTAAACTTTGAAGTTTTAAATTTTTAGCAAAACAGTGAAACAAACGAAGGGCCAGATAGTAAGTATAGGGGTTTAAGGCACTTGACTTGAATCCTGCCAACCCTAGTTGGAATCCCAATTTCGTCCCTGAACCCTACTGGGGTCACTCCATTGCAGAGTCAGAAATAGCCCCTGAACACTTTGAGGTGTGTCCCATTACCCTTCAACCCACCAAAATACAAAACAAGAAAAAGCCCCTAAGTGTTCATACCCTTTAACCCAATTATTTTTACTGGAGTTTCCCCCAAAATTTTGGAGGTATGCTAGGATGTCACATTTTCCACATCACTGACTCTCTTCTAGGAATTTTTCCTCAAAAATTATCTGCCAGGGACCAAAGCTATAGTACTAAGCAGTAGGACATTTGCCGTAATCACTGGCACCACACGTGTTTTCAAATCTGCCATGAGTGATCCCTGAGCACAGAGCCAGATGTAGCCCCAACAAAAGAAATTTACCGAAAATAAATGTATGGATTGAGTTATCTTGGGGCACTTGCACTGATGACTCAGGTTTCACCCCAGTACTACATATGATTCTCTGAGCACAGTCAGTAGTGGAATCAACACACCCTAGCCCCTCCCCCCAATAGAAACAAGCCTATTATGGTGAAGAAATCAAAGAAATGTATAAGGACATAGGCTGGAGACATTTGTGGATAAGGTCAATATATATTTTAGAAATTCAGTCACATATGAACACACTGGAATTGTTTTTGAGTAATGGAAAAGTATGCTTCTATTTTGTTTTTGTTTTCTGGGCCACACCTGCTGGTTGGTGCTCGGGTTACTCCTGTCTCTGCACTTAGAAATCACTCCTGACAGGCTCGGGGACTATATGGGATGCTGGGAATTAAACATGGGTTGGACACATGCAAGGCTAAAACCCTCCATGCTGTACTATATCACTTCGGCCCCGGTATAGTTTTAATAGTCTGAAATGTTTGACTCATTATAGGTAATAAGACTAGATGTAATTTTAAATTTTACTAGTATTTTTAGTTTTGCGTTAGTGACTTTGTAATGGGAAAAGGTCACTTGCCAAAAGAGGGACAAAGGGAAATAAAAGCATCAGCAACCCTGTTCTGGGCATGGAGTCCAGAAAGTTTGGAGTATATGTTCAAAGTCTACATCAAGAATTCTGTAAAAAAAAAAAAAAAAACACACTCACACAAAAAACCTAGGGGTGGTTCCCTCCACACCCCCTCCCCAAATGAGAAGCTGCTCCTCTGAGCAGCTGCCTTGGCAGCTTTGCATTGGCTGCCTAGAAGGGTGTGGGAGGAAAAATGCACAAACGCACGTATGAATGGAATGTGTGTTTTGCAAGAGGCCAAGTTGGCAGCTTTGGCTTCCAAAAGGTGGAAGCATCAGCCGAAAAAGGACGGAGCATACAGACTGAAGCCACAAATGGCCCACCTCTGCAGAATTCTGGAGTTGGGGGCTTATGGGGACTTCCAGCCCCACTTATCAAGAAAAAATAATGGCTTTTTCCTATTTCTAGCAGCAAAGGGAGTGCTCTTGACACATGTCCTCAGCTGCTGTGATCCTATACTTGGATGAATTTTCATTATTATGTTGTTGAACTCAATTTGGGTTTTTTCTCATTACAGCAACCATTCTAGATACTATGACTCCCCATTCTAAAGACGAGAGAATAGATTTGGAAAATAACTCGTGTGTAACCCACAATTGTGTTGTTTTCTATAGATTGAAAATTCTTTTGTTTTTGTTTTTTGGGCCACACCGGGTGGCGCTCAGGAGTTACTTCCGGCTCTGCACTCAGAAATCACTCCTGGCAGGGGCTGGAGCTGTGGCGCAAGCAGTAAGGCGTCTGCCTTGCCTGCGCTAGCCTAGGAAGGGCCGTGGTACGATCCTCTGGTGTCCCATATAGTTCCCCAAGCCAGGAGTAACCCCTAAGCGTCCCCCCAAAACAACAAAAAAACAAAATCACCCCAGGTTCAGGGATGCAGGGGATTGAACCTGTGTCCATCCTTGGTCAGCCACGAACGTGCAAGGCAAACGCCCTACCACTGTGCTACCACTCCGGCCCCTATAGATTAAATTATTGAGGTTTCATAATGTGACACTGCCTCATTTTATGTAGTGAAAGTGGATTCAAGGAAAGTTAAATGTTACTCAAGAATCCTAGGGAGCTCCAAGGTAGATCTGTTCACATCCAAAGGCAAACCACTTACTTTGTCTCAGGACTAGAGTTTCAGAGGTAAATAGAGACTAAGTTCCCATTGTTCTGGAGTTCAGCTAAGCAAGGAAGAACTCATCCAATGTCCAGGTTTCAGGACACCAGAGAACTTGTTTCTCCAAGGAGTCATTTGTATTGTCTCAGTTGATAAAGGATTCACTCGCAGCTCCTGATTCCCAACCTCCATGGGGCAGGACTTAAAGAAGTTATATTTAAAAAATTAAATATTACCTCAAATGCTCTTCCTACTTGGTTAATTTTAAGTAGCTTTCCCAATGATGAAAAAATAACAGGTTGATTTTAAAAGGAAAAATTTTAAAAATACCATTTTACATACAAAAATCATTTACTAAAGCAATCTGCCAATTACACTAGCCAGTCATATTAATTTGGCATTTGGGCACACAGCTGTCTAGGTTCTGTGCCAAACCTCTGCATATCTTTATTTTCCCTATAAAAATTGTAATCCATACTTTGGACGAGATATACTATAATTGTGATAATCATTAATTTTCACAATGGTCCTGGATAAATATACCAAGCACAGACATGTTAAGTAATTCAAGTTTATGCAACAAAAACATAGGAAAGCTGAAATTCAAAGTAAGACAATCTGGAACCAGACGTCTAATGTAGCTTCTTGCAGATCTTTCACTAGAGTGTGTGCTTGTGTGCATTTTTAAAATGATAGCTTGCTAGAATTTCATTACGGTAATTATCTGATTTCTCTGCTATACAAGTTATCTTATACAGAAAGACAGAGGCTCCCAAATTTATTTGGTTTGCTTTTCAGAAAAGAAAATGGTGCCCTCCCTGGAAATTTATTTTTTTTCAGCAAACTACAACCCCCTCCCCCAACTACACCAGATACAGTCCCTTGTGTGGCCAGTGGGAAATACTGCTTTAAGGAAATACTCTAGTGTCTAATTGTCCCAGTATATGGAGCAATTTATAATTTATGCAAATATATTATACACCAAGTTTACTTGTTTTTGTTTTTGGGTCACAACCGGCAATGCTCAGGGGTTACTCTTCGCTCCATGCTCAGAAATCGCTCCTGGCAGGCTCGGGGGACCATATGGGATGCCGGGATTCAAACCACCGTCCTGCATGCAAGGCAAACACTACCTCCACGCTATCTCTTCAGCCCCAAGTTTACTCATTTTTTATAAGGCAGGTGAATATCTATGAATTTTGTGCCTATGCCCACGTCCTTTCTAAACAATGTTAACATTTGGAGTTGATAATACTATTGAAAAGTGAAATTTCCAGTTCTATAATGTGGTGTGATGGAGGCACCTTCTGGTGAAGGTTGGCATTACAGTCTCATTCTGAAGGAAAATAAGTGAGACTGGGAGGGGTGTTAGATGATTAGGCACACCTAGCCATATGTTCAGGGTTCATATTAGGCTACTGGATCTGTGCTTAGGGATCATTAGTCCGAACTTAGGATAACGACATGCAGTGCCATGGATTCAACCAGGGTTGGCAACATGCAAGGCAAGTGTCAAACTCAGTTATGTCTCCTGTCCAAGGAAGCATTCTTGAAAAATGGAAAAAAAAAAGGGGACTTCCAGTGCTAGTACAAACTTAAGCCTCTTCCACTCTATTCTGTCTGATGTATCTTCAGATTTTACCCACTGTACTATTTTCTTAGGCATCAAAATGTAACTTAAAAGTTTCCTTAATGTAGGATGTTTTGTTTCTGGAGTTTTTTTCCTGGCTTGACAACTGTATCTTCATATATATATATATCCCAACTATTACTAGAAGGAAAATTTGGACTTACTGTTTTAGTTGACTTGCACAACAGAAAACTGAGATCTAAGTTTTTGATCTGGAATATATAGACACAGTTCTTTTTCCTAACCCTACATCTATACTCTGAAAAGCTATATCAGAGAGAATATCTCCTCTTTCAAATCTATCTATACTTTCTGTAATCAGAAAGTTTTCTTGGTAACTTTGTGTTACATCTTAAGTGGCTGTTATCTACTGCCTACCCAAAACCTGCATTAGAAAGTAAGTACCTAATACTTGTTTCTCAGAGATAGAAATTCTCTTAATAGTTAATAGCTTAATAGTTGGGGAGCCCATTCCCAGAAGTGGCTTGAAAAGCAAGAAATTTATATTCCTGAATCAGCCTCCAAAGCTTGAGACATATTTTACTGTCTGGAGACCTTGGGTCTGGGAAAGAAGTCTAGAATGTCAGATTTTTAAGGGACTTTGTTTTGGGTTCACACCCAAGCAGTGCTTGGGATCACCCTCAGATGTGCTCAAAGTAGTGTCAGAAATTGAACCTAGACACAGAACCCCATGCAGAGCATGCATTTATCCCATTGAATTACCTTTCTGGTCCTTAAACAATTGTGATTTTCAAACTGCTCCGAAGAGTTGCTCCTTTATCCTCAATTTACCTACCTACTCACTTATTTCAGAACTATATATATATAATGTTAAAAGTACTGGATTACTACAAATCCCTCATTTTGCCAAAGGGAACTTGAGACCACAGTGGGAATGTGGCTTGGCCACTAGTCAGTTGAATAGTTGATAATGCTAGAATTGAACTCAGAAAATTTTGCTCCAGTGTTTTTTTTTTTCTTTCTTTTTCTTTTGGTTTTTGGGCCACATCCGGTGGTGCTCAGGGGTTACTCCTGGCTATCTGCTCAGAAATAGCTCCTGGCAGGCACGGGGGACCATATGGGACACCGGGATTCGAACCAACCACCTTAGGTCCTGGATCGGCTGCTTGCAAGGCAAACGCCACTGTGCTATTTCTCTGGCCCCTTGTTCCAGTGTTTCTTAAGCAGCTATGGAAAATGGGTTCTATCTATTAAAATTTAACAGAAGTGGGAAATGGGGAAAGGGCAGGGAAGGCAGGAACATTCTGGATCTGTGGATAAGTAAGACGGCCACACCTAAACCTTGGGCCTTGCCCTAAAATAGCATTCATTTATTTAGGAGGTAGAAGTGGGGGTTGGGGGGGGGCGGAGAGACAGCATGGAGATAAAGCTCTTGCCTTGAATGTGGAAGGATGGTGGTTCGAATCCCAGCATCCCATATGGTCCCCTGATCCTGCCAGGAGTAACCTCTTGAATGTTACTGGGTGTGACCCCCCCCCCAAAAAAAAAAGTGAGGGTTTGGGGAGGGGGGTCTTTCAAACAGTAGCCAAGGGACCTGGGAGGCTTAACAGTTGTGCCTGACCATCAGGGTCACAACTGGCAATGTTTAGGGATCCAAAGTCAGATTCCAACCCTGTCCCCTGAGCTATTTCCCTTATCCCTGTTCTAGAATTTCTTGACTTTTCCTCAAGTGAGGTTAGGCAGCTTGTTTAAGGAGGTTTTCATCTGATTTTCAATTTTTATAGAGATACTATGATTTATTGTTAATGCTGGTACATATTCCAACACCACACCCATCACCAGTGTACTCACTTCTTCAAACATACCCAGTGTTCCCAATGCCCTTCTGTTTTAGCTCCTTCCCTTACAAAATCAGTTTTGTGGATCAGTTTTCTTGCCTATGGATTTCTTGCTGTCCTTGGATCAGTGTTGCCTTTGACCCTTAGTTGCTACCTTGCTATGTAGCCTTAAGTCCCACATATGAGTTAGATCATTCTGTATCTATACCTTTCTAACTTCACTCAGCATGATCTCTAGTTTTTTTTTAATTTATTTTTGGGGTCACATCTGACAGTGCTTACAGGTTACTCCAAGCTCTGCACTCAGGAATCACTCCTGGGAATTAAACCCAGATCAGTCACAAGCTAGGCAGCTATCTCCATATACTATATTGCTGGTCATTAACATATTTGATGTTAAACTGGGATAAGTTATCTCCTTTGGGGCTGGGCGGTGGCGCTAGAGGTAAGGTGCCTACTTTGCCTGCGGACCGCGGTTCGATCCCCCGGCGTCCCATATGGTCCCCCAAGCCTGGAGCAACTTCTGAGCGCATAGCCAGGAGTAACCCCTGAGCGTCACTGGGTGTGGCCCAAAAACAAACAAACAAAAAAAAAACAAATAAGTTATCTCCTTTGAGGAATCAATAAGTATAGCTATAGAAGAACATATAAATGTAAAGTGGGAATACAATACCTATTAGAACAGAATTAAGAGCTGATTCTTTTAAACCTCACATGCTGAGATGTCATATCAAAGATGATTTTCTAAGTATAAAATCCAAAGGCTAGAAGCATACAGGAGGTAAGTATTCAGTGCTTTCCTTTCTGTTCCTGGAAACAGAATGAAGCAGAGATGCCAGGGCACAGACTGTGATGAGTATTCCTATTATCTGCCTCCAGTGCTAAACTGCTGTCTTTGGGTAGTCAGACTACCTTCAGAGTCTAGATAGAATCAAAGCTTCAAGGCCAGGGAGACAGTACAGAATTAAGTCTCTTGCTTTACATAGGCTTCGCTTAGTTTGTATCACATATGGTTCCCAAGCACCACCATGGATGATTCATGAGCACAGAGCTAGGAGTAAGCCTTTAGTACCTCTAGTACCTTCAGTACCTCTGGGTATGATCCACCCTTTCTCTCCCTCAAACAAATCTGAGACCAGGGAGGTGTGTGTGGAGGGGTGGGGGAGTATGAGACCTTGGAAGACAAAAAAAGAAAGTGGTCAGGATTAGAAGAATCTGGGAACTAAAGAATGAATACCAGAGCAAAAAAAACAAAAACCCATATAACTCCCCAAAACCAAAGTCATTTAAAAAATGCCAACTGAGGGGCCGGAGAGATAGCATGGAGGTAAGGCGTTTGCCTTTCATGCAGGAGGTCATCAGTTCGAATCCCGGTGCCCCATATGGTCCCCTGTGCCTGCCAGGAGCAATTTCTGAGCCTGGAGCCAGAAATAACCCCTGAGCACTGCCGGGTGTGACCCAAAAAACCACAAAAAAAAAAAAAAAATGCCAACAACTGGACTCTCCTGACTAATTTTCATAAACAACAAAATGCCAGTATCTAGAGCCAGCAAACAAGACAGCTAGTTATCTTTTCTTTCTGATTCCAAGACACTCTTCACTTACCTGAAAGCCAGTTGCTTCAAGGGAGGAGGTATGGCATGAAGCCCTAATGGCCTTTTGATTTAGGTTTCAATTCTGAACCAAGCATGGAGGTCCTAGTGGTTAGAGCATGCCTGCCTTTCTACTTTTAGGCCATGGCCATGAGAAGTAAAGAGCCCCCTGAGAACTGACAAAAGTTCTAAATTCTCAAAGCAAGAATTCATACACCCAGGCCGGAGTAATAGCACAGCGGTAGGGCGTTTGCCTTGCATGTGGCCAACCTGGAATGAACCTGGGTTCGATTCCCAGCATTCCACATTGCCCCCCCCCCCCAGACTGCCAGGAGAGATTTCTGAGCACAGAGTCAGGAGTAACCCTTGAATACTGCCGGGTGTGGCCCCCCCAAAAGGAATATGTACACACCTCTGTTATTAAGGGATAAGAAAGCTAGTCACTTGAGCTGGGGAGCTGGATCAAAGGGCTGGAGTGCATTCTTTGCATGCACAATTCCTAAATTCAATCACCAGCACCATGTGGTGAGCTGAGCTCTACCAGAAGCAACTCCAAGCACTAAGCAGGAATTAGCTGCTGGGCACCAGTAAGCACATTCCAAAAACCAAGATAATAAATATTTAACAAATGATGCTGAGAGAAATGGATGGCCACATGCAAAAAAGTAACTTGGATCCTCACATCTTACATAAAATGTCAATTTAAAGTGGATCAAAGGGGGTCAGAGCGGTAGTACAGTGGTTAGGGCACTTGCCTTACATGTGGTCAACTTCGGTTTGATTACCAGCATCCATTATATTCCCCCAAACTTGTGAAGGGCAATCCCTTTGTGCAGAGACAGGAGTAACCTCTGAGCACCGCCAGATGAGGAACTGGAAAATGCTGAAGGAAAACAAGGATTTTCATTCTGGCCTGTTCGAGAACCTATAGAGAATAACCCAAATGAGTCACTGTGATATAGTTTTCTTTGTACATAACACGTAAAACAGTTGAGACACACGTGCGCAAACACACAAGCACACACCAAATCCAGAGGTGCCAAAGAGATGGTAAGCTTGCCTTCCATGCTCTAATCATGGCTAAATCCTTTGCACTACTGTTATCCCAGGTACCATCAGGAATTATCACTGTTTACAGAGCCAGAGTATGTCCCACATCACCAGGTGTGACCCAAGCCTTCTCCCCTCTTCAAATTAACCCCAGAAAGACTAACTAAATACACAGGCTGCAACTCCAGTAGTTTATAATATTTGGTTTCGGAAAAGAAGGTTGGTAACCTCAGAGAAGCAATACTAATAAGAAGTCAGAGAAGTTGTAAAGTCCCAGGGCCAGAGTGGTGGCACAAGCAGTAAGGCGTTTGCCTTGTATGCACTAACGTAGGACAGACCCCAGTTTGATCCCCCAGCATTCCATATGGTCCCCCAAGCCAGGAGTGATTTCTGAGCGCCTAGCCAGGAGTAACCCTTGAGCGTCATTGGGTGTGCCCCCCCCCCCCAAAAAAAAAGATGTAAAATCCCACTTGAGATAGTGTAGTAATTGAAAAGAATGAAGTAGAGGTGAAATAATTCTGCAGGAAAACAAAACAAATGCTTGACTGTTTCCAACATCATTATACACCTCTTTTGCCCACCCCCAGTGCATCATTCTCAGAAGAATATCTTGAGAGAGAATGAGAGAACATGATATCAGCTAGATGGAATTCTTGCTTTCCTGCAGTGAGTTAATACAGAGATTAGAATGCCTTTGCCAAACTCCAGAGACCAGATGAAAAGTTTCAGAGCACCCAAGTAACATAAAACCCAGAATGAATTCCAGAAAAAGGATAAGGATATTGTGGTGTTTTGTATTGGGAATCTTTCTCTTGAGTCAGAAACCAAAGAAAAGACCTTTTGTCTATCATTTGGTGATGCTGGAAAGAAACAAGAGTGGAGGATTGTGTGGAGACTGCCTGGGAGACTCGTTCTGCCTCATGCTACTCAAAGCAGTGATAGTACTGGTGGACCTACAAAAGCCATGAAAAGTTTGTCATCACCATGGCACATTAAAGCTGCAGTCCCGAAGACAGATACCAGAGGGAGCAACCAGTGGTAATATCTGAAAAGAAGCAAACTACTTATGGCATTTGAAACAAGTACAAAATAAAAAATAGACGCTGAAGTAATAGCAAAGCAGGAAGGGCATTTGCCTTGCACACAGCCGACCTGAGTTCGATCCACAGCATTCCATATGGTCCCTCGAGCCTGCTAGGAGTAATTACTGAGTTCAGAGCCAGGAGTAACCCCTGAGCACTGCCAGGTGTGGCCCAAAAACCAAAATAAAGGAAAAAGTAGAAATAAATTAATGCACAAATGCAGAGATGATATTTTCCCAGATTAGAGCCCTAGAATTTCTAGTCCATGGACTGACTAGTAAATTCCTTCCCTTGCATGATGCCAGGCCTTATAAAGAAGGAAGAAATAGGGGTTCTTTTGCTTTTTGGTGTGTGTGTGTGTGTGTGTGTGTGTGTGTGTGTGTGTGTGTGTGTGTGTAAGAGAGAGAGAGAGTTTTAAAGAGAGCAGGTCCGAAAAACAAGAAAAATACATCAAGACTTAAAAAGAAATGGTGAAAATGGACTAAAGAAAATAAGACTAAAGAAATAAAGAAATATGCTAAAAGAAAACAAAGACAACAAATGAAATTAATGCATAAAAATGTCAACAAAGGGGCCGGGCGGTGGCGCTGGAGGTAAGGTGCCTGCCTTACCTGCGCTAGCCTTGGAAGGACCGCGGTTCGATCCCCCGGCATCCCATATGGTCCCCCAAGCCAGGAGCAACTTCTGAGCGCATGCATAGCCAGGAGTAACCCCTGAGCGTCACTGGGTGTGGCCCAAAAACAAAACAAAAACAAAAAAATGTCAACAAAAATAATTAAAAAATAACAACAAAAAGACTGTAAAGACCATATATGGTGCTAGGGATCGAGACCAGATTGACTGCATGTATGGCAAGAGCCCTACTTTCTGTACTTTCATTTTTATTTTAGTTTACACTCAACTGATTTAGGAAAAATTTGGCACAGAGGAAGAGAAAAGCAACAATTAGAGCCTAAATTTACTAACACACTCACAAAAACAAATAGGCCAGCTTATTAACAGGTAAATCTATACAGAAAGTTTCTAGAGGTTTTCTACCATCCAATTTGAAATTATTTCCAAAGTATTAAAAGATAGAGCTCTTCAACAAGGTGACAAGTTCATGCTTTAATGTACCACTAATTTATATAAATAGCAAAGAAGAATATAAAAAAGAAACCCAAGAAGATATGAATCATGTTTTAAAGAAAGATAAAACATATTCATATACCTGAAATAGAAAATAATTTGAAAATGATGTAAGATGTGTAAGATTAAAGCTGCAAGTATAGGGCCCGGAGAGATAGCAGAGCAGCGTTTGCCTTGCAAGCAGCCGATCCAGGACCAAAGGTGATTGGTTCGAATCCCGGTGTCCCATATGGTCCCCCGTGCCTGCCAGGAGCTATTTCTGAGCAGACAGCCAGTAGTAACCCCTGAGCACTGCCGGGTGTGGCCCAAAAACCAAAACCAAAAAAAAAAAAAAAAAAAAAGCTGCAAGTATATAGGGCCCTGGAAGCAAAATCTGTCAGCTGACAGTTCTCAAAAGAGTTGTGGGACTAAAAGTGTTCTATAAAATATGTGAGAGAGTCATGCTTGCTTTAATAGTAGTTAGAATTACAGATGAAAACAAACTTGCCATTTTTGTTTTTATTTATTTATTTTGGTTTTGGGGCCACACATGGCAGTGTTCAGAGGTTACTTCTGGCTCTGTGCTCAGAAGCTGCTCCTAAGCTTGTCATTTTTAATGACTTTCAGGTTACAATGCCTTCTACTTTAAGTGAAATCTCTAAGGAAAGAGCCAATTAATCACCTTTTTATTGGAAAGGCACTTAATAGACAGTTTTGAGAAGAAGAAAGTTCACTAGCATCTGTCTCTCCTGTTAAGAAAAGGGGCAGTGTCTAGTTCAACCTTTATGGAAAACAATATGGAGATTCCTCCAAAAACTGGAAATTGAGCTCCCATATGATCCAGCTATACCACTCCTAGGAATATACCCTAGGAACACAAAAATACAATACAAAATCCCTTCCTTATACCTATATTCATTGCAGCACTATTTTCCATTGCAAGACTCTGGAAACAACCAAGATGCCCTTCAACAGACGAATGGCTAAAGAAACTGTGGTACATATACACAATGGAATATTATGAAGCTGTCAGGAGAGATGAAGTCATGAAATTTTCCTATACATGGATGTACATGGAATCTATTATGTTGAGTGAAATAAGCCAGAGAAAGAGAGAGAGAGTGAGAGAGAGAGACACACACACACACACACACAGAATGGTCTCATCTATGGGTTTTAAGAAAAATGAAAGACATTCTTGCAATAATAATTTCCAGACACAAAAGAGAAAAGAGCTGGAAGTTACAGTTCACCTCATGAAGCTCACCACAAACAGGGATGAGTTTAGTTAGAGAAATAACTACATTTTGAACTATCCCAATAATGAGAATGTATGAGGGAAATAGAAAGCCTGTCTAGAGTACAGGCGGGGGTTGCGTGGGGAGCCAGAGACAAAAATGTTAAGATTCGAGCAACATTTAAAATCATGCAGAGGGGATATTTTGGAAAAGGAATTGCATTTCAAAAGTAAGAATAAAATGATTAAAGAAAAAGAAAGAAAAGGGGCAGCTTGGGTTAGACCGATAGTATAGTAGGTAGGGCATTTGCCTTGCATTTGGCCGACTCAGGTAAGATCCTTTGCATTCCATGTGGTCCTCTGAACCTGCCAGGAGTAATTTCTGAGTGCAGAGCCAGGTGTAATCCCCAAGTACTGCTAAATGTGGCCCCAAAAGAAAAAAAGAACAGTTGACCTATCAAATCTAAGCATCTTAAAATTATAAAGTTGAAAAGAGAAAAGTTAAGAGCTATAGTTTTTCAAAAACGTGAGAAATATTTCTCTTTAGTTGCAGTGTCTAATATGGTAGGCACTAGCAACATTAATTCTATTATTATAATGAGAATTAAACTTCCAGCATACGTGTTGCCATCCCATGTACATGATACCGGCATCTCACCTCTTGAGATGTATGGACTTTCATTCCTTTGTGCTGGGATGTGTACTAGGGTTTGCTTTCCACCATCTCTGGAGAAGCCATCTCTCTTCACTCCCCCCTTTGCTCTTCCTCAGATTTCATAAGTAAAATAATTATTTTACTTCAAAAATAAACTTAAAATTCCATTTTCCCTTTATATCATTCCATGGCAATATTCCAGAATTTTAGAGGCAAAGTTTTTTTGTGCTGCTTTTGCTTTTTTGTTATACCCAGCAATGCTCAGGACATTCTTCTGGCTCTAAACTCAGGACTTCTGGCAGCACTTCGGGGACCATATGGGTTACTGAGTTTTGAATTGGGTCCACCCATGCAAGGCAAGTGCCCTCTCTCTTGTCCTATCTCTCGGTCCCTTTAGGGGTATGGTTTAATACCTTGTGTATATTATTTATTGTACTTGCCACTCACAAAAAAGACTCCTCTACTCATTCTCACACCCTCTTCTCACCCTGGTAATCACCAGTTTTCTTTGAGCCTGTGAGTTAGTTCTTTTGTTGCTAATTTATTTATTGTAGTTAATTATTTTGTATTAAATTTATATTAAATCTAGTTATTTATATTTAACAGAAGACCTTAATTTCCATACTTATACAAAATCATTTTCCTATACATTAGCCATTCATACTTTGTGAACCTGATGAACATGTTACATATATCTGTGAAATTCTATAGCACAAATTTCCACTACTGAGGAAAATCATTTTGCAAATTAATGTCCAAGTATAAGGAGAGGAATAATTAATAAAAATACACTAAGAACTCCTGGAGTCCAAGAGACGGATGCAATTATTGTGTGAAGATAAATTCCTATTTATCCATTTTGTTTTATTTTTCCCCAAGCTGAGCAATACATAAGGCTATATATAATGATTCACTATTCTAGCACCGCTACTAATGTTATTTAGTTAAAAGTATTTCAGTGTCTTACACTAAACTATGCACTAGACCCAGAACACTGTAAAAAAAAAAAAAGTACACTATCAAACACAAGGTAATAATACTACCCTCATTTTTTTATTATAAAAGAATGCCACCCACATTAATGGAAGTGTGTTGTTGTTTTTTTTTTTAACTCAAAAAGAAAACACATTCCTAGGTTTTGTTGTTAAATAAGAAATGACATTCCTTTCATCTATGCTCTTGTTAAATACTGAAAGACATTACCTTGTGTTTGGCTGCTGAACTATTGTATTTCTTTTTTTGTCTTTTTTTTTTTTTTTTAACCACACCCGGCTATGCTCAGGGGCTATTCCTAGCTTTGCTCAGGACGCCTTCCTGGCATGCACGGGGGGGCCATGTGGGATGCAGGTGACCGAACTCAGGTCGAGCGCGTGCAAGGCAAGCGCCCTACCCGCTGTTCTATCGCTCCGGCCCCTATTGTTGTATTTCTTGGCTCTTGATCTGCTGCTTTCAGTTCTTAGTAACTGAGCATCTTCTAGATTATTTCTGCAAGCTGGAAGAAATGTAAAACTAAACTAATTTTTTGCAAAGCATATGATAAAACTTTTTGAAAACTCATTCAAAAGGCATTTTCTGCTTCTGTAGACAGTGATTTTGTCTTTGCCACCGTCCTGAGATGGCTTCAATAGTTACCAAATGGTTTCGGCCTACTTACCCAGGACTACAAATTGTTACCAGCTATTACACAAACATGGGAGGGAGCCAAGCAGTGCTAAGTGAAAAGGGAAGGCAATGTGTCTTATTCATTCCATAGTCACTTAAAACTTCTTTGCAAAACTAAAAACAAAACAAAAATATAACTTTGTTGTTGTTGTTTTGGACCACACCTGTGGCCCTCAAGGGTTACTACTGGCTCTGCTCTCAGAAATCACTCCTGGCAGGCTCGGGACCATATGGGATGCTGAGAATCAAACCCAGGCGGGTCCCAGGTTGGCAGCATGCAAGGCAAACATCTTACTGCTGTGCTATCACTCAGGCCCAAACATGCAACTTTGAAAATGATAAAGGAATGTATTTTACTGGAACATCTTTAAAAATGTCTTTTTATTGGCTTAATAAGGATGAAACCTATTCTAGTTAATTCTGAAAAGGGAGATCACTTGGGAGTTGTAATGCAGAAAGTGAGACACAGACTATTAATTTTGTAATTGTTTTATAATTACAAAAGATTATTAAAATAGTAGAATTTCCATATACAGCACACTCACTTTCAACTATTCATAATATCCAATGGTATGGTAATGATACATTTGATACTAAAAATCAATCACTGTTGACACAACAAAGGCCATTTGTCATACATATTTTCTTCTTTTTTTGCCAAATTGGGATATAAACACTAGAAATCAAGTGGTAGTCTAATAGAATTCAGTTGTTCTCCACGTGTGATTAGATAAAACTGAAAGTATTCCAGAGATTCTTTTGGAAGGAATTCATAAGGTCCTCCCTTCTGGGCAAGAGTTTCAATAGACTTAGCATATGCTTGACATGTGTGAAGTCCAGGTTTGACCCCTACTACCAAATGGTCTTCAAATACCATTGGGTGGAACCACTAAGAACAGATGTAAGAGCCACCCCCTGAGTACTACTATCTGTGACCTCAAAACTAATAAGATCCTCCCTTGTCTAACTTACATATACAATAAATGGGACTTATAAGTAGAAATGAGAAAAGTGACTTATCTTTTAATAAGCTATATATTTAAAGATTTTCATAGAATAAATAAAACTATTTTCTTTCCAATAATATTTTTTGACAATGATTTTTCCAATAAAAACTATTTGGTTTCAGAAAAATTAGTATAGGGATTAAAACACTTGCCTTGCACAGAGATGAACCTGATCCCCTATACCTCAGAAATACAGTGAATACTGCTGGGGTGGTCCCTGAGTGGAGCGTTAGACATGGATTTAATTCCTGGAACAGCATTTGGTCCTCAGGAGTAAGCCCTAGGCACTGCCATGTGTGGCACCAAAACCAAAGAAAATAAATATAAACTTACTAAAATATGATAGGAAACTGAAAAGAGAATAATTCTCTTACTAAGTATTTTCATACCACTTACGATCATGTGATGTGCTTCCTAAAATACATTTCCTAAAATAAAGTATACGTATATGTACTTGCCAATCATAGTAGACATATTCCTTTTTAGGAAACACTGATATTAAAGTATGTACTGATAAATAGAACACAGAGTAAGAGTAATTACTAATTGAAACTGATACAGAACTTCAACTAGAATCTTTTTTTTTAATTTCTTTTTTTAATTTTGGGCCACACCTGGCAGCACTCAGGGGTTACTTCTGGCTCTACGCTCAGAAATCACTCCTGGAAAACTTGGGGGACCATATGAAATGCCAGGATTTGAACCACCATCCTTCTGCATACAAGGCAAACAACCTACCTCCATGCTATTTCTCCAGCCCCTCAACTAGATTCTTGTTTATCTTCAAGGAATAGTCACCAGAACAAACTATATGATTATTATGGATTTTATTCTAATAGGAAGAAAATGTAAAATCAAGTACAATATGGGTGTTTGATTGTAAAGAAATAGGAGCAAAAAGGCATATTACCTTGATGATTCGATTCTTAGAACAGTGCATTAGAGATAGAATACTTGGCTGATCCTCGAAAAAAAAACAGTAAGTAAACTAGGTAGAAAGGAACAGGTAGTTTGAGAGCCAACATTGCATAATAGCAATGGAAATATGAAAGAGAAATGGCAGCCAGATTACAGATCAACATTGTCTAAGATAAAGAAGCAACTTTATACTGTGGAAGTAGGGAGTCCATTGAAGCTTGTCCTCCTCCTCAAAAGCAGTTTTGTACTTAAGTCTATTTAGGTAATATATGCTGATTATAATACAGAAAGGTAAAAAAAAAAAAACAACCCAAAAGTAATAGATAATGAAAGTATCACCTGTAATTCAGGAATAGTCACTTTTTTATTTTGTCCTAGAAGGTAGCAAAGTCATTTCCTGAATTTCAATACAAAGTTCTATCTTCTGGTAAAAATGCCTTAACCTAACCTTCTTCTCTATAGAGTAATTATAATTCTATCTCATTAGATTAGGAAAACCAGTGACATAAGACATGAATATTATTAGGCTAATGTCTGACCATAAGTACTTAATAAACATGAAATTCATTTCATTGAGGGGGGAAGGACTGGGCCTGTCAGTGTTTAGGAGCACTCTCAGCAGAGGAACCATGCACTGTTGGTGACTGAGTTGGGACTTGCTATATGCAAGGCAAACACTTTAACCACCCCATAAATTATTTCTCCAGCCTCATCAGATATTGAACTCCCCCCCCCATGACCCTTTAATTTTGAACACTGGACACTTTTATATGGTTCAGAGTACTTTAAAGCTATTAAATCACCGTAATTTTTACTACTTTTCTTTGTGTAAATGAGTGTGCAAAGTGAAAATTCTATTGCGTGAGAAACTGATCAAATGGAGACTCATAGGATTCTCAAAAGAAACGTCAAAAAAGTAAAGGAAGAGTAGTTATGCATTCCAAGCCTTGATTCTGAGACTCCAGAATGAAATGCTTCTTACAACTGATCTTTCTTGTTTTGGGTCATACCTGAAAGTTCTCAGGGCTTCCTTCTGGTTTTGTGCTCAAGGTCACTTCTGGTGGTCCTCAGGGGACCATATGCAGTACTAGCTATTAAATCAGGGTTGGCTGCATTTAACTAAGTTTCCTACTTGCCTATTCTTCTTCTATCCACTTACAACTGTTCTTAATTGGGCGCTACTGTCATCCCATTTACAGACCAAACAGAAAAGTGGTAGGCCCCAGAAAGCAGCTCTACTCCTAAGTCCAAAGTCTTTTTTATCCCCAAACTATATCATTTATAGGCAATTATTCTTACTTTCTGTCTTGTAATCAATTTCTACTCCCTACTAGAAAAATCTGTAACTATTTTCCCTATCAACAATTTTCCTGTTAATTTTTCACTTCAACAACTTTGGTTTTGGAGACAAATCTGGAAGTCCTCAGGGGTTACTCTTGGCTCTGTTTTCAGGAATCATTCCTGATGGGCTCAGGGTGTCATATAGGACAGAGGGGATTGAACCTACGTTGGCTGAATGCTAGGCAAGTGCCCCTACCTGCTGTACTATCTCTCTAGTCCCCCATCACATTTTAATACCCAAATAATTCATTCTCTAAATTTACTTGAAAACATATTTTTTTCTGAAAAAACAATCCTTATTGATATGATTCCTTTCGGCGGTAGGAATAATGGGGGGAAAATGGGAATTTTTGGTGAACGATGGATGCAAGGAAGGGTCAAAGGATGCAGTATTGCTAGGACTATGTGATGCCGAGGATAACCTAGGCACCTCTGGTGTTGCTGTTCAGGGAACCTTTAGAGTCATAACCAGCAGTGCTTGAGGGTGCTAACAGACTGCACCCCCGATGAGGCAAGGGGGAAATTTAAGAAGAGTCAGGGGCAGGCATGAGCCTTACTTAATCATGCTATCTCTCTCTGACTCTGAGACTGTTGCTTTCTAAAACTAAAACAAAAACAAACACGATGCAGTATAATGGCAAACATTCATACAGAGAGCCTTGTATATAGCAAAATAATATTCTATCGTCCCCAAAGCCATTTCCTCAGCCCAAACGCTGAGGAAAAGCCAGGCAGAAAATACACTCCTGGTTCTGAAGCGACAGGACCGTGGGGCAAGGTTCTTGGGCCTTGTGAGCCCCAAGTGGGTTCCCCGAGGCTCACGAAAGCTGATCCCTGAGTGCAGGGCCAAGGAGGAAGGCCAAAGCCTCGCCAGGTGTGGCCCCCAAACCAAAGACAGGGAATATAGACGCCGCGGGAGCCACTGCAAAGTCTCCAACCCTAGAACTAGGGCAGAGCGGAAGCGGAAGTCGGCTCAGTGGGCGCCGCGCGGAATTTTGAAAGAACCGGAAACGGGGCAAAGCGACTTCCGGCGGCGAGACCGGGAGTACCGAGGGAGCGTCCGCTATGGCGACCAAGAGGCTGGCGCGGTACGCGGAGGGGCCCTGGTGCTGCCGATGGGAGCCGGCCAGGGTGCAGCATCATGCTCCTTTCCCAGGACCGGGTCTCGAACCTGATAGACGAGAGTGGAACCCGGGCCCGCCTTCCTTCTCCAGCCTGTTTGGGGAAGGGTGGGCTTGAGCCCGCTTCTTAGGTCCTGGGGGGCTGGATCTGCGGCCCTAACGCGGCCTTCAAGTTTGCGAGCAAATTGTTTCATTCATTTGTGTCGGGAATCGTTGTTGCAGCGGGCGTGGCTTGGGGGACCCTATGGGAAGCCGGGGGATCGAACCGCGGTCCTTCCTAGTTTAGCAAGTTCAAGGCAGACGCCTTACCGCTTGGGCCACCGCTCCGGCCCCCTGACAGCTTCTTTCTTTAGGGCCCTATCTTTAACTTTACCCCACTTTGTCCACTTTTTTTTTTGTTTTTTTGGGTCACACCGGTGTCACTCGGGGTTTGCTCTGCGCTCAGAAATCGCTCCTGGCAGGCTCAGGGGACCTTATGGGATGCCAGGATTCGAACCACCATCCTTCTGCATGCAAGGCAAACGCCTTACCTCCATGCTATCTCTCAGGCCCCACTTGTTCCACTTTTAATCCTGGTACCATGCTAGGTTCCCCAGACCCTTTCCCCTTAGTCCTTTCCTGCACAAGCTGTGTGCTTTCCCAGTTTCTAGATGCCTCGTATTAGTGATTATCCGCCCGCTGGGGAGTGTCCTGCATTCACATACCAGCTCCATTCTTTGGCAATTTACCGATTTTTCTCTCCCATAAATGGATGACTTTGTCCAGTTGTTGAAGAAATAATAAAGTTTCAGTGCCTGCTGTGCCGTGAGCTGTTTACTCGATAGCTGTTCACTCGTTATTCCCAATATGTCTTGTTTCCTTTCACTCTTAGACTACAAAACTACCTCTTTAAACGACCCATTCTTCAAACTAGTTTGTCTCATCTTTTGCTTCTAAGTTTGATTCCATCGTCACCCCCCCCCCCACAGTCAGTCATTAGTTGGTTAATTTATTAACTTGTTCAAACAGGAGCGTAAATGAATATCTTGGGTTATTTTATATTTTTAGGCAGCTTGGGTTAATTAGGAGAAAGGCAATTGCACCAACTAATGGAAGTCTAGGAAAAAGCAAATCCAGTAAGTATAGTGTGCTTTATGTTTGTTTACATTTTGTAGCTGTGCAGTTTTTTTAAATAGATAATGCATAAGTCACCCTGATCTTTTGCAGAACAGTTGTTTGACTATTTAATAGTCATTGATTTTGAGTCAACGTGCTGGAATGATGGAAAGCGCCACCATGACCAGGAAATAAGTAAGTTTGATCAGCCAGTGATCTAAACAAGCTTTAGAATAATCACTTTAGGGTTTGCACATACAAACCAGTGAATACTTGGGGCCGGAGAGATAGCATGGAGGTAGGGCGTTTGCTTTGCACGCAGAAAGACGGTGGTTAGAATCCTGGCATCCCATATGGTCCCCTGAGCCTGCCAGGTGTGATTTCTGAGCGTAGAGCACTGCCGGGTGTGACCCAAAAACCAAAAAAAAAAAAAAAAAATCCCAACAAAATAAACCCCAAAACAAATACAGTGAATACTTAATTTAAAGAACTAAGATGGTTTATGAATTGATATTATATTAAGTAATATTTTTTGTACCATTGTTCATTTAAAACCTGACTGGACTAAAATGGGAACAAAAATATAAATAAAGATGGCATCATATAATTGTTTTAGAACTAATTACATGTAAAATTTCAACAGTATAGAACAAAGTAATTTTGTATAATTTTTAGATTCTAAAAATTATATGAAATTATAAATAAGAAAAAAGAATTATATCTTAGCTTTCATATGATTTTTATACCGAGTCTAAATATAT
Organism: Suncus etruscus; assembly: GCF_024139225.1. Taxonomy (NCBI): domain Eukaryota; kingdom Metazoa; phylum Chordata; class Mammalia; order Eulipotyphla; family Soricidae; genus Suncus; species Suncus etruscus. The sequence goes on along the minus strand of NC_064862.1, from coordinate 64,450,281 downwards.
ATTCAAAAATTTTTATTTTAATTGTATGATTTTAATATTCTTGTTTTTTTTGGCTGTAATTTACTAAAACTAAATCATGTTACTTTGGTTATTTGTTTATTTATTTGTTTTGTTTTATGGCCACACCCAGTGATTCTCAGGGCTTACTCCTGGCTATGTACTCAGAAATTGCTCCTGGCTTGGGAGACCATATGGGATGCTAGGGGATCAAACTGTGGTTCCTCCTAGGCTAATGGCGCACAAGGCAGACGCCTTATGGCTTGTGCCACCGTTCTGGATCCTACTTTGTTTTTTTTTTTTATATACCTTAAGTAGAATAACGATTGTAAATCTATATAATAAAATTTAATTTAGAATGATTATAGCATTAATATAATAGTCACATTGAAATCATATTGTAATGCCTATTACACATTTTTTCACTTAGTTGAATTTCCAGCAGTATTGTTGAACACATCAACTGGAGAAATTGAATCTGAGTTTCATGCTTATGTTCAACCTCAGGAACACCCAGTACTTTCCAAATTTTGCATGGAATTGACAGGCATCAAGCAGGTATGATGCAGATATCAGATATTAGTTTCAGGGGCCAGAGCCATTGCACAGAGGGTAGGCATTTGCCTTGCTTTCTGTCTACCTGGGATATCCCATATGGTCCTCCAAACCTGCCAGGAGTGATTTCTGAATGCAGAGCCAGGAGTAACCCCTGAGCAAAGCTAAGTGTGGACCCTAAACAAAAACAAATTAGTTTCAAAAAAGAAAATAAAGTGTATATATACACACTCAGTGTTAGCAGATCTTCAGAATAATAATGAAGTCTTTAAAAATTAAAATGATATAAAAAGAGATTTGTTGATGGAAATGAAATAACATCAAATTTCTATCTAGATATAATTATTTTTTAGACTTGATTGTTTTTTTGGGCCATTTCCAGCAGCTTTCAGGGCTTACTCCTGGCTCTGCACTCAGAAATGGCCCCTGGCAGGCTGGGGACCATATGTCAGGAATCGAATTGGTTCCTCATAGGTCAGCTGCATGCACGGCAAATGCCTTACTGCTGAGCTATCTCTTCGGCCCCTAGGTTTAATTATTTTTAAATTATGTAATTAAATATGTGATTTTTTAGGTTGATCAGCCTCATTTTTCTCAATTTGTAAAGTTCTTTTTTTTTTTTTTTTTTTTGGTTTTTGGGCCACACCCATTTGACGCTCAGGGGTTACTCCTGGCTATGTGCTCAGAAATCGCCCCTGGCGTGGGGGGACCATATGGGATGCCAGGGGATTGAACTGCGGGTCCTATGCTAGTGCTTGCAAGACAGACACCTTACCTCTAGCGCCACCTTCCAGGCCCGTAAAGTTCTAATCATATTCTTCCCATGCATTTTAACATTTGCATTCTTTTGTTGTTTTGGGGCCATATCCATCAGTGCTCAGGGATCATTACTTTTTTGTTTGTTTTGTTTTGTTTTTGGTGGGGGGTCACACCCAGCAAGGTGCACACCCTACCCACCTTGCAACTGCTCCAGCCCCAACACTTTTCATTCTTTTTTTTGTTTGTTTTGTTTTTTTGTTTTTGGGCTACACCCGTTTGACGCTCAGGGGTTACTCCTGGCTATGCGCTCAGAAATCGCCCCTGGCTTGGGGGGACCATATGGGACGCCGGGGGATCGAACCAGGGGGATTGAACCACGGTCCATCCTACGCTAGCGCTTGCAAGGCAGACACCTTACCTCTAGCGCCACCTTCCTGGCTCCCACTTTTCATTCTTTATTAGACTTTTCTTTGTTGTATTCTTCCACAGTGCCTAATTGTGCACAGAATATATGCTTAATAATGATGGAATTCAGTGGTTAAATTTAGATTTTGTGACTATTCAGGATCAAGTTGATGAAGGGGTCCCTCTGAAGATTTGCTTATCTCAGTTCTGTAAATGGATCCATAAGATTCAGGAACAGAAGAAATTTGTTTTTGCTACTGGAGTTTTGGATCTTTGTACTTCTGAGAAAAACTTGTGTGCATTTGTCACTTGGTCAGGTAAAAATTAAATTCTATCTAAATGAGTAGCTTTTTCATGAATTCTTTAGTAAGAATTGTTAGTATTACTCTGAAGGACTTTGTAGATCACAATGGTTTCAATAAAATAAAATTAAAATTAAAAAAAAAAAGAAAGGTTAGTATCAATCTCCTGAACCAGAAAAGAAATGCAAGTGCTCACCAGATGTTAACTATGTAGTATAAATTCATTTTCTTAAAACTACCATTCTAGGACGCCTTAACAATGGAAGCCTTAATTTTTTTTTTTTTGGTTTTTGGTTTTTGGGCCACACCCGGCGGTGCTCAGGGGTTACTCCTGGCTGTCTGCTCAGAAATAGCTCCTGGCAGGCACGGGGGACCATATGGGACACTGGGATTCGAACCAACCACCTTTGGTCCTGGATTGTCTGCTTGCAAGGCAAACACTGCTGTGTTTTCTTCCAGGCCCTGGAAGCCTTAATTTTTAAGAATTTTTTTAGATAATTTCTCTGTTCTTTATCCAAGCAAAAATGATTTAGTAAAGATTATGTATCTCATTTATAAAACCTTGAGGAAAAGCAGTCCTCATTCAACTTGCATTTTTTTCTTTGCTTCTATATTTGACACATATTGATACTGTAAGGGGGGAAAATGAGTTGACCTTTTGTATTTCAATGACATAATATTGTTATTAATAGCTTAGTATTAATAAACATAGTTGATTTCTAATGATAGTAGATTGCTAAAAGATAATTGGTTTTTCCATATTTTTTCTTTAGAATGTTGAAAGAAGATAATCTCCAGATTGGCCAATTTCACACTTCTTTTTGAAGAGTTTTGTAGTATTGTGAAATACTTAGTGTATTTCATTGAGTATTTAGGAAATTGTTATGAAACTTATTTTCAATTGCTTATATAAAATGATTAGTTGTTAGATATTAACAAAGTAAAAGATATTGGCATAATTAACTTTGTTTTATTTTAATATATTTAATACAGACTGGGACTTGGGGGTTTGCCTGGAATATGAGTGTAAAAGAAAACAACTGTTAAAACCCACATTCTTAAATTCTTGGATAGATCTTAGAGTAACTTACAAGGTAAGGATCACTTTCCTTATGTTGAAAATGGTTCTTAGTTTAAAAAAAGAGGATTAAATTTTATTCTAAATACCTATATGGGGTTTTAGGGTTTTCTGTTGTTGTTGTTGTTGTTGTTATTTTTGATTTGGGGCCATACCTGGCAGCACTCAGAGGTTGATAAATTCCTTTCTTTCTCTCTTTTTTTTTGGCTTTTGGGTCATACCCAGTGGCACTCAGGGGTTACTCCTGGCTCTGCGCTCAGAAGCCATTCCTGGCTGGCTTGGGGGACCATATGGAATGCCGAGAGTCAAACCACCATTCGTCCTGTGTTGGTTGTGTGCAAGGCAAATGCCTTACTGCTGTACTATTGCTCCAGCCCCCTAACCTAATTTCTTTTTTTTTTTTTTTTTTTTTTTTTTTGGTTTTTGGGTCACACCCAGCAGCGCTCAGGAGTTACTCCTGGCTCTACACTCAGAAATCACTCCTGGCAGGCTCGGTAGATCATATGGGATGCCGGGATTTGAACCACTGTCCTTCTGCATGCAAGGCAAATACCTTACCTCCATGCTATCTCTCCGGCCCCCTAAACTAATTTCTTTTGAGGGCTGGAGCAATAGCATAGTGGTAGGGCATTTGCCTTGCATGTGGCTGATCCCTTGGTTTAATCTCCGGCATCCCGTATGGTCCCCCAAGCCAGGGGCAATTTCTGAGCACATAGCTAGGAGTAACCCCAGAGCAGAACAGGGTGTGTGGCCCAAAAAGCAAAAATAAATAATTTTTTTCTTTTGAACATTGATATTAATACTTTAAAATATTATTTAAAAAACAACAAAAATAAGTATTTCTGAGAGCTAAAAATTATGAAAAATATAAAGTTAATCATAGTTTCAAATAGTGATCAACTTTTTAGATATTGTTTTCTTTTATTAGATTTTTTATAGGAGAAAACCAAAAGGACTAAGTGGTGCTCTGAAGGAAGTGGGAATAGAATTCTTAGGACGAGAACATTCAGGTTAGTATAATAGAAAATAATTTCATGTCATTAATGAGGAATATGGGACTGGAGAGATAACACAGCCATTGGGCATTCACCTTGCACGCAGTCAACCCAGGACAGATACCCGGTTTCCCATATGGTCCACTGAGCCTGCTAAGAGCAATTTCTGAGCACAGAGCCAGGAGTAACCCCTGAACGCCACCGGGTGTGACTCAAAAAACTTAAAAACAAAAAACATTAATGAGGAATATTTTTCAGCCTATAAGAATATACTATGTGCAATTCAAGTTATTTCTAAAATTTTCAAATAACCACTTTTACAAACAATTATAAATGATAACTGCTATCTAATTACTTTCTACTGGTTTTAAAAAAAATTAAAAATTAGCCAAATAACACTTAGTGAAAAATTGAACAAGAATTGGGCTAGAGAGATAGTTCAGTGCATGTGAGAAGTGTGGATCAAGCTCTGGTACCTTACATATAAGTATATATAAGTATATATATAAAAATATATATAGTATATATGTATGTATGCATGTTTGTATATATATAAAAATATATATAGTATATATATGTATGTATGCATGTTTATATATATTTATATATACTATATATAATAGTATAGTTCTTCAAGTCCAACCAGCTAACTCCAACTTCAAGAACCACTGGGTATAATCCAAAATCAAACAAACAAAAAACCCCAACAAAATATATACAAGACTATTCATTTATTTACAAATCAAGGTCCTTTCAGAGTGTTGATGATATTTTTATGAGTGTAACAAATTATGTCTTTTTTAAATGTGGGAGTTTGGGCCCAGAGAGATAGCACAGCAGCGTTTGCCTTGCAAGCAGCCGATCCAAGGACCAAAGGTGGTTGGTTTGAATCCCGGTGTCCCATATGGTTCCCAGTGCCTGCCAGGAGCTATTTCTGAGCAGACAGCCAGGAGAAACCCCTGAGCACCGCCGGGTATGGCCCAACAACCCCCCCCCCCAAAAAAATGTGGGAGTTTATGTCTCCTTGGTAATGTTGTTACAGTTTTTCACATCAACGTAACATTATCAAAACTAACCACATATCATCATTTATATTTAAGTGATGGCTTGTTTTTTTTTTCCCCTATAGTTCTTTTTACTAGAACCACTTTAATTCACTGTTTGGTATATTTCCTCAGGCTTAGATGATTCTCGGAATACTGCCCTTCTTGCTTGGAAAATGATCAGAGATGGCTGCTTAATGAAAATTACAAGGTCCTTGAAAAAGGTTAGTCAGATCTTGCCTCTTTGTAGTGTCTTCTTTTTTTTGGGGGGTGGTGGTCACACCCAGCTTTGCTCAGGGGTTACTCCTGGCTCTACACTCAGAAATTGCTCCTGGCAGGCTCAGGGGACCATATGGGATGCCAGGATTTGAACCACCAACCTACATGAAAGGCAAACGCCTTACCTCCATGCTATCTCTCCGGCCCCTGTAGTGTCTTCTTAAGTTGCAAAAATAACCATAGTTCATTGAACTATGATTTTATGTAGTCATCTGTAAAGTAACTGCTCTTTTCTTTTATTTCTTATCACATGGACATTAAGGGAATGAATGAGCACAGCTTTTAAAATAAAATATAATATTATTTTAAATTTTAAAATAATAATAATAATTTAATTATTTTATTTAAAATTTTATTTTAGGCAGTGATTTAACAGTACTGATAATCGTGGGGTTTCTTGCAGAAATCATTCTGGCATAATATCATCCACCAGATTAGCCATTCCCTCCACTATTGTTCCAGTGTGCCCATCTCCCCCCATGCTTTTTCTGTTCTCATACCTCATTCCCCTCTCTGCTTCCAGGGCATTTTTTTTTGTTGTTGTTTGTTTGTTCGTTTGTTTTTAGGCCACACCCAGCAGTGCTCAGGAGTTACTCCTGGCTCTGCACTCAGAAATCACTCCTGACAGGCTCAGGAGACAATATGGAATGCCGGGAATTGAATCTGGGTCTATCAGGGTCGACTGTGTGCATGGCAAATGTCCTACTGCTGTGTTATCTCTTCACCCCCGCCCCCTAAGGCAGTTCTTGATTGCAATAGCCTTTGGGCATTTGTGATATCCTTACTATATAAATATACATTATATATTTTATATAATATATACTTAGATATATAGTTAATTTAAACATCAGGGTTACAAAGTTGTTTATAGAACAGTTGTTTTGGGCATGCAGTGTTCCAATACCAATCCCACTACCAGTGTGATGTTCCCTCCACCATTGTCTCCAGTTTCCCATCTACCTCCCAAGCAGACATAAAACAATTTATTTTATATTGCTTATTACAACTAAATGATTAATGGAGTTATCAGAAAATACTTTAGCAAAAACAAATTTATGAAATTTATTATATTTTACTATGGGGTCATTAAGTCATATCTGAGGGTTACCAAGCTATTTAATGCTAATTGAGCTTTCTGTGTGGTTGTTTTTGTTTATTGAACTTGGCTGGCTTCTATACTACTCTAGCATCTAATTTGGAGAGTATACAGTTTCTAAAGCTAATTGATCTGTCTGTATAAATCACAGGTTCCCACTAAGAAGAATTCCAATATTCTAGCTAGAAATTTGAATGCAGATCACACTGTTGAAACAACTACCTGGAGAAGCAACATGCAGTCTCTAAATGTAAGTGAAAAGGAATCAAAAAATGAGATAAATTCTCATGGAAAAGTTCAGATGCAATCAACTGGTGTGAATTCTCCTATAAAGGAACAGCAAAATCAATTACTGTCAAAAAGCAGTGTAAAAACAGGTCTTCCCAACGTCAAAAGCTGCTTCTCTCCTTTGAATACTAGACCCTCTACTTGTCTGGGGCAGTGGCCATCTACCAGCATGAATCTGCCTATCCCTCTGCAGAAGCAAGTACAAAATGAACATCTTGCTTTTAGTACTAAATCAAAGTCTTCAACAGTTGGTTCAGAATTGGTACTTGTTTCAACTACCCTTTCATCTGTGAATCATGTGTCTAACAGGGAAATGAGTTCTGCTCTTGACTGTTTACCTATGTTGGCTGATTGGGAGGATGTTGCTTTACTTCCAGCCTCTCAGCCTGAAAACGACATAGAGGGTATGCCTCCCATTAACGACTCATCAGTAGGCACTTTCAGTTCTGGAGAAAGAAGAACGGTTCTAAAAGAATTTGAAATACTAAATCATGAAAATGTTCAAGACATGGAAGAAACTCCTCAGAAATCTGAGACTTCTAAGTCTGTTGTGTATAAAAGTCCTCACACTACTATTTATAATGTAAAAAAAGCCAAAGATCAGGGTTCAGATGGTTCTGATTTTAAATTACCAGAATGCAAATCAAATATCTTACACACTGTTCACACCACTATTTGGGGGAAACAGCCTCTTCTCTCAGGTGGTATTAAAAGGTATTCATTGTCTCCCCAAGCTTTCCCACCTGCAAAAAAACAGACCTTCACTGTTCATGAAGAAAAGCTTTCAACACCTGAAGTCTCCCCAGTGAGAAATTCTGCACAGAAGATACTTCCCTCTGTCTTAAATTCTAATGTTAACCTACAAGATCCCTGGAAGATTGGGAAAATGACACCTCCATTATGCAAATGTGGTCGAAGATCTAAGAGACTTGTTGTTTCTAATAATGGGCCAAACCATGGGAAAATCTTCTATTGTTGTCCTATTGGGAAATACCAAGAAAACAGAAAGTGTTGTGATTACTTTAAATGGGAACATACACTTCAGAAGGAAAAAACCAAAAGCATAGTGCTTTCTCATTCCCCAAGGGAACACAATTTTAGTGCTCCAGAAACAAGCCATATTGATAACAGAAATATAAATCTGACTACTAAAAATTCATTGAGACTTAGACCTTCAATGAGGAATTGATGAACTTTCTTTATATCTAAAAATCATGATTTTATAGTGTCTGTTAAAATGAAAAAAAAAATTGGGGTGGAGAAATAGCTTAAAGGATGGAATGCTTGTTTTGTAAGCAGGAGGCCCTGAGTTTGATCTCTGGCACCACATGGCCTCCCAGAGCACCTTAGGTGTAGCTATGGTATCCCCAAGAGTCTCTGAATACCACCAGAATGGTCCCTATATGCCCCAATGCCATCAGTTTGAGTATTAGATTGTCAGTCTGAGTATTAAATTGTCAAGCTAGCAATATTAGACTGAGGATTGTCAGGACTGGCCATACTTCCCCACCCCTGCCCCAGAACATTCCTGGAGAGGGCCCTATTTATTTATTTTAAGTATATAAGCCAGGGGTGGCGAACAGGATTTTTACCGTCACTCAAAATGGCAAAATGCAATATGTGTTTAATATATTATTGTTAAAATTATATGCTTTTGTGTGAGTGTTTGTCTGTTTTGGCAGGTCACTGCGTGGTGTGGCTCTCTGACTCTCACAGTTTAAAATTTTGGCTCTTTGTATTGAACTTGTTTGCCACCCCTGATATAAGCTTTTAATATGAGATCTTGTGTCCTTATAATTTAATTTGAGGACTAGTGTCCTCAAATGCATACAAACTGAAAGTTTTACATACTTTTAATTTCATTTATCAGTTTTCTAGTATAATGTTTATGATCTTTTGTTCCTCAAATCCCCAACCATGAACATTTTAATGTCTTACAATTTTTTTTTTTTTTTTGGTTTTTGGTTTTTGGGCCACACCCGGCGGTGCTCAGGGGTTACTCCTGGCTGTCTGCTTAGAAATAGCTCCTGGCAGGCACGGGGGACCATATGGGACACTGGGATTCGAACCAACCACCTTTGGTCCTGAATCGGCTACTTCAAGGCAAACGCCACTGCGCTATCTCTCCGGGCCCAAAAAAAAAATCTTTTTTTTTTTTTTTTTTGGTTTTTGGGCCACACTCGACGTTGCTCAGGATTTACTCCTGGCTATCTGCTCAGAAATAGCTCCTGGCAGGCACGGGGGACCATATGGGACACCGGGATTCGAAACAACCACCGTAGGTCTTAGATCGGCTGCTTGCAAGGCAAATGCCGCTGTGCTATCTCTCCGGGCCCTACAAATTTTTATTTATATTTTATATATTAATGTTTGCTAAGGTTATCATCCTTTTTTTTTTCTTTTGGTTTTTGGGCCACACTCGACACTCAGGGGTTACTCCTGGCTATGCGCTCAGAAATCACTCCTGGCTTGGGAGACCTTATGGGATGCTGGGTATGGAACCGTGGTCCGTCCTAGGTCTGCTGTGTGCAAGGCACACACCCTCACGCTGTGCCACTGCTCCGGCCCTGGTTATCATACTTTTGAAGAATCAAAATATTTTTGTTCTGAGCAACCATAATATATATTATTTTACAGTTAGCCTCGAAACAAATATTTTTTGCTTGTTTTTGGGAACCACAACTACCTCAAGACTTGCTCAAGACTTCTTGCCCTGTTCTCAGGGCTCATTCCTAGCAGTGCTCAGGGAATCATCTGGGGTACTGGGGATCAAACCTCAGTTGGTCTTGTTCAAGGCAAGCATTTTACATGCTGGACTATATCCCTAGCTCCTTGAAACAAAGTTTTAAATTGTTTTACTGAGATTTGAAAAACTAATGGGTCATTTAGTTGAACAACTGATAGTTTTCATATATGACCAAAGTATTGAAGCATTAACACATGAATTTACTATTTTATTTTAAAACTCAGCCTTTAGTGACCACAATATACTTTTAATCACCCGATTATTTCATATTATCACCTCTGTATAATCTTGTTTCTGCAGGCTGTCTTGTACCACGATAATGGAATGAATTTAAGTTGTTTTCCATTCTTTATTTTTCAGTTCTTTTCTTTTTATTTTCCCACTGATAGTCTTTGGCATCTCTTGAATAAATTCTACCTGTTGGTATCAAGGGGAGAAAATTAGAACAGGAATATTTTATCTTTAGGCAAAGTTCTATTGTGTATTTTAGATGAAAGAATTAGAGCACCTATTGGACTGAATTCTTTGTAACAACTAAAACAAAGAGAGGTACTGTGAGATTTTTCTTTAGTGTTTACTAAAAGTTTGGCAAGCCAAAAGATCTAACCAATTAGGTTAAATTCTTTTTAATCTCAGATTCTGATTTTTATCCATGTCTTCAGTTCACTTTAGAATATCTGGCATAACACATTTTAAGAAGAATGTTCATGAAGATGAAGCAAATAATGTTTTCCTGAATGCTAAACAAATATAATGAAGTGCTTACCTTTCTGGGGTATTTGTAAGGTGCTGTGGATTTTTTTACATGCTCCTGAATCTCCTTTTTCAGTTGTTCTTGATCATATGACTTGTAATTGGGGTTCAGAACAATAAAAGCCTTTACCACCTAAAATAAATAGAGCAGGACAATGAATGGTGACTTTTTAGTTTGGTCTGTCTTGTTTACTGTTTCTAACCAGGAATCTAAGTGCCTAGTGGCGTGGCGCAGAGGGGATCAGAGATTGAGCACAGCTTCGTACTCTAAGCCTACCATCATAACTCCTTTTCTGTTCCACCCAGAGAATTTCTGAAACTCCTCTATTTTTTTTTTTTTTTTGTCTATACGCTTAACAGTTTGAACTCACCTGTTTCTAATTCTGCACTTGACTTCATCTCATTCTTTATCTTCAAAAGATAAAACTTGTAGAAATTTGGCAATGTGCTCAGGTAGTGTTCTAACAGTCCAGCAGGATCTAGCCAAGCTTCTAGATCCACACCCTCCTTGGTGGATCCTATTCACAATTTGCCGTATTCTTGAAGGAAACAATTGAAACCATAAACTATTCCAGAGACACATGGTGATGCGAGACTGAAAATTCTAAGTTACTAATGCTTGGAGAATCCAGCTTAGAGTTTTAGACCCTTTAGTGAGAAAGACAAATAGGTCATGGCTCCCATAGCCTTTATTATGATTTAGATAATATGATTACAATAGTAGTAGGGTTTCTTGTAATTATGAATAGTTACTGCTTACTATTGCCACTGAAGTTCCCGTGACCCTTCATCCCTGGCATGTCATTTCTGGTCTGATCTTTTCCATTGATGATTGAAAATTATAGTGTTCTTGGTTGGCTTTTTGTTTATTTGTTTATTTTGGTACCACACCCAGAAATGTTCAGGGCTGATTCCTGGCTCTGCTTAGGGTTCACCCCTAGCAGGCTGGGCAAACCTGGGTCAGCCACTCATGGCAATGCCCTACCCTTGCCTTTGCATTAGTGTTCCGGGCTCTATTTTATCCTTTTGTGACATTACATATTTACCTATATTTAGTTACTACCTATAGTTAGTTACCTGCAGACTTCCCAATTTTTTGTTATAACACTGATTTACCAAGTTGTTCGTACAGTTGTTTTAGTCATTAAATGTTAAATCACAAATTCCACCACCAGTTTGACCTTCCCTTCACCAGCGTCCCCAATCTCCCACTCACCACCATAGCCTACCTCTAGGCAGGCACAAATTTGTTTGTTAAGCTGCAGATTTTGAATTAAAACTTATTCTGACTTTAAGTGAATTGTTAAAACTATTGTTCGTATCCCATTCTAGCACAACTGGATTTATGAGAACTAAATGTTTATAATTTGACTGGCATAATTATGCTCTTGTATTTTGGATAAATTAAATAGGACTTTTATAAACCTTGGAACTAGAGAGATAATACAGTAGGTAGAGCACTAGCCTTCTATGCAGCTGGTCCGGATTTGATTCCTTGAATCCTGAGCACCACCAGGAGTGATTTCTGAATGCAAAACCAGGAATAACATGCCAGTTGTGCCCCCCCCAAAACAAAACAAATTTGTTACAGTGTATATATCTGTGTTCTTATTCTGTAGCAGTTCTTTCTGATGAGCACATTAAATTTCAGATTTGTATAGTTAATAAGTAAATTTTTATTCGGCAAGTATTGTCAGCAAATCACTTGCACAGTTTTGTTTTAATGTATGTTTCAGATTGCCAACAAATTAGGAAGTTGAGATGAATCAAGTCTTACCTCTCCTCTGATGGGGTCTGGGCTACTGACAACAGCTGACTCTGCAACAGCAGGATGCTCCAACAGGGCACTTTCTACCTCAAATGGTCCAATTCGGTAACTGGGAAAGAAAGGAAACAGCAGGAATTTTATAAAGGTGAACAGCAAGCTCATTCCTGTACATTGATGCTCCATTAACATAAATATGTATAGAAGAAGAAAATTACCCAGAGGATAATATGACGTCATCTGATCTTGCAACAAACCAGAAATATCCATCTTCATCTATATAACCCCTGTCTCCAGTGATATAGAAATCACCTCGTAAAGTTGAAGCTGTTTTTTTAGGATTATCCTGTGAAGTAAATAGCATTTTACTAATACTGTGAATGTGACTCTTCTGTTGAGTTGCACTTTTAAACGTTCAGAGGTAAAGAAAAAGTTGGTTGCCTTTAAATCTATAGTTTAGAGAAGACCAAGATTCAAATAAATACTGAATTCCAAAACTGAGCTGGCTCAACATAAGATAAACTAGGTCAGAAGAGATACCTTGCTTAAGTGAAGCCTCCAGGCTCCATGCTTGTCATTTTATTAGTTCCCCAAACATCATCAAGGGTAGCTCTGCTGCTTCCCAAGTATTGTTGGGGATCATCAAGCCATCATAGTCGTACCTTGGAAGGTAAATTACATTTAAAAAGACTAGACGTGCTTTTATTCTGATAATTTTATTAACTAGATTTCAAAATAAATAATGCAGGGTTTCAGAACTCCGAGGAGTAGACCAAGTTCTAAATAGTTGTTATTTAGGAAGAGAGAAAAAGCAATATGCAAAAAAAAAAAAAAAAGCACCATCGTGTGGTTTTTTTTTTTTTTTTTTTTTTTTTTCTGGTTACTCCTGATGGCACTCAGAAATTGCTCCTGGCAGGTTCGGGGGAGCATGTGGGATGCTGGGGAACGAATCCAGGTTCGTCCTGGGTTGGCAGCGTGCAAGACAAATTGCCCTACCACTATGCTATCACTCCGGCACCTGGTTTTTTATTTGTATGTGGTTTTGTCTTTTGTTTTACACAGAAATAAAGAATTGACTGTTTTTGACAGGAAGGAAGATGAAGCATTGTCTCATTTTACATCATGTAAAATTTACTGGCAAGTAGCCCCAGGAATTTTAATTGCATTTATGTAAAGATTGCTTTAATATTTGTCTATTAGAAAAAAATGAAAAGATGTTTCTGAGCATTAAGGAGCTTGGGGGCCTTTAGTGAAAGAAATTTACTTAATTTCATATTCTACCTCTCATTTTTCCTAAGAGAGACTACTATTTAGATTTAAGGAAAATAATTAGGTTTACTTTTATAGCAAGAAAAGATAAAGGTGGGGGCCGGAGAGAGAGTTCAGTGGTAGAGCATTTGCCTTAGACGCAGGACAGTGGTTCGAATCCTGGCATCTCATATGGTTCCCCAAGCCTGCCAGAAGCGATTTCTGAGCGTAGAGCCAGGAGTAACACCTGAGCACTGCTTGGTGTGACCCAAAAAACAAAAACAAAAAGATAAAGGTATATTAAGAGAATTGTCTTCTAGTTTGGAACAATTATACTCCACTAAGCATTTAGAAGTGCTTTCAATTTCCTAACTAAAGAATTACAGTCAGGACTATGGCTTTCTCAAGAGGGGCCAAGTATCTATACTAGGTGTATCTTAGGAAAAGTAGGAATAACAAGCACTTTTTAGAAATAAAATAGAATATAAGAGGTTACTTAATAAATCTCTTACTACATAACAAGCAAAAAGGCCAAATGGTCGATCAGGCAGAACTCGAATGCCAATATCTCCTTCTTGTCTAGGAGGTAGAGCATTGCCATCTGCATCTAAAATCTAGGATAAAACAACAATTTAAGGGAATTTCATTTTATGTCACACTTTAAATCTTGACTTTGTTTTGCCATTTATAAACAACTCAAAGCTTAAGTATGCTCTAAATTTCTAAGAGCAATGCATTTATTTACATTCTCATTACAAAATATATTGAGAATTATGGATTGGGAAAGTGAAAGAAGAACAAAACTTTATTATCCAGCAATAATCACACTTAACACCATAAACAAATCCTTTGAGATAATATAAATAGGCAAATTAGGATCACTTCATAAAACACTTTTACAATCTGCTTTTATCATTTAGCTTGTCTTTTCCCCTAAAGAAACATCACATCTACCCTCAGTGTCCACTTTCTTGCATCTATATTCCAGACCCATCCCACACTCCTCTCTTCCCTCATTGCAGATAAATTCAGTTTTATTTTATTTTATTTTTTTGTGGGAGTCATATCCGGTGGCGCTCAGGAGGGGTTATTCCTGGCTCTGTGGACCATATGGGATGCTAGGATTCGAACCACTGTCCTTACTGTGTGCAAGACAAACACCCTACTGCTGTGCTATCTCTCCGGCCCTAAATTTAGTTCTTATAGACTACCTCTTAATTTTTGTTGCCCCCTTACTTTAGTTTCTTTATATTTGAGAGGGAACATTTTGAATATCTCCTCCTGAATGATCTTACGGAGCATCATACCTCCTAGTTCCATCCACATAGTGAATGGCAAATTGAATGATTTCATTTTTTCATTGCTCCATAAAGTACCACCAGGGGTCACTCTTGAGCACCAAAGCCAGGATTAGACCTTGAGCAACCCTAATAAGGGTTTTAAACCTACAAAAATTGCTTGAGGCTGAGTTAGTTTTGCAAATTAATATGATTTAATACTTATAAAATATCACATGTACTTTCCCAAAACAGAATAAACTAATATTTTTTTGCCCTTTTTTTTTTTTTTTTTTTTTTTTTGATCACACCCAGCAGTGCTCGGGTTATTCCTGGCTCTACGCTCAGAAATCGCTCCCGGCAGGTTCTGGGGACCATATGGCAATTCGGGATTCGAACCACCGTCCTGCATGCAAGGCAAACGCCCTACCGCTGAACTATCTCTCTGGCCCCTCTTGTTTTGCTTTGGGGCCACGCCTGGGGGCGCTCTGGCGTTACTCCTGGGTCTGCGTTCAGAAATCGCTCCTGGCAGGCTGGAGGACCTAATAGGATGCCAGGAATAAAATCCAGGTCTGTCCCTGGTCAGCCGCGTGCAAGGCAAACACCCTACCCGCTGTGCTATCTCTCTGGCCCCTAAACTAATATTTCTTTTTCTTAATTATTGTTTGTTTTGGGGCCATACCTGCTGACACTCGGTTTTACTCTAGTCTCTGCACTCAGAACTATTCCTGGCAGGCTCGGAGAGATGCCAGAGACTGACTGAACCCAGGTTGGCTTTATGCAAAGCACATGCCCTACTCGCTGTGCTAACACTCGAACCCCTAAACTAACATTTCTAATCTATTTCTATATTTACAAGGAAGATACTGTTAAGATATCACGAAACTTACCTAAAATCACTCCCAATACCATGAGTATGGGAAAGAGAAAGATAGCATAGGTGATAAACAGATTGGATTATAAAATATTCTAGAAGGGAATGTAACAACCTTAACATCAAAAGCAGGAGAAGGCTTTCCCATGGAGCCAGGCTTAATTCTCATTCCTTTAAAATTTCCACAGATTAGTACCTAATTAAAAAAAGAAAGGACTAAATTATAATCCCAGTAATTTCAAAATGTATTCATTTATTCATTATGCATTCAATGCACAAATGTTTACTGAGAACATGCTATGGAATAAAATATATGCTTCCTAAAGATATACACTAAAATACATAGTATAGTACAGTAGGTTCATAGTAACTAAAATATCCATATTTGGGGCTGGACTGGAGTGATAACACAGCAGGTAGAGTATTTGCCTTACTGGAGTGATAACACAGCAGGTAGAGTATTTGCCTTACATGCAGCTGACCCAAATCCCATCTCCATTATCCCATATGATCCCCAGAACCTGCCAGGAGTGATTTACTTATTCATTTATTTTCTTTCTTTCTTTCTTTCTTTCTTTCTTTCTTTCTTTCTTTCTTTCTTTCTTTCTTTCTTTCTTTCTTTCTTTCTTTCTTTCTTTCTTTCTTTCTTTCTTTCTTTCTTTCTTTCTTTCTTTCTTTCTTTCTTTCTTTCTTTCTTTCTTTCTTTCTTTCTTCCTTCCTTCCTCCCTCCCTCCCTCCCTCCCTCCCTCCCTCCCTCCCTCCCTCCCTCCCTCCCTCCCTCTCTCTCTCTCTCTCTTTCTTTCTTTCTTTCTTTCTTTCTTTCTTTCTTTCTTTCTTCTCCTTCCTTCCTTCCTTCCTTCCTTCCTTCCCTCCCTCCCTCCCTCCCTCCCTCTTTCCCTCCCTCCCTCCCTCCCTCCCTCCCTCCCTCCCTCCTTCCTTCCTTCCTTCCTTCCTTCCTTCCTTCCTTCCTTCCTTCCTTCCTTCCTTCCTTCCTTCCTTCCTTCCTTCCATCCTTCCTTCCATCCTTCCTTCCATCCAAGCGGCACTTAGGGAATGATCCTGGTTCTGTGTTCAGACATCACTCCTAACAGGATTGGGGAATCTATATTTATGAAATCATTCATACTCGTATGAGCTTGTGCTTGTTATGCTGCTTCTTTTGAACAAATATGTACATTTTGGGTTTTATTTTATTATTGGTCTATTAATTTTAACCAGGCACTGTACCTTCATTGTTTAGAAATGTAAGCATTAGGAAAAATACATGGAAGAATTTCTTACATCTTTCCTATATTTGTTTTATTATTATTAATTTTTGGCCACACCCGGTGGTACTCAGGGGTTACTCCTGGCTCTGTGCTCAGAAATCGCTTCTAGCAGGCATGGTGGACCATATGGGATGCTGGGATTTGAACCACCGTTCCTCCTGGGTCAGCCACTTGGAAGGCAGACGCCCTCCTGCCGTGCTATCTCTCTAGCCCCTCTTTCCCATATTTGTATTTGCTCTATCCTACCCTTCCAATTTTTAGAAAATATAATAACCCCTTGAAGTCCTTCTTAAATAGTTTTTTTTTTTTAAAGTACTCTTGCCAAGGAGCTGTCTAGAAAATAGCATCTAACAAAGAGCTCAGAGTTTTCCATTTTTTGAGGTAGCCATAGGAAGTTCCCATTTATATAAGGGGACATCTCTCTGTATGTCTAGTGTTTTAATTTTAAAATAGTTTAGGAGCTGGAGTGATAGAAGTGTGGTGGGGCATTTGCCTTGTACACTGCCACCCCAGACTGACCCAGGTTCCATCCCCAGTATCTCATATGGTCCACAAACATACCAGTCATGATTTCTGAGTGCAGAATCAGGAGTAACCCCTGAGTGCCACGGGGTGTAGACTCCCCAAAAAGCCTCAAAGCAACAACAACAACAATTAAAAATAGTTTAGTATCTTTAGTGGAGAAAAAGAGCACTGGTGTCAACTGGAGTTGACACTGGTGATGGTCTGGGTGTTGAACTATATGGCTAAAACTCAACTACCAATACCTTTGTAAATCACAGTTCTTTAAATAAAATTTTAATAAAAATACATTTTTTAACAAATGGAAAAAATAGTATAGTATCTTCATCGTGTAATATAACAGTTGTCACAGGGAATTTTACAACTAGCTTTTGATTTCTTAATTGTTCTAACTACTCAACTTTTTACTTTGCCTCAACCAACTGTAAGGACACAGTAAGCACATTAATTTTGATTCATCTGACTAAATCAATCCTAGCCTTTTTCTTCAGGGAGGTGGGCGTACCGTTTCTGTCTGTCCATAGCCTTCATAAATATCCAGGCCAGTGCTGCGTTTCCATTGTTCTGTCACTTCAGGGTTGATGGGCTCTCCAGCACTCACACAGTGATTTAAGTGCTTAAATTTATAGCTTCTCAAGAAAAGAAATAGCAGGTTAAATTTAGGAGGATAAATGTTAATTAGGATTACTAATGAAATTTGTTTTGGTATCTTTCTGTCATTCTCTTACCTATAAAATAAACAAACCATCCTTATATCATAAAATTCCAACACCATTTCCTCCCTCCTTAGCCACATTTTATTTAAAATAACACGTGTGTGAGAGACCGGAGAGATGGCACAGCGGCGTTTGCCTTGTAAGCAGCCTATCCAAGGACCAAAGGTGGTTGGTTCGAATCCCGGTGTCCCATATGGTCCCCCGTGCCTGCTAGGAGCTATTTCTGAGCAGACAGCCAGGAGTAACCCCTGAGCATCGCCGATTGTGACCCCAAAACCAAAAACAAACAAACAAAAAAACACGTGTGTATGAATTATTGAAAAAAAAAAAGCCACATCATCTTCGAAAAGTATCACTGAGGGTCAAAGCGATAGTGCAGTGATAGGGTGTTTGTCTTGCACGCGGCTGACCCAGGAAGGACCTGAGTTCAATCCCTGGCGTCCCATATGGTTCCCCAAGGCAGGAGCAATTTTGAGTATATAGCTAGGAGTAACCCCTGAGCATCACTGGGTATGCCCCCCTCCCCCCAAAAAAGTATCACTGAATAGCACTTTAAAAAGCAGTGATTTAAGATTAACCTATGGGGGTTGGATCAATAGTGGGCAGGGCACTTGTCTTGCATGTGGCCAACCTGGTTTCAATCGCTGGCATCTCATATGGTCTCCTGAGCATTACCAAGAGTAATTTCTGAGTTCAGGACCAGGAGTAAACTCTGAGCCAAATATAAAACGATGAACAAACAAACAACAAAGATTATCTATTGTTTCTTTAAAGGACTGTTAAGGGCCAGAGAGTTTCTACAGGTGCTGCCTTGGATTTCATCTACCAGGTTCAAACCAGCAAAAACCACATATATCATTTGTGCCCAGTCAAGTATCATTCCTGAATACAGATATAGAGTCCCTGAACATTTCCAGGAGAAAGAAGGAAGGAAGGAAGGTAAGAAGGAAGGACGGAAGGTAGGTAGGTAGGTAGGAAGGAAGGAAGGAAGGAAGGAAGGAAGGAAGGAAGGAAGGAAGGAAGGAAGGAAGGGGAGGGATAGAGGGAAGAGAAGGAAGGGAAAAGAGAGAAGGGAAGAAAGGGAAGAGAGAGGGAAGGGAATGGAGGGAGGGAAGGGAAGGAAGGGAGAGAGGGAAGGGTAAGGAGAGGGAGGGAAGGGAAGGAAGGGAGGGAGGGAAGGCAAGGAAGGGAGAGAGGGAAGGGGAGGAAAGGGAAGGAAATGGAAGGAAGAAAGAAGGGAAGGAAGGGAGGGAGGGAAGAGAAGGAAGTAGTGAGGGATGGGAAGGAAGAGGGAGGGATGGGAAGGAAGGGAGGGAGGGAAGAGAAGGAAGTAGTGAGGGATGGGAAGGAAGGGAGGGAAGGGAAGGAAAGGGGAGGGAGGGAATGAAAGGAAGGGAGGGAAGGAAGTGGTGAGGGAAGGGAAGGAAGGGAAGGAGGGAAGGCAAGGGAGGGAAGGAAGGGAGGGATGAGAAGGGAGGGAATGGATGAGGGAAGGGAAGGAAAGAATGCTTCGCCTAGAATACTGCACCCAGCCAGACTCAGTTTCAGGATTGAAGGAAGTATACATAGATTCACAGATAAACAGCAGCTCAGAAACTTTACAGACTCAAAACTACCCTTAAGAGAAAATCTGAGGGGCCAGAGTGGTGGCACAAGTGGTAGGGCATTTACCTTGCATGTGCTAACCTAGGACGGACTGTGGTTCGATCCCCTGGTGTCCCATATGGTCCTCCAAGCCAGGAGCAATTTTTGAGCACATAGCCGGGAGTAACCTCTGAGCATCACTGGATGTGCCCCCCACCAAAAAAAAACCACCCTGAAAGGTATACTTTAAGACAAGACAGACCAAAAGATAAAACAAACTTCTACACAAGATGACACTAAAGGGGCCGGAGACATAGCATGGAGGTAAAACATTTGCCTTGCATGCAGAAGGATGGTGCTTCGAATCCCGGCATCCTATATGGTCCCCAGTGCCTGCCAGGAGTGATTTCTGAGTGTAGAACCAGGAGTAACCCCTGAGCACTGTTTGGTGTGACACCCCAAAAAATTAAAAATAAAAATAAAGATGACACTAAATCCCATGACAATTATCTCTTTCAATGTCAATGGATTAACTTCACCAGTTAAGAGACATGGAGTGGGCCGGGAAGGTGGCGCTGGAGATAAGGTGTCTGCCTTGTAAGCGCTACCAAGGAATGGACCGCGGTTCGATCCCCCGGCGTCCCATATGGTCCCCCCAAGCCAGGGGCGATTTCTGAGCACATAGCCAGGAGTAACCCCTGAGCGTCAAACGGGTGTGGCCCAAAAACCAAAAAAAAAAAAAAAAAAAAAAAAAGAGACATGGAGTGACTAAATGGATCAAAAAAGTTGAAGCCAACATTCTGCCACCTACAAAAGCATCTGACTAGTCAGAAAAAAAAACCTCAAAATAAAAATGGAAGGCTGGAGGAAAATCAAGCAAACAATTCCCTTAAAAAAGCTGGAGTGCGGGGCCGGCGAGGTGGCGCTAGAGGTAAGGTGTCTGCCTTGCAAGCGCTAGCCAAGGAAAGGACCACGGTTCGATCCCCCGGCGTCCCATATGGTCCCCCCAAGCCAGGGGCAATTTCTGAGCGCATAGCCAGGAGTAACCCCTGAGCATCTAACGGGTGTGGCCCGAAAAACCAAAAAAACAAAAAAAAAAACAAAAAAAGCTGGAGTGCAAAAGAAAAAAAGAGGAAGGGCAGAGTAATAGCACAGCAGTAAGGTGGCAGGCTACAAAATTAACACACAGAAATCAATGGCCTTTTTATACACCAATAATGATAGGGAAGAGATGGACGTTAAGAAGGCAATCCTGGGGCCGGTGAGGTGGCGCTAGAGGTAAGGAGTCTGCCTTGCAAGCGCTAGCCAAGGAAAGACCACGGTTCGATCCCTCGGCGTCCCATGTGGTCCCCCAAGCCAGGGACAATTTCTGAGCGCTTAGCCAGGAGTAACCCCTGAGCATCAAACAGGTGTGGCCGAAAAAAACAGAAAAAAAAAAAGGCAATCCCATTCACATTAGTGTCAAACAAACTCAAATATCTTTTGTGTGTGTGTGTGTGTGTGTGTGTGTGTGTTTTTGGGTCACACCCGGCAGTGCTCGGGTTATTTCTGGCTCCAGGCTCAGAAATTGCTCCTGGCAGGCACGGGGGTCCATATGGGACACTGGGATTCGAACTGATGACCTCCTGCATGAAAGGCAAGTACCTTACCTCCATGCTATCTCTCCGGCCCCCAAACTCAGATATTTTGGAGTCAACTTGACCAAAAATGTGAAGGACCTATACAAAGAAAACTATAAAGCCCTGCTCCAAGAAATAAGAGAGGACACACAGAAATGGAAACACATACCCTGCTCATGGATTGGCATAATTAACATTATTAAAATGGCAATACTCCCCAAAGCATTATACAGATTTAATGCGATCCCTCTAAAGACACCCATGACATTATTCAAAGAAGTGGATCAAACACTTATGAAGTTCATCTGAAACAATAAACACCCTCAAATAGCTAAAGCACTCCTAGGGAAAAGGAGTATGGGAGGCATTACTTTCCCCAACTTTAAACTGTACTACAAAGCAATAGTTATCAAAACAGCATGGAATTGGAATAAAGACAAACCCTCAGATCAGTGGAATAGGCTTGAGTTCTCAGAGAATGTTCCTCAGACATACATACACCTAATTTTTGACAAAGGAGCAAGAAATCCTAAGTGGAGCAGGGAAAACCTCTGCAACAAATGGTGCTGGCAGAACTGGTTAGCCACATGCAAAAAAAAAATGAACATAGACCCCACTTAACACGATGTACGAAGGTAAAATCCAAATGGATTAAAGACCTTGATATCAGACATGATAAGGTATATAGAACAACACGTAGGTAAAACACTCCATGCCATTGAGACTAAAGGCATCTTCAAGGAGGAAACTGCACTTTCCAAACAAGTGGAAGCAGAGATAAACAGATGGAATACATTAAGCTGAGAAGCTTCTGCACCTCAAAGGAAATCGTGCCCAGGATACAAGAGCCACCACTGAGTGGGAGAAACTATTCACCCAGTGCCCATCAGATAAGGGGCTAATCTCCAAAATATACAGGGCACTAACAGAACTTTACAAGAAAAAAACATCTAATCACATAAAATAATGGGGAGAAGAAATGAACAGACACTTTGATAAAAAAGAAATACAAATGGCCAAAAGGCACATGAAAAAATGCTCCACATCACTAATCATCAGGGAGATGCAAATCAAAACAATGATGAGGGCCCGGAGAGATAGTACAGTGGCGTTTGTCTTGCAAGCAGCCGATCCAGGACCAAAGGTGGTTGGTTCGAATCCTGGTGTCCCATATGGTCCCCCCGTGCCTGCCGGGAGATATTTCTGAGAAGACAGCCAGGAATAACCCCTGAGCACTGCTGGGTGTGGCCCAAAAACCAAAAAAACAAAACAAACAAAAAAAAACCCCCCAAAAAATGATGAGATACCATCTCACACCACAGAGATTGGCACACATCACAAAGAACAAGAACAATCAGTGCTGGTGGAGATGTGGAGAGAAAGGAACTCTTATCCACTGCTGGTGGGAATGCTGTCTAGTCCAACCTCTATGGAAAGGAATTTGGAGATTCCTTCAAAAACTGGAAATTGAGCTCCCATTCAACCCCGCTATTCCACTCCTAGGGATATACCCTAGGAACACAAGATACAATACAATAACCCCTTCCTCACACCTATATTTATTGCAGCACTATTCACAATATCCAGGCTGTGGAAACAACCAAAATGCCCTTCAACAGACGAATGGCTAAAGAAACTGTGGTACACAGTACACAATGGAATATTATGCAACCATAAGGAGAGATGAAGTCATGAAATTTTTCTATACATGGATGTACATGGAATCTATCATGCTGAGTGAAATAAGTCAGAGGAATAGAGAGAGACGCAGAATAGTCTCACTCATCTATGGGTTTTAAGAAAAATAAAAGTCATTTTTGCAACAATCCTGAGACAATGAGAGGAGGGCTGGAACTTCCAGCTCACTTCATGAAGCTCACCACAAAGAGTGGTGAGTGCAGTTATAGAAATAACTGCACTGAGAACTACCATAATCATGTGAATGAATGAGGGAACTGGAAAGCCTGTCTAGAGTACAGGTGGGGGTGGGATGGGATGGAGGGAGATTTGGGACATTGGTGGTGAGAATGTTGCACTGGTGAAGGGGGGTGTTCTTTACATGAGTGAAACCTAATCACAATCATATTTGTAATCAAGATGCTTAAATAAAGATACTATAAATAAAAATAAATAAAAATGAAAGGCTGGAGGAAAATCAAGCAAACAACTCCCTTAAAAAAGCTGGAGTGCAAAAGAAAAAAAGAGGCGGGGCAGAGCAATAGCACAGCAGTAAGGTATTTGCCTTGCATTTTACCAACACATGACAGATGGTGGTTTGAATCCCAGCATCCCCTGTGCCTATCGGGGCGATTTTTGAGCACAAAGCCAGAAGTAATCCCTAAGTGCTGCTGAGTGTGACCCAAAAACAAACAAATAAATGAAAAAGCTGGAGTGGCCATATTAAGATCAAATGACACAAACTTTAGACACAGAAAAGTTTTAAGGGACAAAGATGGTCATTTTTTACTAATCAGAGGATATGTACAGCAGGAAGAAATAACTCTCCTAAACATATACATACCCAATGAGGGACCAGCACATTTTTTAATATAATTGTTGACAAATCTGAAAGAAGACATCAATAGCAAAACAATAATAGTTGGAAACCTCAACTCTGCCCTGTCATTCCTTGATAGGTCAACCAGGCTAAAACCTAACAAGAATATACTAGCTCTGAGAAGAGAAATGAAAGAAAGTGGACTAGTAGGTATATATAGGGCATTCCATCCCCAGAAACCTGGATACACATTCTTCTCTGATACACATGGGTCATTCTCCAGGATAGACTACATGCTGGCCCATAAAATATATATACATAAAGTCAAGAGGATAGAAATTGTACAGACTGCCTTCTCAGATCACAAGGCATTGAAATTTAGAAGTGAACTACGAAAGGTCACAGAAGAAAAAATTTAACACCTGGAAATTAAACAGCACACTGCTGAACAACCAGTGGGTCAGAGAGGAAAACAAAACATTTCTGAAAACAAATGATAATGAAGATACAAACTATCAGAATTTATGGGACACAGCAAAAGCAGTACTAAGAAGAAATTTTAGAGCTTTGCAAGTACACATAAGAAAGGAAGAAGAGGCCTACATAAATAGCTCAATGACACAGATTTTAAAATTAGAAAATGATCAACAAAAGGAGCCAAAAATAGGTAGGCAGAAGAAATAATAAAGTTTAGAGCAGAAATTAATGAAATATAAATAAAAAACCAATTCAAAAAATTAATGAAAGTTAAAGTTGGTTCTTTGAAAAAGTAAACAAGATTGATAAACAACTAGTAAAACTCAAATGGAGAGAGAGAGAAAATTAATAAATTGGATTAGAAATGAAAAGAGGTAGATCACTACAGATACTGCAGAGATTCAAAAGGTAATCAGTTATTATTTTGAGAAAACCTATGCCATGAAACATGAGAACCTGGAAGGAATGGATAAATTCTTGGACTCCTACAATCTTCTAGGGTTAATCCAGAATGATCTAACATATCAAAATAGACCCATCACTACTGAGGAAATTAAAATAGTAAGAAAAAATCTTCCCCAAAACAAAAGCTCAGGCCCAGATGGATTCACTAATGATTTCTTTCAAACCTTTCTGCCAATTCTTTCAGTTCTTTCATGAAATTGAAAAATCAGGAACACTCCCAAATAGTTTTTTGAAGTTAACATCACCCTGATACCCAAACCAGACAGAGATCTTGCAAAAAAAGAGAACTACAGATCAATAACCCTGATGAACACAGATGCAAAGATCCTCAATAAAATTCCGGCAAATAAGATTCAAGGCGTCATCAAGAAAGTCATCCATCACGATCAGTAGGATTCATTCCAAGAATGCAAAGATGGTTTAACATACGTAAATCAATCAATATAATACACCATATCAACAAAAAGAAAAATAAAAACCATATGATCATATTAATAGATGCAGAGAAAGCATCTGATAAGGTCCAATTTACATTCTTGATAAAAATTCTCTTCAAGATGGGAATGGAAGGAACTTTTCTCAGTATAGTCAAGCCATCTACCACAGGCCAATGGCAAATATTATTCTTAATTATTCTTAATTCTAAAAGCATTTCCTCTAAAATATGGTACAAGACAAGGCTGCCCTCTCTCACACTACTATTCATTATAGTGCTGGAAGGTCTTGCCATAGCAATTAGGCAAGAAAACGATATCAAGGGCATCCAGATAGGAAAGGAAGAAGTCAAGTTCTCACTGTTTGCAGATTACTTGATAATATATTTAGAAAGTCCTAAAAACTCTACAAAAAAGCTTCTAGAAACAATAGATTCATATAGCAAAGTGGCAGGTTACAAAATTAACGTTCAAAAATAAATGGCCTTCTTATACACCAATAATGATAAAGAAGAAATGAACATTAAAAAAACAATCCTCGGGGCCAGAGTGGTAGCACAGTGGTAGGGCATTTGCCTTGCACACAACTGACCCAGGACAGACAGTGGTTTGATCTCCAGCATCTCATATGGTCCCCCAAGTCAGGAGGGATTTCTGAGCACATAGCCAAAAATGTCACTGGGTGTGGCCCAAAAACAATAATTAAACAAACAAACAAACAACCCCATTCACATTAGTGTCACACAAACTCAAATATCTTTGAGTCAACTTAACTAAAGAGGTGAAAACCTATACAAAGAAAACTACAAAACCCTGCTTCAAGCAATAAGAGGTAACAAGGAAATGAAGACACACATGCTGCTCATGGATTGGCAGGATTAACATCATTAAAATGACAATACTCCCCAAAGCATTGTACAGATTTAATGCAATCCCTCTAAGGATACCCATGACATTCTTTAAAGAAGTGAGTCAAACACTCCTGAAATTCATTTTGAACAGTAAACACTAATGAATAGCTAGAGAAACCTTTGAGAAAAGGAGTATGGGAGGCATCACTTTTCCCAACTTTAAATTGTATTAAAAATATATAATCATTAAAACAGCATGGTATTGGATTAAAAACAGACCTTCAGACCAGTGGGATAGACTTGAGTATTCAGAAAATGTTCCCTCAGACATACAATCAATTAATCTTTGTTAAAGGGCAAGAAATCCAAAATGGATCAAGGAAAGCCTCTTCAACAAGTGGTGTTGGGGCAATTGGTCAGCCACTTGCAAAAAAGTGAATTCAGATCTCCATCTAACACCATTTACAAAGGTCAAATCCAAATGGATTAAAGACCTTGATATCAGACCCAAAACCATAAGGTATATTAAGCAACCAGTAGGTAAAACACTTCATGACATTGGTACTGAAGGCATCTTCAAGGCGAAAATAGCACTCTTCATACAAGTGGAAACCGAGATAAACAAATGGGATTATATTAAACTGAAAAGCTTCTGCACCTCAAAGGAAATAGTGCCTAGGATACAAAAGCCACCCACAGAATGAGAGAAACTATTCATCCAATAACCATCACACAAGGGGCTAATATCTGAGAAATGCAAGGCACTGACAGAACTTAACAAGAAAAATACATCTAACCATCAAAAAATGGGGAGAAGAAATAAACAGACATTTGTTTTAAGTATCAGTGTTCAATTTTTAATGTCTTGTTTATTTGATTTTTTAAATGCAATTTAATTTATTACAATACTCTTACTTATAGGGTTTTATAGGTAGGTAATTCATTTTCATTTTCATTTTCTTTTTCTTTTCCTTCTCCCTTCCTTCCTTCCTTCCTTCCTTCCTTCCTTCCTTCCTTCCTTCCTTCTTTCCTTCCCTCCCTCCGTCCCTCCCTCCTTCCTTCCTTCCTTCCTTCCTTCTTTCCTTCCCTCCCTCCTTCCTTCCCTCTTTCCTTCCTTCCTTCCTTCCTTCCTTCCTTCCTTCCTTCCTTCCTTCCTTCCTTCCTTCCTTCCTTCCTTCCTTCCTTCCTTCCTTCCTTCCTTCCTTCCTTCCTTCCTTCCTTCCTTCCTTCCTTTCTTTCTTTCTTTCTTTCTTTCTTTCTTTCTTTCTTTTTTGGGTCACACCTGGCAGCACTCAGGTCACTCCTGGCTCCAGGCGCAGAAATCACTTCTGGCAGGTTTGGGGAACCATATGGGATGCTGGGATTCGAACCACCGACCTTCTGCACGTGAGGCAAACACCTTACCTCCATGCTATCTCTCCAGCCCCTAAATAGACAATTTCTCAAAAAATAAATACAAATGGCCAAAAGGCATATGAAAAAAAGCTCCACATCATTAATTATCAGGGAGATGCAAATCAAAACAACAGTGAGGTACCATCTTACACCACAGAGACTGGCACACATCACAAAGAACAAAAATAATCAGAGCTGGTAGGGATGTGGAGAGAAAGGAACTCTCATTCCTCTCATTCACTGCTGGTGGGAATGCTGTCTAGTTCAGCCTTTATGGAAAACAATATGGAGATTCCTCAAAAAACTGGAAATTGAGCTCCCATATGATCCAGCTAAACTACTCCTAGGGATATATCCTAGGAACACAAAAGTGCAATGCAATAATCACTTCCTCATACCTATATATTTATTTCAGCACTATTTACAATAGCCAGACTCTGAAAATAACTAAGATGCCCTTCAACAGATGAATGGCTAAAGAAACTGTGGTACATATACACAATGGAATATTATGCAGCCGTCAGGAGAGATGAAGTCATGAAATTTTCCTATACATGGATGGACATGGAAACTATTACGCTGAGTGAAATAAGTCAGAGGGAGAGAGAGACACACACACAGAATAGCCTCACTCATCTATGGGATTTAAGAAAAATAAAAGACATTATTGTAATAATGCCCAGAGATGAGGCCAGCAAAACCGGCTCACGATATGAAGCTCACCTCAAAGAGGAGTGAAGGCAGTTAGAGAAATAATACACTAACAACTACCATGACAATGTAAATGAATGAGGAAAGTAGAATCCTTGTTTGGAATACAGGCAGGGGGTGTAGTAGGAGGGAGATGGGGGCATTGGTAGTGGGAATGTTGCACTGATGAAGGTGGGGTTTCTTTTTGTGACTGAAACCCAACTATAGTCATGTTTGTAATCACGGTGTTTAAATATATTATAAAAAGAAAAAATTTAAATATTTTAATTAAAATATTTACCAATCTACCTATTCTATGAAATCATTACTGGAGTAAAAGACATTTATCTTCTTTCCTATTTGGCATATACAATTTCTCTAGGGCAATTTTCTAGGGGCAATTTCTCTGCAGAAAACTGACATCATCCAAAAGATAAATACTTATAATCTCTATTCATGAACTAAGATAAACATATATAAATTATAAATATATATATATATATATATATATATATATATATATATATAAATGTCCTTTTCCTCCTTTGACTTACTGGTGCCTTTCATGAACATAGAATTATCTTTTACAGAATGTGGTACCTGAGAGTTAGAGTATAGCCTGCATGGGGTTGATCCTGATTTAATCTCTGGCACCACACTTAGTTTCCTGCTAGACCCCTGAGCACAGGAGTAAATAAGCCTGGAGTTTAGCCAACTATGATCCAACCCACCCATATCCCCATAAAGAAAAAGACAGGGAGGATGATATATGTCATACCCTATCCTGTAGTTAAATTTTTAGGCAGAGTTTGTATTTTATAGTTTTCTTTTTCTTTCCCCACCTTCCTCCACTAAGTACCTGTTTATCAACTTTTCTTACCTGCTCATATCATCTTGTACAAGCATTCGGTATGCGGTGGGAGCTGAACAGAAGACTGAGATAGGAAACTTGGAAAGTGTCTGCAATTTAGAAGTAAATTCTCAGTCTTACTAGAACTGTAATGTTTCACAGTCTCTGACAGGCACAGAACAACTTAGATATTTTTTATTCCAACATGAATGTGCTCACACCTTTTCTCTCTACAATTTTTTGAGGATTATTGATTCTTCAGATGAAACATATCCATAAATCATGTCATCTGATCTGATTTCTGCAAATTACCTCATTCACCTGCATTATTAGTGACACCATCAATACATTTCTAAATGTAGATAGTAGGCTTTGCCTTACTTGCAAGATGTAAGTTGACTCAAAACGTGGTAAATAATGTGTAAATACACATGCTCCCTGGGTCCATGGGGAAAAAATGCTACTCCAGGCTGACTTTGCCCAGCCTGTGTCTGCAGTGTTCCACATCACATCTGAAGGTGTCAAATCTAGCCAGAACCTGGGAAAACAAACAAAACCCTGATGCACACAGGGAAAAAATAAAGAGGCCAATAGACATAATAATTACTTTTGTACTTTTGACACTTCAAGCTTTAGCTCTGGAGAAGTACCTTCCATTGATTGATAATCCTAAACCAAAACTGCTGTGAGTGTGGCCAGTCATTTTAGGAGATCCAGTTGTCCCACTAGTGAAATAAATGGCCATCAGCTCATCATGCCTTGTCTTCACACAGGTATGGTTGTCACTGACATGTCTATAAAGGAAAAACTGCAATGATTACAAAAGTTATTTCAAGATAAAAGCTATTTCTCTCTCCATTCTTTTAAGTGCTTCTTGAAACCCAGGAACTTCTTGAAAACCCAGGAAACTTCAGAAACTCATTTACAACAATTGATTCCATAGCTTTTTATGCTATGATAAAGAGGAGATAAAATATTGTCTAAGCTTTATTATATTACAGGCAGAATGAAGATTCTATGATCTTATGATTATGAAAAATGGTCCATTCCCTTCCACTATGAACATCTTTAACATGTGAGTCTGCCACAGAGGTCATAATTATACAAATAATTGTACAAAAGGGTCATAAATCTACCATATTTTCCAGCGTATAAGACGACCCCCCTAATTTTGCAGTTAAAACATAGGTTTAGGCCTATATTCGCTGTATCAGACAGAACATTCCTGTGCTGCAACTGTATGTACCACAGTGAGCCAATCACAACAAGCAAAGGTTCAAAGGTTATACTGTAATAGACTTTCTCTCTGACTCTGGCCAATCTGAGCAGGCTTTTGACAGTGTAGATTCGGGTGCAGACATTGTCTAATTTGCATGCATAAAAAGCCTGGTTGGATTGGCTGAGTTAGAGAGGCGGTCCAAGCAGCCTTGCAGTGATTGGTCCCTTATCATAGGCACCTTTTCTGGCGATTCCTGGTGGCGTCAGTTAATCTCCCCCACTACATAAACCAAACAACACCCCATCCTCCGACCCTAGCACTGAACCACCAACATGGTTAGCTGGGTTTTGCCAGAGTGGCCCCCAGATCTCCTGAGTACTGTTTGGGAGCCCCCAAGAAAGAGATCTGGAAACTCTGCGGCCTGATTTTTTTGTTTGTTTGTTTTGTTTAGTGGCATATTGAAACACTTTTCGGGATATACTCGGCATATAAGACGACCCCTGATTTTCGGTTGACTTTTTTGTTTGTTTGTTTGTTTGTTTGTTTCAAAAGTCGTCTTATACACCGGAAAATATGGTCTATCTCACTGGTTGTATTGTATATAAAAGGTATGCCTTTTATTTTTATAAGTTTATTTTGGGGCCACAACTAGAAGTGCTCAGGGGCTACTCCTGGTTCTGCATCCAGAAATTATTCTGGTGGATTTGGGAAAGTCATATAAGAAGTTGAGGATCAACCCCAGGTTGGCAGCATGCAAGGCAAGTGCCTTACCCTCTGTGCTATCACTCTGGCCTCCATAAATTAAGTTCTATTGGCACATATTTCTATCCACCAACTTGAATACTATCTATAGATGTTTTCACACTAAGCAGAAATAAATATTTTGACAGACTGCATGGCCTTTACAGTCTAAAATATTTATTGTTCCTTTTATAGAAAATATTTGTTGACCACCAAAAGGAAGTATTTTTTGTCTAAGAGGGTATATTTAATCCTGAATATAATAAACAATAATACTGAAGGGGGTATAAGTATTCAATCAGGGAGGAAAAATTTCACTTAAAAAGTAAAAACTCATTTTCATTTTCGAAAGATTAACTGGACTTCTATTCAAATCATGCACTAGGCTAGCTATAGGAGGCAACTGTACAATTTGGTGTGTGGGAAATGAATTTTTTTTCTGGGAGTGATGGGAAAAATGAATAAATCAGAAACACCCAGGCTATGAAAATATAAACAAAACTGTTTTCAAAACCTAATACAGCTAAATAGGCACTTAATCTATGATTCCTTTTTTAGAAGCAGCATTAGACCTATCAGTAATAGACCTATCAATCCTGTCATTAGATAAGATTGTTCTTGAAATCCAAGACAGGCTTATAGCATCAATCTTTTACTACTAATGAAGCAATCTGTGAGAAGCAAGGGCTCAGAAGTCCTCCTGCCTGTGTGACTGAAACTTAGCTCTACCAGACACTTATTTCTCTGAGTAATTACAGGTGGCTCTCAGACTTTTAATAAATTGATCTATTTGAAGTGCTTGGAAAAGCTTTTGGCCTACAAAAGCCATATAAAGGTTATATAAGCTATATAAGGGTTAACAATTATTTTTTGTTTGTTTATTTTGTTTTTGGGCCACACCCGGTGATGCTCAGGAGTTACTCCTGGCTCTGCTCTCAGAAATCTCCTGGCTTGGGGGACCATATGGGACACCAGGGGATCAAACCGAGGTCCATCCTAAGTTAGCATGTGCAAGGTAAACGCCCTACCACACATGCCACCGCTCTGGCCCCTATTGCAATGATTTTTATTTGTACATTAACCCTGTCTTTGGTAAGAATTCAATAAATATTAGTGATTCTAGAAGAGGGCGGTACTAGGCCATAGTTGGATGAATTTTCCCAAATCCTTGAGTAAAAGTACGAAGCTCCTTTCAGAATAATTGCCAAACTAAAAATAAATTATACCTAGGAATAGTTTCAGATAACACTAGGAAGCAGCCAGGCTTGAACTATAGAATAATTCAGTTTTATAGGTTAGGCTATATCTTCAGACTGTGTCCTTTAGAATGAAATCGTTTTTCTTTCTATCTTTTTTGGTTTTGGGGTCACACCAGGCAATGATGTTACAGAGTCATTTCCAGCTCGGTATTTAGAAATCCCTGTGATGTTGGGAACTGAGTCCCAGGTTAGGCTTACCAAATATGTGGTTTAGCCAGTTTAGCAATTTTATCAGCCCTGAAGTATTTGTTCTGTTCTGTTTTGTTTTTGGACCATATCTAGTGGTGCCAGGGAACTCCTGGCTCTGTGCTAAGAATTTACTCCTGGTAGACTCAGGGGATCATATGGGATGCTGGGGACCAAACCTGGATCAGTTGAATACAAGGCAAACACCCTACCCGCTTGCTATTGCTCTGGCATTGTACGTGTTCTTGTTATAACCTAGTATAGGTGCTGCTGTCAACAAAGCTCACACACAAAAGAAACAATTGTGACAATGTCCCTGGAAGGTGCTCTGAATCTGATGCCTTGTTATATCTCCTAGATTCTACTGCAGAAATCAATATAAAGGTATTGGAGACCTCTTTAAAAACTGGCTCTGTGGGACACTTGCTTTGCATATGACCAAGTGGTTAGATCTCAGGCACTGGCTCCCCAAGTACCACCAGGTGTGACCACTGAGTACCACCATGTGTAGTCCAAACTATTTCTATTTCCTGCCACCAGTTCAAAAAGAGAAATTTCCTTGGCTGAAGAAAGGTACCTTCTTCAGGTGTATGCCTCCTTCTAGGGACAGCCCATACCCAATTAACTTAAGAGTATCTAAAGGTTACTATCTCTTTAGCAGGAAACAACTATGAGGGGCTATCCAAATTTCTAGAGATCTCCATAGAATTTTCTGGAGCTTTTTAGGGAATACTCTTAGATATATTTCATTTTCTGCATGATTTTATGTCCTCCTTTTTTCAAAGATTTTTGTCCCAAGAGAACACTTTACACAACCATTTTATGTCTAAGTGTCTTTGACCTGAAAATCCTATGTCATGAAAAAAAATTCTTTCCTGCCTCAGAGTTGACACAATTGGTACAGTATTAATTGTGTTTGATTATTGCTTTAATTGACTAATGGTCATTTATGATCATTGGAGTTGAATATCATTTCATGGTTTTCTTTTTATTTGTTAGCTGTGTTCATCTTTGGCTACTCACTTCATCATCTCTTTAAGGTGCCCCCAGCCCTCTCTGGAATTCTCAGACACAATTAACTTAGAGTGAAGATTTTCACATTTAGATGCAATAGCATCTACAGCAGGGGCTAAATCTTCATTTGTAATGATACATTTTGCTTTTGAAGTCTGTAGTCTGTAGAGAATGTCTTTCTGGGTCAGCTGTGTGGTTCCTGGAATTACAACTATCCCTGAAAGAGAAGAAAATAAATTATGTTTAGAAAGATTTTCTTCATCATGTTAATTAGGGCATAGATATCTCATGTAATTTCCTATTTTCAAAATAACTTTTTGAAGTTACCAAGAAAGGTTACTGTTTCATTATTTTGGTCTGGCTTTTCAAGGGATATCGAAGTCTGTGACCCTTTTTTGACCTAATATGAATAGAAAGGATGTTCAATAACATAGAATTGACTTATCCTTAGATCATTCATAATATTCAATTACAAAAGGATTCTGATTGAAAAGTGCACTGAGCACATGAATGCTAGAACTTATTCTATATATATTTTTCAAAAACTTTTAAAACATAAAGCGAATTATTAAGTTTGAGGTAAACAGCATGGGACTGGGGCACATCCAGCAATGTTCAGTGTTTACTCCTGGTTCTGTACTCAGGAATTACTCCTGGTGGTAGTTGGCGACCCCAAATGGGATGTCAGGGATTGAACATATATCAGTCACATGCAAGGAAAATGTCCTACCTGCTGTACTATTGTTCCGGCACTAAATTCCACTTAAAATCCACATTTGTATATATTTACCCTCAGATTCATAGTTTCTTTTTTTTTTTTTTTTCAGACCACACCCATTTGATGCTCAGGGGTTACTTCTGGTTAAGCACTCAGAAATTGTCCCTGGCTTGGGGGGACCATATGGGACGCTGGGGGATCGAACCACAGTCCTTCCTTGGCTAGTGCTTGCAAGTCAGACACCTTACCTCTAGCGCCACCTTGCCGGCCCCTGATTCATAGTTTTGATCCATCACTCTATAGTTATACAGTTTACCCACCTACTTCTCCATTCCCTTTCTCTTAATATTTTGTTCTTGTCATCCAAAATTTTGTTTCATTACTTTTTAAGATAACAAGAATGAAAATATATAGTGTTGTATTTTACTAAGTGCATAATATTCTCTAGCTCTATTCATGGTGGATATATAAATATAATATATTATAAATATATAATATAATATAAATATAATTGATAAACTATAATTAATAGCTGAGTACTATTCTATTATGTGCTTACACTATGTATTTACTTAATTAACTGTTGCTAATAGACATTTAGGCTGTTGCTAATTTTTTTTTTTTTTTTTGGTTTTTGAGTCACACCCAGCAGCACTCAGGGTTACTCCAAGCTCTACACTCATAATGCTCTATATTCATATGGCTCGGGGGACCTTATGGGATGCTGGGATTCGAACCACCATCCTTCTGCATGCAAGGTGAACACTCCATGCTATCTCTCTGGCCCCTGTTGCTAATTTTTGGTTAGTGTGAATAATTTGATAAGTATAATGGTATTGGAGACAGAATTGGTACTTCATACATGTAAAGCCCGAGTTCTACCATGGAACTACATCTCTAGCATATGTAGTTTATATATGGTTAGACTGCAAACATTACTAACCTGTTCTCAGACAGGCTACGTTTGCAAGCCACCATTCTGGGATCCTGGGTAGAATTACAATTAATCGGTCTCCCTTTTGCAGAGCACAGTTTTCTGTTAGTATATTAGCAAATTTCCTAGACAAAGATCCCAGTTCCTCAAAACTCCATCTCACTTCTTCTCCTTTTCCATTTATCCACCAGAAGGCTGGATTAGGAGGTCTCTTTCCAGCCTGAGGAAAGACAAGCAATAGATGAATTTATTTCAAAAGTGGAAACCTGTTTTGTTACAATACAAAAATTTACCTTACAAAACTGAAAGCAAATGAAATAAAGTACATGCTTTTTTTGTTTTTGTTATTCATGTTTGTATAGAAGTTCACAGTAAGTTATAAATACGTCTAATGCTTTAAAATCACCTTTTCCCCCAGAGTCCTTTATGTAGCAGGGACATGTGTTATTTATTACATCTCCTCTTAATTTTTAAAGAGAGAAAACCACTTTGGGGAACAGTGAGGAAGCTCAGGTAGGAGATCAAGTCCTGGGATAAATTTCTGGGCCCAGCTCACACTGTCAAATGTGTTCTCACAACAATAAAAGAAAATGAAACTGTATTTCTGTCTTACCTAGGTACACACTAAAATTATGTTCTTGGGGCCAGAGCAATTGCGCAGCAACACGCGGCTAAGCCAGGACAACAGCGGTTTGACCCCTGGAGTCCCATATGGTCCCCCAAGCCAGGAGCAATTTCTGAGCGCATAGGCAGGAGTAACCCCTGAGTATCACTGGGTGTAGCCCCTCCCCAAAATTAAATATAAAAAATAATTATGTTCTTCACTTCGGTGGCAGGTGGCTATAATAGTCATTTTGCATATTGATCAGACATTTTAACACTATTGTAAAATAAATTAAATAAAATAATCAAAACATAAAATAAGGATACAGAGCAATAGTACAGTGAATAGGGGGTTTTGCTCACAGACAGTGACACTGATACAATTACTGGAACTATATATGGTTCCTTCAGCCCACCAGGAACACTCCCTAAGCAGAGTTAAGAGTTGAGTCTAGGGACCCCACAGGTAGCATAGCGGTGTTTGCCTTGCAAGCAGCCGATCCAGGATCTAAGGTGGTTGGTTTGAATCCCGGTGTCCCATATGGTCCCCCGTGCCTTCCAGGAGCTATTTCTGAGCAGATAGCCAGGAGTAACCCCTGAACAACGCCAGGTGTGGCCCCAAAACAAAAACCAAAAAAAAAAAAAAAAGAGTTGAGTCTAGGGGCTAGGGGCTGGAGAGATAGCATGGAGGTAGGGTGTTTCCTTGCATGCAGAAGGACGGTGGTTCAAATCCCACCATCCCATATGGTCCCCCAAGCCTGATAGGAGTGATTTCTGAGCGCAGAGCCAAGAGTAACCCCTGAGTGCTGCCGGGTGTGACCCAAAAACAAAAACAAAACAAAACAAACAAACCAAAAAAATAAAGAGTTGAGTCTAGGGGCCGGAGAGATAGCATGGTGGTAAGGCGTTTGCCTTGCATGTAGAAGGGATAGTGGTTCGAATCCTGGCATCCCATATGGTCCCCCGAGCCTGCCAGGAGTAATTTCTGAGCGTAGAGCCAGGAGTAACCCCTGAGTGCTGCCGGGTATGACCCACCCAAAAAAAAAAGAGTTGAGTCTAGAGCAACACCAGGAGTAGCCTCAAAATAATGAACAAAATGATATTGCGGTCTTCAAAGAAGGTTGTGAGGGTATCCCTGTATAGATAATATAGAAGTGTCCTAAAATAGTACTAGGACTAGTACGTCATCTGTTCTGATTTTCTAGAAAATCCTCAAACTCCTTACAACTTTGGGTAACCTATATCCAACTATATAAACATGTACAAAAAGAAGTTGATGCTAGGCCCGGAGAGATAGCACAGCGGCGTTTGCCTTGCAAGCAGCCAATCTAGGACCAAAGGTGGTTGGTTCAAATCCCGGTGTCCCATATGGTCCCCTGTGCCTGCCAGGAGCTATTTCTGAGCAGACAGCCAGGAGTAACCCCTGAGCACCGCTGGGTGTGGCCCAAAAAAAAAAAAAACAAAAAAAAAGAAGTTGGTGCTTTCATTTCTGAGTCATAAACTAAGAATATATAAATATATACATATAATGGTATTTATTCAACTAAAGTTTATTTTGCCAGACTTACTGAAAGTTTTCTCTGAAGAAAATTCATAGGTCGTGAACTAGGATGTATATGAAATATTTGTAAATAACTCTAGGATTCTCACCTGCATACATTGGGAATCATGTTATTTCTTCTAGCCCATGACATTACTTATTTAGCATGATCATGTTTCTTTCCAAAGTGTTAAAATTTTGTACTTCTTCATAAGCTCTATCCATATGTTTTTATTTTATTTATTATTATGTTTATTTCATCCATATTTATTCATCCATTATTTATCTATCTATCATAAATATTTTTTGTTTTATTTTCTTTCTGGGGCTACACCTGGTGGTGTTCAGGGGTTATTCCTGGCTTTGCACTCAGAAATTGCTCCTGACATGCTCGGGGCACCATATGGAATTTCGGAGATTGAACCCAGGCCTGCCCCAGGTCAGCAGCATGCAAGGCAAATGCCCTACCGCTGTGCTATCACTCTGGTCTCAGTCTCATAAAAGTTTGAGGTAGAGAAGACTGGGCTATGCAGAGATGCAGGGACTAATGCTGGCTCTGTGTTCAAGTTGACTCCTGGTGGTTTATGAAGTCCTGGGGGTTCAAACCAGGCTTTTAGCAACCACAGTACCATGCAAGGTAAGTGACTTCCAGCCTGTAATATACTATCTCTTAGTCCCTGAGAAACTCCCTCCTTCCCTTCCTTTCTCCCTCCCTCCTCCTGCCCCCTTCTCTTCTACCTTCTTCTCCATTCCTTCCTCTGTCCCTCCATTCTTTCTTCTCATGGAACTACTGTAATACTTCTGGAGGCCATTATGGTAGATCTCACACATGCAAAGCTTGCTCTAGCCACATCCCTGTCATAGAATTATTATTGTTATGTTTGTTTTGGGGCCACACCTGGCAGTGCTTGGGGTTACTACTGACTCTGCACTCAGGAATGCTCAATGGACCATATGGGATGCTAGGGATTGAACTAGCATGTTTGCTTGTAAGGCAGATACCCTACCCACTATCCTATTACTCATTTCGAGAATTACTATCTTTTACAACAAATTTTTGACTTAAAAATTTTAAAAATTGACATGTATTTCTTTTAGATAGTCAAATAGTTCTACAGTTTTATTTATTATTTTATGATATATAAAATTTTATATACATTTATATAACATAATATATAATATATGATATATAACATTTTATATAAAAATAAAAAATAAAACTATTATAAAATAGTTTCCATATTATTGCTTGATATTTGAAATGCTACTTCACCATCTTCATGACTAGTCCTTTCTACAAACTTTTAAAAACATTTTTCAGTTGAGAAATGCTTTCCTTTTTAATACTAATATAGCATAATTTACTACAACTTATCTCCACATTAAAATTGTTCACTTTAATACATTTTTTATTAACTGTCTCATATTTGCTTAATTTTTTAAAATATAGTTTTTATTTTAATCATAGTGGCTTACATATCATTGACAATAATATTTTAGGTACATATTAACATAAAATCAGGGGAATTCCCATTACCGAATTGTCCTCCCTCCACCTCCGTTCCCGTCCTACCTCCCATATCCTCTTTCCTCGCCCCTGGGGCTGCTAGAATAAGTGGTTCCCTCTGTGCCTAGCTTACTACTTAGTGGTCTAATTATTTTACCAGTTTTCATAGTATGTAGCATCTTACATGTCTAAAATAATTATGTAAACAAGTACTGTAAAAATATTGAAATTAATGACTAAATTTAAAGGGTATTTTATAAAACATAGTGAAACATTTTCTTATGGTGCTCTTGAGATTTAAGGATAAAATAAAAATCTTGAAATATGGGTCTCACTTTTATTTGTAATTAAAAAAACGTTTTTTTTTTCTGCCAAAGAGATAGCTCAATGAGCTGAATTCATGATTTGCATGCAGAAATCCTGGGTTCGATATGATGTGCTGCATGGTTCCCCACTACAGCTGGGAGTGACCTCTGACTATAGAGTCAGGAATATTCCTGAGCACCACTGGGTATAGTCCCCAAACAAACAAACAAAAAAAATACAAAACCTAAAACATCTTTCCGTTTTGGGGTCATGCCAGGCAGTGCACAGGGGTTATTTCAGACTCTGCACTCAGAAATCACTCCTAGCAGGCTCAGGGGACCTTATGAGATGGAACCACCATCTGTCCTGGGTCGACTGCATCCAAAGCAAACCCTTTACTGCTGTGCTATCTCTCTGAAAATATAAAACATCTTTCTACTTTTCATTCCCCCACCTTGACATGGCCATCTTTCCACAAATAATCTTCATCAGTTTATTTCTTCATTTTAGACCTCAGGATCTCTAATTGTTTACTTGAACTAAATTAATTTTTCAATCTTTTTTTTTTTCTTTTTTCTTTTTGGTTTTTTGGGCCATACCCGGCAGTGCTCAGGGGTTACTACTGGCTGTCTGCTCAGAAATAGCTCCTGGCAGGCACGGGGGACCATATGGGACACCGGGATTTGAACCAGCCACCTTAGGTCCTGGATCGGCTGATTGCACAGCAAACGCTGCTGTGCTATCTCTCCGGGCCTAATTTTTCAATCTTGAGCAATTTTTTTTTATTAACTTCCCAAAATGGAGTATGGGGATGCACATCTTTTTATTTCACCTGTTCTCTTCACATAGGTCTGT
Organism: Suncus etruscus; assembly: GCF_024139225.1. NCBI lineage: Eukaryota > Metazoa > Chordata > Mammalia > Eulipotyphla > Soricidae > Suncus > Suncus etruscus. The sequence continues at coordinate 64,410,571 of NC_064862.1, read as the reverse complement.
ATTTCCCATTCCTTCAGTGTGTAAAATGTTACTAAATATATCTTAGTGAAAAACTAAGCTTGAAATTCAGAGTTTTTACTATCATTTCCAAGCAATAATTTACTACAATTTATCTCCACAATAAAATTGTTCACTTTAATACATGTTTTTATTAACTGCCTCATATTTGCTTAATTTTTTAAAATATAGTTTTTATTTTAATCATAGTAGCTTACATATCATTGACAATAATATTTTAGGTACATATTAACATAAAATCAGGGGAATTCCCATTACCGAATTGTCCTCCTTCCACCTCCGTTCCCGTCCTACCTCCCATATCCTCTTCCCTCGCCCCCGGGGCTACTAGAATAAGTGGTTCCCTCTGTGCCTAGCTTACTACATTTTCCAAACAAAATTGAATGAAATATATTGAGCAAGATATGTTCTATAATTTTGGTTTGGTATTTCTCAATTTTTTACATAAGCATTATTACAGTTGAGGTACCCATCATGGAACAAATAATATTTATGCCTGATGATACTTCACTGTGGGATACTGTTAAGCATGTTGTAGGATATTTACCAGCATCTTTGACCTCTAACCTTTAGCCACATCTTCCTTCATGGAAAAGAAAATGTCTTCAGACATTACCAAATAGTTCCTGGGGGTGGGGGAATTACTCTCAATTGAGAAAAATATTATATATAGTCTAGGTCCTTTCTCCATACCTTTTCTAAATTGGTCCATTGGTCCATGACATCATGAGCAAAGTTGAAATACTCTGGAATCTCTAGTTTGAAGTCACGTATCATAGATTCATAGTTGGAGAAATTCTGAGGAGTCACTGTTCTGTAATCTTTATGCAACAATCTGATAAAACCAGGGATTGCTAAACGCTGAAACGTATTTGGCATGTAGTAACATCTTCATGGTGACAAGAATGAGCATCAGTCTTATTGAATGTCCGAGTACTCAGATTTTCCAAAGATACCAACCCATCTAAAAGATAAGCAAAAGGGCATGCACTTGTTTCTGTCTCACAATAATTACAATAATATGCTTTATATTAATCATCTTATTGGTACCAGTTCTGAGAACTTATTTCAAACACCTTATTCAAGTGTTTTATTTTATATCCAGTCTAATCATGAAATCCCTAAAGGAACCAAATAAATTAGCACCTTGGATTTCCCAGACGACAGAATGATGAAAAATCAAAGACTTTTACATATCACCATTTTGGAAGCCTAAAAAACCAAGTGACTAGCTGATTTGGTTTCCCACTGAGCATATAGATGACAGATGGTTCTTTCTTTTCTCTACCCTGGCATGGTGGAGATTCTCTCTCTCTCTCTTTTTTTCTTTTAAGTTTTTGGGTCACACCCGGTAGCGGTCAGGGGTTGCTCCTGGCTCCATGCTCAGAAATTGCTCCTGGCAGGCTCAGGGACCATATGGGATGCCAGGATTTGAACCAATGACCTTCTGCATGAAAGGGCAAAACGCATTACCCTTCATGTTATCTCTACGGCCCCCGGAGATTCTCTTCTTAAAAAGACATTAAATCCCTTCATGGGGAAAATCTCACCTTCAAGATCTCAACTAAATGTAACTACCCTCCAAAGACCCCCTCCTCTATCTACCATCACATTAACATATGAATTTGCAATGGGAAAGATATATTGTCTGTAACAGAGACATCAACTGAATTTAACCCTGGCCATATCCTTATATGTTACTGCTTCCTGTGCACATTTCTAAAGATCTGGGTGTCCTAGTTTACTCTCGATAAACTAAACTTTCACCTAGACATTTCAAAAGTAGTGATGAAATGCTAATTAGAATTTCTTACAATAGGTCATCCGTAGATGAAGAAACTGAGAGCAGCCTACTATGAATTATGATTGAAAGCACTGTGCAAACCCCTCTGATGTATACAGTTTGTAGTTCCCATGTTCCCAATAGTAGCCCACGCAATCTTTGAGTCCAGGCTTGGAGGTGTATTTCCCAGAGGTGTAATAATAGGCTTAAACCTTTAGGACATTTGTGGGGGTTGTCCTCCAGGCCAATCAGCTCTTTTCTGTTGTGGTGGGAAATTATTTTATCATGATGTCATTTATTTGGCTAAGATTTCATAAATGAAGTGTGGTTAAATAGAGTTCTAGAGATTAGAGTTTTTATTCACGTTTTTTAATATTTTCCCTAATTTCCTAAAGTAAAGGACTGTTCTCACAATCATTAAGTTATCACAATCATTAAATCAGCGTAATGAATAAAACATTTTAAACTGTAGTTCTAGATATGTGGTGTATAAGGTAGTGTAGTTATGTGGAAGCATTTTCAATATTGAAAATATTACCAAAATAATAATAGCGAACAGATTTCAACAATTAATTTTACTCTAACAGGACATTTGACATTTGAACATTTGAATGTAATGTTGGTGCATTGGGAGAGCTGGATACTTCTGACCTTCTTTATTTATGAGAAGACTGATAAGGTCCGTAAACTTGAACCCTGTTAAATTCCCCCCCCCACCACCTCCTTTTTTTTCTTTTCTTCTTTCCTTTCCTTCTCTTCCCTTCCCTTTCCTTTTTTTTGGGGGGGGGCACACCCAGCAGCACTCAGGTGTTACTCTTGGCTCTGCACTCAGAAATTGTTCCTGGCATATTTGGGAGACCATATGGGATGCTGAAAAGATCAAAATCAAGGTTGGCCACGTGCAAGGCAAATGTCCTAACTCCTGTGCTATTGCACCCAGCCCTCCTTTCCCTCCCTCCCCTCCACTCCCTCCCTCCCTCCCTCCCTCCCTCCCTCCCCTCCCTCCCTCCCTCCCTTCCCATCCTTCCTTCCTTCCCTTCCTTCCTTTCCTTCCTTCCCTTCCTTCCTTCCTTCCTTTTCTGTTTACATTTTTTTTCAGGGCTTACTCCTGGCCCTATCCTCAGGAATCACTCCTGGTGGGATGTGGAGGGAAAAAGCAATTTCTTTCAATAATTTAGGTCTTAATAGACCAAATAAGTGTCTCTACTGTTTTAACCAGATCTGTTTTGCATGTGGCTCTATAACTTGAAATAATTAAATGCTATATTAAAATATCAATTTTTCAATCCCATTGCCACATTTCAAGTGCTTAAGAGTTACATATGCCAAGGGCTATAATATAAAGGTCAATATAGATATAGCATACTTCTGTATTTGCTGAACACTGCTGTGAAAAAGCATTTATCTATATAACAATCAGTCTAGGCAAGAGTGGTAAAGAGCACTAAAATCAGTAAATTGGGAAGAAAGGGGTTCCGAGGTCAGATTTTTCTAAGACGTTCAGATATAATAAAGTGTTGCTGATCACTGTTTCCTTAACTTAGAATAGTGGCAGACAGAGAGGTAACAAATCTTGTAGTAGAACTTTAAACTCTATGAGAAAAGACTGTTTTTTAAGAAACAGAAATAAGCTCTCAAGTCCTCAAATTCATTTTGCTTTACAATAGAATGGTGTTGGAAATTGAGAGGAAAACCACCTTTTTTTCTGCTCTGTGTTGCCTGTACATTCAGTAGCTATCTCCATTCTTAAAGAATTAGCATCAGGATTCCTTCAACTGATAGAAGTAGCGATCAGCATTAAGTTTTTATATAATTACTTTCATTTTTTGATTAAAGTTTTCAAATGTGGCTTAAAAATATGAAAAAATTATCTCCCCCATCTGCAGTCTCAAAGCTGCTCAGACTCACCACACTGAGTTTCCGTAGGAACGCAATACTATCCATTTCTATGTAGCTTTTGTAAGTACCTTTATGTGTGTTCAAGCAAATATAACTTTAGTCTTAGATTTCTACCCACTTTTAGATGACAGCCTATAAAAAACACCATATTTTCCCGTTCAAGTTTTTTTATTTGAAATAACGAAATATTGAAGTCTTTACATGTCAACAACAGTGTTTTTAATGCTCCAAAACAGCTTCATGTGGGGCCCCAGACTGATAGCACAACGGTAGGCATTTACTTTGCACGTGGCTGACCCAGGAAGAACCTGGGTTCACTGAGCTAGGAGCAATTTCTGAGCACAGAGCCAGGAGTAACCCACTGACCATCACCAGGTGTGGCCCCAAAACCAAAACCAAACCAAACCAAATACCAAACCAAAAAACCGTCAAAAAGAAACATTCATGGTATTCTAAAGAAAACCTGCACTCAAATTTCTTAGACCAGTCTTCTGTCAGTCATATGTGTAGTTGTTTTCATTATTTCATAATTAAATGTTTGTCAACATCCTATTCATCAAAATTCTAAGATTGCCTTCTAATTATTTGATTCTCTCTCCTCTCTCTCCTCTCTCTCTCTTTTCCCTCTCTCTTTCCCTCCCTCCCTCTCTCAGCAATCGTAACATTTTAAAAGTCCATTTTCCCTCAAAGTTCTAACATTCTCTGTAGGTGAAAGATAACTTTCAGTTTCAAAAGCATCTCAGTGTAAGTCCAGATTTTTGTACTAAGTAATGGAAAATTCTTTCAAGATCAGTGTCACTGCCGATCAGGTGGGCTTCTGCAAATATTTAAAGTTTTATCAGATACACATGTAATGCCCTACATGCGTACATTACACATGTAATGCTCTACATGAGATGCCCCTGGGTTTTTCCACTTTCTCACATCTCCATAGGTACCCACGCTAACTCACTAATCCCATGTAATAACAGTGATTACTCATGTAGTCTTCAAGTAGGGAAACCCCTCATTTTAACCCTAACTTTAAAGAGACCCTAATTTGAACATCCATAGGAGATTTTTGATCACTTTATAGAGGAAAGTGATACCTTCAATGCTAGTTCCTTGTATTTTCACGTATGTCGCCAAGTTTCTTAGAGGTAGTTTGATATTATCTGGGTGATGCAGAAAATGGATTATTATCTGTCACTAAACATAGAGGGTGGGTGGAGTGGAGAATGAAGCAATCTTATGAAAAACTCAAGCCATTCAGATTACAATTTAATTAATTTTTCAAAACACTGTAGAGCTAATAGTGCACAGTTTAAAAGTTAAGTAAAACTTAAAAACAAAATTCCAATGAAAAAACTCAATTGCTGTGCTTACAGTTTTCGAATAGGACTGGTTACTTACTCAAAAACATTGTACACAGATACAGCCAAGTAATATTACGTAATAGGTCAAAGAACATTATACCAACAGATCAAGAATGACGCATTATTAATCCTGAGTTTGTATTGCTTATGCTCAAAAGTGCATGTGTCTGCACAGAAAAGCTCTTACTTAAAAGGGAAGATAATGTACTCACCAAAAGTAACAAGATTTCACCAAAACTGGAGAGGTTGGTAGACCGGTCTCTTAGGGGCGCATTCAGAAACTTCTGCTCTTCGTCCAGGAAGAAGTGATCTGACAATTGGTAAGGAGCTAGCTTTGCCCAGAGTCTTTCTGTGATTGGTGGAGACATTCTGGAGGGAGGAACTGGAGTTCTGGGTGAGTTTACCAGTGACAGTAAAGGAATTGATTTTCTATTTAGATGTATATCCAGTAAATAGTTGGAAAGTTGGAGATTTATTCACAGGAAGGAGAGTAACTAAGGAGTTGCCAACAGAATTAGCATGAGAGAGAGAGAGAGAGAGAGAGAGAGAGAGACGAGACAGAGAGAGAGAGGAGAGAGATAAGAGAGAGAGAGAGCGAGACGACACAGAGACAGACAGAGACAGAGACAGACACAGAGAGAAGTTTGAAATGGAAGGGAAGAACTAGAGTTGTGGGTGAAGTTTACAATGACAGCAACGAAACTGTATTTTCTATTTAGATGTAAATCAGTGATCAGTTGAAATGTTGGAAATGTGGTTTATTCACAGGAAGAAAAGTAACTAAGGAGTTGCCAACAGAATTAGCATGAGAGAGAGAGAGGAGAGAGAAAGAGGAGAGAGAGGAGAGAGAGGGAGAGAGAGGAGATAGAGAGGAGAGAGAGAGAGAGAGAGAGAGAGAGAGAGAGAGAGAGAGAGAGAGAGAGAGAGAGAGAGAGAGAGAGAGAGAGAGAGAGAGAGAGAGAGAGAGATGTTTGAAATGGAAGGGGAAGAATATCACATTATCAGACCAGGGATGGATGGCAGAGGACACTGTGACATGTTGGAAGATTTTGGCCTAACAACTAAAATCAATAATGTGATTGCCTGAGCTCTCTAACCAGTTGCTGTGTTTCTTTGGTGATTTAAACAGGACTAAATTTAAATACTATTAGATTACTCCTGTGCTTGAATTCCTCAGCACTTTCCAGCTCATTATCGGCAAGAAAACCTGGAAATCTTACTTTGCTTAAGGATGGCTTTAAGCAAGGAGCTGCATTACCCATCCACCCCCACAGCTCCTCTCTTCCCTCAACAATGCTGCCCCCCACCCACCCACCATTTCTCAACATGCCTTACTTCGGATATCCCAGCAGAACAGTGCACAAAATACTGATGAAAACACTTTTTCTGTCAGAGTCCCTGGGCCAAAATCCACATTTCATAAAGTATCCTAGCAAAAGGTTTTCCTTTTTCACATTTTCTACAATGCTACCTCACATTTCTCCCCTCTTTAACCTTTTTTTTTTTTTAAACGCTTTAAAATTAAATTTCAAAGTTACTGCGAGGTTAACTTAGTTATTCTTAGTTGAGTTTTAGGAGTGTAAGGTTCCAACACCACCAGTGCTGACCAGGTCCTCAGGTTAAACATTTCTTTAAAAAAAATTTTTTTTTTGGTTATTGTAGTTTCAATCTCAGGCTTTCAGTATTGTTGACTCTGTAGTTTATATGCCATATATAAACGTGTAAATGCTTATACCACACCTCTACATCACCTATTATCTCCTGTCAAGTCCTTACTTCTCTTTTAGCTTCAGTTTCTTTCCTTTCTGTTTTAATTCTATGATCAAGGGTCAATGGTAATGCGGGTATTCTCCTTTTTGCAACCATTCCTTTCTCCTGATACTTTTTTTGTATACCACAGTAAAGGAAGTCATCCAGTTTCTATTCTTCTTCTGACTCACTTCATCAGCCAACATCATTATCTCCAGTTCCATCTGAGTTTAAATGATTTGATTGGTGTCATCTTTCTTTGCAGTTACATAATATTCCACTGGGTGTGTATACATACACCATACTGTTATTACTCAATTATCTGTTGTTGGGCACCTAAGAAGATTGCATATCCTACTTAATGTGCTGAGTGTTATAATGAATGGTGTGCATATGTTCTTTCAACTAATGGTCTTGTGTCTTAAAGGTAGATCCCAAAAAATGGAATTGCTGGATCATATGGAAGCCCTATTTTTACTTTTCTGAGAAATGTTCATACTGTTTTCCAGAAGGGTTGAATCAGACAACTTTCCCACCAGTAGTACCTGAGAGTCTTTTTTCACCACATCCCTGCCAATATAGATTGTTCCAAGTTGTTTTGCTTCTCTTTCTTGATACATGCCATTCTTAGTGGTATGAGATATTTCATTGTCATCTTGATTTCCCTGAAAATATCTGATGATGAGCATTTGAGCATTTTTTATGTGCCCATTGGCTATCCATTTGACTTCTTTAGAGAAGTGTTTTAACTTTTTCTATCTCTTACCATTACCTTGATGACTTCTTTAGAGAAGTGTTTTAACTTTATCTCTTACCATTACCTTGATGATAACAATATTAATTTTATCACTTCTCTGGGGCCGGTGAGGTGTCACTAGAGGTAAGGTGTCTGCTTTGCAAGCGCTAGCCAAGGAAGGACTGTGGTTCAATTCCCTGGCGTCCCATATGGTCCCCCCCAAGCCAGGGGCAATTTTTGAGCCCTTAGCCAGAAGTAATCCCTGAGCATCAAATGGGTGTGGCCCCCAAAACAAAACAAAACTAAAACAAACAACAAAAAAAAGAAATTTTATCACTTCTCTTTCTTCCTTTTTCACTTGGATTTATAAAGAGCCAGATGAGAAAATCCTCAACCTCTACACTTAGAGAACTAATATTATTGCAGTTCTGTATTTCTTCACATGACCATTGGCTATCCAAAATCCAAGCTTATGCTAAACTCTCTACCATGTAGTTGATTTTATTTATTCTCTCCTATTCAAGAACATTGCTTTAGTTATTTCTCCTCTCTCCTGCATCAACAACCTCCCCTCTTTTTGGTACAAAGAGTCAGAGGAGAGGAACACAGCTCTAATACTTGGAAATATTTCCCATATCATATTACCTTGAGTCTGAGCCAGAGCGATAGAACAGTAGTAGGGCATTTGCCTTGGCCAAAGTTGATCTGGGACAGTTCCAGGTTCAGTTCTTGGCATCCCATATGTCCCTGGAGCCTTCCAGGAGAGATTTCTTTCTTTTTCTTTTCTTCATTTTTTTATTAAATATATTTTTTTATTTAAATAACATGATCATATTTGGGTTACAGTCATAACCAGAACACCCCCCTTCACCAGTGCAACATTACCTCCTCCCCCCTTCCCATCCCCTGCCTGTATTCGAGACAGGCATTCTACTACGGTAATTTGTTTTTAAGTTCAGTAAGTTGTATTTTTTTCCTTAAAGGATAAGAGCAAAAAAATATAGTAAAGGTGTGATAGTGGCAATTGCCAATGTTTGCATAGGTCCAGAAAAATGGAGAAAATGGAAAAAAAATCCTTGACCTGATTACAAAAAGGCCTCACCCCAGAAGTTTATTGGCATAAGACAGACTCTGGGTTCCAGGCATACCATTCTATCCAACTCCAGTCATTCTCAAGGTCCCGGTGAAACTTTTTCACATTTTAGCTATTGCTGGTATCAGACTCTTATATTTAAAGACTCTGGATTCTGTGCATTTCTTTCATCGATGTCAGGCTGATGTGGAGCATCCTCTAGTTTTAGCATATCATTAAATGCGGAGCGATCTGCCCTGCATGCAGACTGTTGCTGAGTCGCCTGGGTGTTGGGAGCACTCTTTGGAGTAAGTCAATGCCAAGCAGTGGTAGGTCTTCTCTGGTAGAGGCTTGTATCCTGGTAATGTTAAAGACAATTGTGGTTGTTTTCATAGATGGTATCCATTGTTCAGGTGTGTGTGGGCGATGCCCATTCTTCTGAGGCCTGAGCCAAATCATTATGCCAATGTTCAGGGTAAAAGGCCTAATTACATTACCAAATTTGTGTTCCCATCTCTATTAGATAAGAACTTGTTTGCATATGTATTATTTTCCCATTTTAATGTGCCTATGCAAAAGAGAAGCAATGCCACAAGATATTGTTGGTGCATCTGGAGGCCGACGAATAAAGTTCAACATTTCCCATAACTTGGTATAAACGTTAAATCTATATAGAGTTACTCTTCTACCAGTATTGCTTATAAAACAGATCTCACAGGGGGAAAATCAAACAATCAAATAACTAATCTAGTGGGCAAAATTGTCACTATATGAGGATATTCGAAAAGAGTTATAGATGTTAAGGGAATACATCTGAGATATACAAAAGAGATACATGTGACCCTTTTATGTTTGAAAAAGAAAAAAAAAGAAAGAAAACAAGGGTATTTGAAGACAACAGGTGATAGTTGAGTTTGAGACATGTTTTGCGGCATTACGCAACCCTATATTGTCCTTGAACTAGGGGTTTTGCTGAAGCTGATTTCAGTATCATGCAACGGTCCATAGTTTGATGGGGGCATGAGGGGCCACCAAGCATGGGTCAACAGGCATGTTGGTTGTAGTTGTTTGTAGAGGCATGAGCGGGGACCGAGAGGGTGTCTTTCAATGAGGAGCTGGATGGTGGTGTTGGGGCAGAAGGTCAGTCTTGGTGTCTACCCAATTAGGAACTGAGGATAAGGAGGGTTGAATAAGGGGAAGATAATGGTTCAGGGTTTGGGTATGAGGAGGTAGGAGAGACACAGGGGTGAGGGGAGAGGCAGTACATAAAAGACTAGACAATAAAGGTCAATTTGAGTGTTTTATCAAAATCTTGGGCATCCTGATTCTATTCCTAGGAACAGTCTAGGATCAGGAATGTTTTTGGATAATGCTTAAAAAGTATATTTGTCGCGCAGGTGCATTTGTGCCTAAAAAAATAGTATTACTAGCAAGAAAAACAGGGAGTCCAATATACATAGGGGAGGGGTTTCCCTCCTCCACCTGCCCCCCAGGGCCCGAGTTGCCAGGGCTGGCCATGAAGACCCGCCTGGCGTGGGGGGTCCCAGTCTCCTGGATCAAGTGTTCCGTCCAGGAGATCTGTGGCCCGCTGTCCAACCAGCGCTGACCAGCGACCCTGACATACCAGAAAAAAAGAGGGACGGCTTTCTTCCAGGAGAGATTTCTAAGCACAGAGCCAGGAGTAACCCCTGAGCATCTCCAGGTGTGGCCCCCAAACCAGAACAACAACAAAAAAACAAATCAAAAATCTTAAGTTATTTACCATTTTCTGCTGCTTCTTTCCTCTTTTGCCTTTTTATAACAAGTTTCCAAAAATCAATAGCTTCTATTGTAGCTGCTCTTCTTTATGTATTTTATTTATTTATTTATTTATTTATTTATTGTCACACCTGATGACTCTCAGGGGTTATTCCTGGTATGCACTCAGAAATTGCTCCTGGCTTGGGGGATGATATGGAATGCCAGGGGATCAAACCGCAGTCTATCTTAGGTTAGTGCATGCAAGGCAAATGCCCTACTGCTTGCGCCACTGCTCCAGCCCCTCTTCTCTATAGAAAAATTTCAACCCTATGTACACATACTTAAAATAATTTAACAAACCTTAGGGATCCTTATGTAACCATCATGTAATTCCAACAATTGCCAACATATGCTCAATCTTGTTTCATATATGTCCTTAACTACTCTTCCTTTTCCATACCTTAATTTTACAAAATAGAAATTAATTCATTAATACTCTCCATTATCTCAATAGTGACTCTATTAAAATAAATTCCAATCCATTATAATAATGAAAAAACCACCATAATCCCTTATTTCTTATTTAAAAAATTTTAATATAATTAAATTTTTTTTTTGTTTTTTCGGGCCATACCCATTTGATGCTCAGGGGTTACTCCTGGCTAAGTGCTCAGAAATTGCCCCTGGCTTGGGGGGACTATATGGGATGCCGGGGGATCGAACCATGGTCCTTCCTTGGCTAGCGCTTGCAAGGCAGACTCCTTACCTCCAGGGCCACCTCACTGGCCCCCATAATTTAAAATTTTTTATATTTCAACTTTCCATAGCACATGGAGGGGCAGCCTCCCATTCTGACTCATGTAATGATGGTTTCTCTTTCTTTTTCTTTTTTTTTTTTTTGGCTTTTGGGCCACACCTGGCGGTTCTCAGGGGTTACTCCTGGCTGTCTGCTCAGAAATAGCTCCTGGCAGGCACAGGGGACCATATGGGACACCGAGATTCGAACCAACCACCTTTGGTCCTTGGATTGGCTGCTTACAAGGTAAACGCCGCTGTGCTATCTCTCCGGGCCCAATGGTTTCTCTTTCAAAAAAAAAAAAAAAAAGTGTTCCAAATGTTAAGCAAAGTTAACCACAAATTTAGGCCAAAAACTATAAAGTAATCAATAGTATGTTTGACTCCAGTTTTCCTTGACTGGTGATACAATCTTATTTTTCTGCCTTATCACCCCAGAAAATTACATTAAATATGAGATATAAGAAAACACTTCCTTAAGTATCCCATTTCTTTCCTTTTTGGGGGGTGTAGCTTGGGTACTGGTACTTAGCACTTAGTTCTGGTTCTGTGATCAGAGATCACTCCTGACAGTGCTTGGGGACCATATGTAATGCCAGGAATTGAACAGGAGTAAGCTGCATGCAAGGTAACCCTCTCCTCTCTTTCTAGCCTCACATATCTCAGTTCTTGTGAAATCACTTGCTTCAATTTTTACTTTTCTACTCTGTTGTAACAAATAGAATGGTTAACACCAGAAACTCAACCTTAATATGGTAACTTAATCAAAAGAATTTAAGGGAGATTAAGTTTTGTGAATGCATATAAAGATATTCTTATATGTATTTCTCATGTGAAAAAAGAAATAGCAAAGTTAGCACCATGTTAACTGCTCATCTTAGATATTTTATTGCTTTATAAACAACCATTAAATATAAATGTTTCATTGGGAGTATATAGGTCAGTAATAAATAGTGTTCCTCCATTTACTCACCACAAGCAGTACGTTGTAAGGGGAGCAACTCCAACACAAAGCACTTACAATTCAGTTTGGGGGTGCTGGAGAGATAGCACAATGGGTATAGAGCTTACTTTGCATGTGGCAGGCCTGGGTTCAATCTGAACCTGAACACTTCCAGGAGTGCACTCTTATTCGTGAATGCAGTGCAAGGAGCAACCTTTTGAGCATTACCAGGTGTGGCCCCCAAACAAAAACTAAGAGTTCGATTTGATTTTTAACTGCATGAAGCACAAGGAGTTGGATTACTAACTTTAAGGTATGGAAATACAATATTGTGATGTTAACCCTTAAGCGATTACTTCCATCCAGATTAGGAATTTTTAAATTAAAAAAATTTTTTTTGTTGTTTATGGGCCATACAATGCAGTAATCAGATCTTACTCCTGGTTCTGTGTCCAAGGATCATTCCTACGGCATCAGGGCACTATATGTGGTACAGGAGTTTGCATCCCAGTCAGCTACATGCAGTACAAAGCAAGTGTTCTAACCCTTGGGGTAGCTTTCAGTGAGACAATGGAGGGAAGCACACACTTTTCTTTTTTTAAAAAAGTTTTATTTTATTAAAGTACTGTGATTTACAAAGCTATTCATAGTTTGGTTTTAGACATACAATGTTCCACTACTGAGCAAGCCACCAGTGTCAACATCACAGGTTGTTTCTCTTACCCTCCCTCCCCCAGCCTGTCATCCTGACATGCACCTTATGTTCCATACCTTAAGGTCTATAGCCCGTTACAAACCAGCCTGTAAATAAATAGGCCAAGTCTGTCGCTGGACTCCACCCAAACCAACCAAAGAAGGATCTATCATCCAAGGCGCCCAGAGAAGGCGCTCTTGCTCTTACTCGCGTTAGGACCCAGCGCAGCACAGGCGGGAGATTGGGGGCGGGGCTAGAGGCGAACGTCGCGCACGTCTGACGTCATCACCCCGCACCGCAGCGGGGGCCGCGGAAAAAGCCGAGAAGCACGTTTCTGCTTCCCCGAGCGCTCCAGAAGCATGGCGACCCCCGTGGAGCAGCCTCCCCAGCCTGGCGGGAAGCGCAAAGGCAAAGCCCAGTACGTGCAGGCTAAGCGGGCGCGGCGCTGCGAGGGAGGCGGGCCTCGGCAGCTGGAGCCCGGGCTCCAGGGCATTCTTATCACCTGCAACATGAACGAGCGCAAGTGCGTGGAGGAGGCCTACAGCCTGCTGAACGAGTACGGCGACGACATGTACGGCCCCGAAAAGGTAGGCGGCCGGCGTCATCTGTGGGCTTTTTCTGGGCCAGGTTGGCGGCGGCCAGTGGGCCCGCGCACCCGCGTGCTCCTGGGAGGGCCGTGACTTCCGGTCCCGGCCCCGACTTCCGGGTCCGCCTCCTTTGGCTTCCGGTCCCGCCCATCGGCTTCCGGTCCCGCCCCCCGTTTTGGCACTTTCTTGTCTTGTTAGTGTGCTGTCAGGGAGAGGGACTCTGAACTCCTGGTGGGCTTTCATATTTGTGTGCATCCCCGCGCCACCCGGTGCTCAAAGGTTACCCTTGACTCTGCACTCAGTGTAATCACTCCTAGGCTTGCTGTGGGGGACGACTAGATGGGATTTCAGAGCTCAAATCCGTGTGTGTCTGTATGTTTACCCTTGGCTCTGCACTCACCATAATCACAACCGGCGTTGCGGGTGGGAGTAAGGGACACGACTGTGTGGGATGCTGGAAATCGAATCTGGGTCGACCTCGTGCAAGGCAAATACACTGGACTCTACCGCTGGACTCTGTAGCGTTCAGGCCCAGGTATTTTATATCTGAAAAGTTTCCAGAACTTAATTGCCAAGGGAGTCTCTAGTACCTCTTTGCCTGCTTTTCTGTGCATCTGCCTCACCACTACTGTTAGAGAAAAAAAAAAGGCTCTAAAATGAAGGTAGGGCTGGAGAGATAGCATGGAGGTAAGGCGTTTGCCTTGCATGCAGAAGGACGGTGGTTCGAATCCCAGCATCCCGTATGGTTCCCCCATGCCTGCCAGGGGCGATTTCTGAGCGTAGAGCCAGGAGTAACCCCTGAGCGCTGCCGGGTATGACCCAAAAACCAAAATAAATAAGTATATAAAATAAAAATAAAAATGAGTGTAGTACTAATTATTTTCCAAGTGCATATAAAATACACGTTTTAAAAAATAAAAGCTTTGGGGCCTGTGGTAGAATGCCAGCCCTGCAGCCATGAGCCCCCCTGGATTCAATACTTTGCATCACACACCAAAAATGTCAGGGCTGGAATATACAGCTGTTGGTTGCTTGCCTTGCCTGTGGCCTACCCGGTTGGATTTTTAACCTGCATTCCACCCTCCAACCCCCACTCACCAGGAGTAAGTCTTGAGCAAAACTGGGAGTGGCCCCCAATTAAAAGTGAACATTTTTATTAATGCCTCTAATACCTAATGATCTCAATGCAGATTGGAAGTCATTACGTTATTGGCATAGGATCTGAGTCAGTATTTATTATACTTCCACTTTAAGGAATTAGTAATGCAACATAGCAGTGAGGTGATTTGAACTTGGGTACTTCTATTTATTAGATCTGGGGCTTGGGCATGCCAATTCTGTTGTGGTAGTACTTTGGTAAAAAGAACATTACTAAGGTTAGCTAAAAGTTTGCTTCTATACATAATACATTTCTGGCATACTATAAAGGCTCCATAAATGACTATAATTATTATTAGTGACTTAACCTCATGCCTGGGGTCTGAGGGCTGGACAACAAGCACGTTTTCTATACTCTGGCACCTTCTTGAACTATTTCTGTGCTCTGTTTCTCTGCACAGTGGGCATGAGGGTTTTTTTCTTTTTTGTTTTTTTTTTATTAATTTCATGACTATTTGATCTAATTTATAACTATTGTGAAGTGCTGGGGGAATGTACATGCTGTAGTAGGGCTCAAATTCTGGGTTTTGCACATGCAAGTCACATACTATGCCCTGTGAGCCACTCACAAACCATTGTTCTTACCACAAGGAAAGTATTATCAGGCATATGAAGTCAGAGTAAAGGCCATTCTGATGCCATTCATCTGGTGAGAACACTTCCCTCTTTACAATGTCAGAATGCCTTTGAAAACATTTTCAAATTCTGTGTCACGGTCTGTTAAACTCTTTTCTTCCTCCACACTTGGAGATATTGATGCCTGTCTCTCCACAGAAACCCTGTTTCCAGTATTGAGCCTTCTGCCAGTAGTGGTTTCACATAAGTTGTTAATTATAGCTTTTAACATGCACTATCATGGCATTGTTGCTCATTAGTTCTATGTAAATAGTTTATAGACAAAGACCAGCAGCCTTCAGCAAGTGAGGGAGAAGATGACGACGATGTGGAGGCAGCTTTGAAGAAAGAAGTTGGTGACATTAAGGCATCTACAAAAATGAGGCTAAGAAGATTTCAGTCAGTGGAAAGTGGAGCAAATAATGTTGTTTTTATCAGGACCCTTGGGATAGGTATGTCTAGTAATAATAAATATACCTTGTAATTGCACCTCAGTGATATCTGCACATATCAGATTTTCAGGGAACACTGCCTTCAGCTTGGGGGTATGGCTTTGTCAATTATTCAGTTGAATCCTTGCTACACTATTTGCAGTAGGCATATAACAATAAGAGTGGGATAGTGTATGTAGCATTGGTGAAAGTGTTTGAATCTGTTCTCCCACTTCTTTTGTATGTAACTTAAGAAAAAACAAGAGCACATTTTTTCTGTCTCAAAAGAACAGGATCAGCCAATTTGAGATGGTTCCAGCTATTTGAAAATGTACTCTGTAGGACAAGATCTTCTGGCTTAAAAAAAAAAAAACCAAAAACCTGGAGGTTTCTATATTTTAAATTCAGAAAACATGAAAGTATTGAAAACACTGAGTTATTTGACTTGTATATATTATGTATGTCATCCAGAATTAACCCTGTGCAGGTCCTGGTTCCTTTCAGGTCTGAGAACCAGAATTCTGTGTCAATTTCAGTAGTTGAATAATTAATTTAAGTGACTTGCAGAGTTTTGTGGATTTTATAAAAAATGAAGCACATTATATCTGATGTCTCTTACATTGATAGTTGCTGTGATTATAGGAAAAAAACAGTAGGGATATTTCAATTGAATATGCAGACATCACCCCAATGTTAAACACAGTATTTTCACAAACAGTTGATTGGGATAGAGGGCTCGAACCTAGTGTGCTTATTTTTGCTTGGGATTACTCCCAGAAGTGTGCCCAGCAGGTCAGGATATCTAACCCAGTCCTCCAACATACATAGCATGTACCCCCTCCCCAACAAATAGTTGTTATTAGTGAAAGCAGTTATTAATGTTGAGTTGAAATCTTACAATTCACATACAAAATTAATATATAACAGTAACCAAAGGAATATTTGGAAAAATTATGAGCTTTTTCTTGTATTTTACTCTCAACTTATATCTCTGCCAAATGAAATTTTATTGTATTTTAATTTTATCTTCCTTTTGGTTTTTGGACTATACCCATCTGTGCTCAGGATTCGTTTCTGGCAGGACTAAGGGCACCATATGCTAAATTTGGGTGTTGAAACTGGGTCTACTACATTAAATGCAAAGAATTTACTTGTTGAACTATCTCTCCAGCCTCTGAAAATTCCTTTTAAAGGGTTGAAGAGCCTTTAAAATGTCTGGGAAATTGAATTATTGTTTGCTCTGTGCTAATTTTTCTTTAGAGCCTGAGAAACTGGTGCATCATATCCTCCAGGACATACACAAAACCAAGAAGAAGAAGACTCGGGTCATTCTGCGAATGTTGCCCATCTCAGGCACATGCAAGGCTTTCTTAGAAGACATGAAAAAATATGCTGAAACATTTTTGGAACCCTGGTTCAAAGCTCCAAACAAAGGGACTTTTCAGATTGTATACAAGTCTCGAAATAATAGTCATATGAGTAGAGAAGAAGTTATCAAAGAGTTGGCAGGTATGTTTCTCTTAGTGATATTCTGTAATATAGAATAGGAAATTCTTGGGTGTTTTTGATGTGCCCACAACCATGTGGTGCACATTGCTTACTCATTGTCTGTGCTCAGAGATCATTCCTGGTAGGGTTTGGGGGATTATACAGAGTGCCAAGTATTGACTCCTGTGTGGGTTACATGCAAGGCAAGGCAAGGCAAATGCTCTATATGCTGTACTATTTTTCCAGCACACTTTGTTATATTTTTTTCTTTTTGGATCACACTCTTGTTGCTCAGGGGTTACTCCTGACTCTGCACTGAGGAATTAATTCCTGGTGATGCAAGGGGAACTATACAGGATGCCAGGTATTGATTGAATCCAGGTCTACTGCATGCATGTCAAATGTCCTCCCTGCTGTGATAACTCCGGCATTTGTTCTTGGTTATAAGACTTTTTTATCTTTAGATTTTAGGTCTATGTTTTTAGTGTAGGACAAGTATAATATCATTTCCTTAAAATATCAAACCTGGTGCTGGAGTTACAGTATCGGGCAGTAAGTCTCTTGCTTTCCACAGCAGCCAGACGTTTGCCTGTTTGATCCTTGGTATCACAAATGGTTCCGCAGGACTGCCAGCAATAAATCTCTGAGTATTGCTAGGATGGCCTCAAAGCAAAAGTCAAACCTGATTGATTTTTATATAAGATTTTCTGGTAGTGAGATACAAATTAAGATAAATTTTCTTCAAGGGCTGAAGTACCCTTTTACATGTTTTAGGATCTTATTTGTATTTTATTGAAAGGGCTCAGAGAATTTGATTTGAAATTTGTGTAAGACTATTAGATATATCATTTTAGCAAGGCCCTAAAATATAGGGATTCCTTGAAGCTTAATACTGTCCTAAATATTTCTTTCTTTTTCTCCCCACAGGAATAGTAGGCAGCCTCAATTCAGAAAATAAAGTGGATCTTACCAATCCACAATACACAGTGGTAGTAGAAATCATTAAAGCTGTCTGTTGCCTGAGTGTTTTGAAAGATTACATGTTATTCAGAAAGTACAATCTCCAGGAGGTAGTAAAGAGTGGTAAGGAACCATCACAGCTTAATTCAAAGCAGACGGTGCAAGCAGGAAATGGGAATGAAGCAGAATTGGAATCTGGTGACAAATCAAGTCAGAGTGACTCAGCAGATGGAAAAAAGAGCCAGCAGATGACAACAGAGAATACGACAAAATCAGTGTCTGAGACCACTGTGGCAAATAAACCTGAACTTGTAACTCAAGCTACAGAAGATGAAAAGGACCCCAAGTGAGAAAAAAAAAAATGTGTAGTTGGGAGGGAGGTTTCCCAACAGTTCTATGAGATGTTGCTGGAGTTCTCTATAAATACTGTTACTGAAAATAATTGTTTTTGAACTTAGTTTGCTGCATATGCAGTACTCACAAAAGGTGAACCATGAATAAGCAGTCCTGTTAACAGTTTTTTTTTGAGATCTTTCAGCCCTGATTAACAGCATGCAGTTGGCCCTTTAGCTAGGGAAAACTAATTGGTGACCACTTGAGAAAAAAAAACAAAACAAAAAAACAAACAAAAAAAAACCCCTCTGAATTAGAAACTTGAGAGGCAAATTTTTATTCTAAGGAAGGAATTTAGGGTGGGGCAGTTTACACCCGGTGATTCTCAGAGGTTGCTCCTGCCTCTGCACTCAGGGATTGTTCCTGGTGTGCTTGGGAGACCATGTGGGTTGCTAGGGAGTGAACCCAGGTTGATTGTGTGCAATGCAAGTCCCCTACCCACTGTAGTATTGTTCCAACCCCAGTAATTTTTGTTTTTAAGGACAAATTTTTACTTACCACAACTCTTTGTCTAAGCATTGTAAAAATATGGGAATATAGGTTAGTGAATTGTTTCATGGGAATTTTGTACTTTTCTGTGATTTTCTTGTTTAGTTATGCCCAAGTTTCTTAATACATTTGTTATAAACAGATTTTATGCTCCAGTGTTACCATTTTTGAAGTTAAAGCATAAAATAGAAGAGGATCATTTTAGACATTTTAGTCCAACAGTTATTTATGGGAAGGTTAGTGATCATAATCTTCAGAGTTACTCAGTATACTGTTGTAACAAGGAACATAAATTCTTTGCACGGAAAGCTATTTCTTAATTGGCTCTCTATGAACT
This sequence comes from Suncus etruscus, assembly GCF_024139225.1. Lineage (NCBI taxonomy): Eukaryota > Metazoa > Chordata > Mammalia > Eulipotyphla > Soricidae > Suncus > Suncus etruscus. The sequence goes on along the minus strand of NC_064862.1, from coordinate 64,391,329 downwards.
CATAATTCAAGCTGTTTTAACTGTTGTGTGTTTTCAGTACACTGTAAATTATGTAAAAATGCACTAGCATTTGCTCTAGCAATTGTAACTATTAACCAGAACCAGTTGATGAGTAAAGATGTTGGTTATTTTATATGGCTTTAGATTATTAAAATAGTAAAGCATTTACCTTATAAAATTTAGGAAGCAAAATTTTTTAATAGCAGAACTTAATCCAGAAAAGAAAAATTAACATCGTTTTTAAGAAATTAGTATCAATATAATAAAGTAGAACATGGCACATTATGAGTTAAAAAGATAGCTCTAAAAAAGGTGTATACTAGATTCTCATTTCTCCTATGGCTCCTCAAACTATTTCTGAGGAGGCCATAGGTGACTATCCCCTAAACAGGGTATCACCTAAGACTAGGTGTCAACCAGTAGAAATAGAAAAGAAATAAGGTCAGAAGGAGGTCATAGTTTTTCTAGATGTTGAGAAATGCTGCATTGAATGTTTTGTTACATAATGATAAAAAAAGTTTGTGAAAAGCAGCCATTTCTCTAGGTTGATGAATTAAGAGGTCAGAAGTATTTGGTTATCTTAGCAAGATTCCTAAGTGGTAAAAATTGAAGATGGGTATTTTTGCTGTTTGAACCTCTCAAAGTAAAGCATTTATATACAACTTTTTATCTGAAATACAAAAAAACAAAAACAAAAAGTTCTGTCATCTATACCCCTTATTCCTTTCTTGCTCCGATAGTTTACATTGCTTAGTTTAAGAAAATTCAGAAGTTGATGTTAGAGCACACTACTTTTACAGAGAGGTGCTGATTTTAAACCCCAAAACCATGGAGAAGTAAAAAATTGGTTAAGTTTGTTTATATGGATTTTTTTAAATCAAAAATGCAAAACCTGAATAAACTAGTCTCAGCATCTGCAAAGAGAGTTTAACATTGTCCTTTTCTGGGTGCCCTTACTATCTTTCTTTTGCTTAATTGCAAGAAAAATACTATACTATATTGATTAGAAGTGGTAAGAGTGGGCATCTTGTCTTGTGCCTCATCTTAAGGAGAAATTTAGTTTTTCCCCATTTGCTCTGGAGTAGTGGTTGAACATTGTGGTGTCAAAGTTGTGGGCTTGTTTTTATTTGTTAAAAACTGGGTCAATTAAAAACACTTCAGTGTTTTGCTTTAGTAAACTTGTTTTCCTCTATGGAGGAGTGTTAAGCTAGGCATTTTAATCTTATGATTCCTAGGCGTTACTTGTATTTGCTTTTGCCAGCACTCAGCTTGGTTTTCAAAGTCCCTGATATTTTCAGAAAAATAAAAATAATTTTTGTTCCCTAAAATTTGATGTCTGGTGATTTTTCTTTTTGCTTTTTATAAATACTTGCTTTATGATTAGTAGATAGGTAAGGGAACAGGTACTAGAAACTCCATCTTGTTCTTCACAGATTCTTTTTTTTGTGTTTTTTTTTTTTTTTGGTCACAACCCGGCAGTGCTCAGGGTTTTTTTTTTTTCCTGGCTCTGTGCTCAGAAATTGCTCCTGGCAGGCCCGGGGGACCATATGAGATGCCGGGATTCGAACCAATGACCTTCTGCATGAAAGGTAAATGCCTTACCTCCATGCTATCTCTTCAGCCCCCTTCACAGACTTTTGAGACCTCTTGCTCAGTCCTTGCTTCTCTTTCCCTGATGTCAGAAAAGGTTAGTATAAACTCTTTAATGTTAAACTCTGAATCAGTTAAGTGGAAGTAAAAGAACTAACATGTTCTAGATAATGTCACATGGAAGACTGCATAATGGTGATATGTTTTAAAAAGAACATGCTGTAGTAATTCAACCAAACTGACCTCAGTGGGACATATTATTGGTCCTGTCTGCCACTAGCCCACTACAAATTAACTTTCTTCATTAATACCACTCCCAACCTGAGAATCAGTTTTAGGAAGACGAGTCCATCTTATATGCCTACCCCCTAAATAAACTTTAGCGTGTTTTTCTAGAATATTAACCAAAATACAAGTAATTGTACTTTGTATTCATAACAGACATAAGAGATAATTATTTTTATTTGAGAGGGCCCAAGGTTGTGCCACAGCTGGTGATGCTGAGGGTTTACCCTGGCTCTACACTCAGGAATCATTCCTGGTGTTGCTTGGGGGACCATCTGGGATGCCAAAACTCAACCAGCTATGTGCAAAGAAAATGCTCTACCTGTTGTACTAGCATTCTAGCCCATTAAGAGACATGTCAAATTATGTATCAGAAAAACCCAAGTATATGGTTTTAAAAGAGTAAGGAATTTATTAAGGACTTGAATAAATATTAAGCTAAAATCATTATACATTTGCATCAAATTGAGTTATTACAGAAATTCAATGATAAGAATGCCTCATGGTAAATCACAACAGTTGTATATGTTAAGCAGAAGAACTTGTCTTGAATATTTTTGTTAGTATAGTTCATAATATTTTGAATTAACCGAAGATATTCATTGTCCCCTGTACTTTTCTACTTAAGCCCATTTTAAACACAAGTCAATCTTTGTTACTATGATCATCATAACAATTTTCTTCTCACATAGTTTTAGATTTTAATCTATTTTTTAAACTATAAAACAAAACTTTGAGTTTCTCAGCCCAGAAAAACTTGAAGCATTTTGAGAATGGTTGCTTTGAGTGGACCGGAAAGTCATGCCTCATGGCTCAGTTTTCTGTTGGTCTGTTTTCTATTTTCGGCTCCATTCCTGGTTTCTTAAAACATTGCGTTTGATTTTCCCAGTGACTGTCTTTGGGAGCTCTTGAACAAACTCCACCTAATGGAAAACCATCATGAGACATGATTCCACTTTGATTATTCCAACTGAGTGTAGTAAGAGTTTTCATGAAACTTAAATTGAGATTTCCAGGGCTAAGAGGTTATTTTAGCTTTGGTTTTATAAAATTTCCAGGACTTTTTATTTATGTACTTACTGAGTTTTGAGTTTCAGGGCTTACTCCTGGGACTGCTCAGGGATCACTCCTGGAGGGCTTGGGTAGGGAGTGCCAGCCAGAGGTCAAACCCAGGTTAGCTGTGTGCAAAGCAATTCTGGATCCATGCTTTTTTTTTTTTTTTAAGATGATAGTGGAGCACTAACGTGGATTTTTAATAATAATTTTCTTAGACTGGGCTGGAGCATTATCTTAACAGACTGAATAGAAATTGCACAGGGAAGATCATTCAAACACTACTGAGTGGCTTCAGATTTTTTAAACAAATGTATTTAAATCACTTACCCAAGAATATAATAATCCTGCTACTCTGCTTTGCTCTGGTCAACCTTCTACTGCCACAAGGATATAGAAACCTCATCGGATTGCGACAAAACCCAGCAAGTTAATTCTTGCTTTTGAGCTGTGTCCAGGGATTCTGAGGGAGTGTTTTTAAGAGCTAATGTAGTACACATAACTTATCCCAAGTGCCCTGACCTTACAAGCAAAGTCCACTTTTTAAGTGACTACTTTTTTTTAAAATGTCTTCAAAAAGCACATGGGGTGTGGGTGATAGTCCAGTGGGCAGAGTGCTTGCCTTGCATATGGCAGACCTGAGAACCCAGAACCTGCATATGTTCCATTGAGCCTTGCCAGGAGTAATCCCTGAACACAGAACCAGGAGTAAGTCCTTCATCAGGTCTGGCTGCAAAACAGAACAAAACACCCCACAAAACCGAAGAACTTTCCTGAATACTGATCACCAATTTAGTGAATTAATGGAGAAAATAAAATGAGTAGGTGACTCATTTGACACACTTTTGACTTAAGTGTGGCTAATTGAAAGGCATTTCTCAAGCTTATTAGTGAGGTAAAGGCAAGGTAAGTAAGTGTATGTGTGTAAACCACAGAACCATCAACACTGCAAACAGGAAACCTAAACTACAATTACCAGAAAATGTTACTGCCAAGGAGACAGGTGGGGTGGGAGATGGGGAAGAGAGATTTCCAACATTAGTGGTGGAAAGGTCACATGGATGGTATAATGGTGTTTGGAGCAAGTCTGAAACTTATGGATAAATTATACATCATGGTGTGTTAAATAATGGTGTTGGAGCCATAGTGCTATGGGTAAGTCACTTGCCTTGCATAGCTGGGTTCAGTCCCACATGGTCAATCCCATATGGTCCCCTGAGCACTTGAGTGTGGAGCCAGGAGTAACCCTGAACATTTCGAGGTGTTGTCCCCCTCAAAAAAAAAGGTTAATATTTGGGATAGAGCAATGATAGAGGAGGTAGGATGCTTGCTTTGCAAGCCAGTTGTCTCTGGCTCTATTCCTGGCATCTCATATGGTCCCTGAGCCTGGTAGGAATGATCCCTGTGCACAGCCAGGAGTATGCCCTGAGCATATCTGGGTGTGATCAAAAAACTAAACAATAATAACAAACATTTTTTTGTTGTTGTTGTTGTTTTTGGGGGGGACCACATCTGTTGGTGTTTAGGACTTACTTCTGGTTCTGTGCTTAGGGATAACTCCTGGCAGGCTCAGGCAACCCTATGGGGTACTGGGAATTCAACACAGGTTGCCACTGATCTGCCCCCTCAAATGAATGCTTTTTAATGAATTTCTCATGCAGAGAATCAGCAGGATCTTAGGTGTAGAAGAAAATTGCAGAACAATCTTCATGTGATATTAAATTCATGTTTGTATCAAAAAATCTAACATGCTTATTAATATGATTGTATATTTAACTATGGAGAAAATTACTTGCCTTTCTTGGATATTTGTATGGAGCAGTAGATTTTTTCACATGATCCTGAAGTTCAAGAATTAGTTTTTCTGGGTTGGATGATTTGAAAGGTGCAGATAAAACAACAAAAGCTTTAACTATCTATAGGAGAAAAGACAACTTATATTAATACTTTCAGGAATAATGGAGTTGGGCTACATTTAACTGTCCTCAAGGTTAACTTCTGGCTTTGTGCTTAGTGATCACTTCTGGTGATGTTTGCAGGCTCATAAATGATAACTTGAGTTGGGATCAGAGTGCAAAGTAAATGCCTTATCCCTACTTACCTGCATTATTTTTCTGGTCCCAATACATTTATTTCTCAGAAACAAAGAGTTTGAAAGTGGGGCCCAAGCAATAGCACAGTGGGTAGAGCTTTTACCTTGTATGTGGCTGATCTGGGTTCAATCCCTGGCATCCTATATGGCCCCTGAGCCATATAGGAATGACCCCTGTGTGCAGAGCTAGGCATAACCCCTGAGCACCACTGAATATGATCTCCCTCCAAAAAAGTTTGAATGTAATGATAAGTATGGGTATTTATTTTTTAAAAGCAGCTTGAATGGTGAAAGTAAATATTAGAGATTATCTGAATGAAGCTGAGGTACAAGAACAGGGAAGTTAGGAGATCTAAGTTCTGATAAGTAGTTTTGAGTGTGAGTTCATTGGTTCAATCAAACTAAAAGCTGAGTTATTTGTATATTATTCATGCATTTAATGTTTTAATAAGACAAATCCTATATATCATACAACTTTTATTTTTTTGATTTACCACTTAACTCCATCAAGCCTGTACTTACTTTAAGTAGCAGACAGGAAGACAAATGGAGGTTCTAGAGTAAATGGTTTGAAGGGGATGTGGGGAGGCTTGCTAGAGGAAGGATTGTGTATGCTGGGAAATGAACTCAAGAAAAATCCATCTATCTCTTGAAAATTTTTTATAGTCTGATAACTTTTGCTTTTTTGAAATATTTACAACCTACCACTTAGCTAATTTTGGACAATGACACCTATGAGAGTGGTCGCAGTAGTGGTGGTATGAATATGGCTTCTCTAGTGCCACTGTAGGAGGGTCACTGGGACATGATATAAGTAAATTATCACATCATGGTAACCAAGCCATTGGTACAACACATGAAATTGAGGTGAAAGGACACTTATAGACAAATTGTTCCAGAGTTTTTTTCCACTTTATGAATCTAAAGGAAACTTTATAAGAAAAAGAAAACTCCCTATAAAAACTCTCTATACCTTTATCTTAGAACTAAGGTTGTTATGATTATTTCCTGAATTCCCTTCTGGCTACTGTATAGGCTTCTAGAACTTACTGAAAACCTGGCCAGTCTATTTGCATTGTATTTCTGTGACAAATGTATTCTGAATCGCACGGCAAATGTGTAATAGACACTGCTGCTTTTGTTGTGCAACATCAATTTCTGCCCTTTCTTACCTCACTTTCCTATCATTTGTGCCCCTATCTCCAGGGACAGGTATCTGATCCAAGACCAGCCAACTTAACACATAATATTCCACAGATGACGTCAGCTAAAGATCTGATCTAAAATAGGCAAATATAATGCTGGAAGTTACTTGAAACTATTGGAAATGTAGCAGCCTCCTTTCCTGGGCTGGTTGATCTGTGTTTGTGTGAAATTGTTTGCCCCATGATAGGAAGAATCTATCCTATTGGGGCCAATATAAAGCACCAGATTCAAGAAAAGGGGGGAAACCACTGGTAATTTCACGTGATATCTGACCATTTCAATTTTTTTTTGTAATTTAATTTTTTTCATTTAAATGGTAAGAAGTCCAAGGCAGAACTCAAAACTGTGCTAATGTAAACTTGACTATAATGTAAACTTGACTATACACAATTTGGTTTATTCATTTCCTTTTGGAAGGAAACTTCTAGTTTAAGTGCTCATAAAATGATTTTAGAGAAATTCTGTAAGTATGAAAAGAGAGCAGCAAAACTATAATAAGGAAAACATTACAAAATCATTTAGCATGTGTTTTTATCATTTTCAGGCCAAATGTGTGACCCTTAGTGAGGATACAAATTTTAAGGTCAAAGTTACAAGATGGAATGTGGAAAATATTAGTTAAAACCTTAATGATCTATTTTTGGCAGGAGGTGGTGCAGAGGCACCAGGGGAGCGTGGGGAGAGTTAACACCACACAATGCTCAGGGCTTACTTCTGGCTCTGTGCAGTGCTCAGGGGATCAATATTTGAACATTTCTATACCTAAAAACCTCACATATGTGTGAATATATACATTCCATACAGCTCCCCTGACTCCCTCAGTTTGAATTGGGTTTCTGTCATTTGCACCAAAAGAACCCTAATACATCCTCTTTGGAAATCAACTCAATTGTATTGATTAACACTTGGGGGCACAGGTATGCCTCCGAATGAGAAAAAAACAAATATTTTTTGTCTGTTTTGGGGCCATATATGGCAATATTTAGAGGTTACTCCTAGCCCTAGCTCTCCAGCTAGGAGTATTAAGAAATACTCCTGATGGTGCTCAAGGAGCTATCAGGGATGCCAGGGAGGGATTAACATTGATCTGGGTCAACATTGATCAAGGCAAGCATCTACCCACCGTGTTATCTCTCCAGCCCAAACTGACTATTTTTCATCTTTAGAGTAATCAGCTAGACCGAACTTGAAAGTACTGAATTGCTCCTTCAATTAGTGTCATTTACTCTACCTCTCCTCTGATTGGGTCTGGACTACTGACAACAGCTGATTCCACAACAGCTGGGTGCTCAATAAGTGCACTCTCCACTTCAAATGGGCCAATACGGTACCTAAAAGAGGAAAAGAAGCCCTTGATTACTCCACTACCCGTGGAAGAAATCTCTGGGGAATTGTTACTTTCTAAATGAGGCAAATGTACAAACCCTGAGGATATGATGACATCATCAGCTCTGCCAACAAACCATAAATACCCGTCACTGTCCATCACTCCTCTGTCACCAGTGACATAAAAATTTCCTCTTACTGTGGCAGCAGTTTTCTCTGGATTATCCTAAAAACCAAAGATGATATTTGGGAATTAACCTGGTCAGAATAGAAAAAGGATATAGAAAAAGATATGCCTCCATAAAGTCACTAGTAGATTTATACATCCTGTTTCTATGAGAAAATTCATTTTCTAGTATGGAATATAAAATGCCCAATAGTATTATAAAAAGTAAGCCTTTCTGCTACTTGCATGACCCCTATCTAAGTGTTACCCACCCTTACAATTTGCCTAGCTTTCCTTTTTGAACAACCTCTACAATTCCTTACACCTGGAAAAACTCATAGGAGATAATGGTTATTCTATTTTATAACTGTTGAAATGCACTTGAACTTTGCATCTAGTCCAAGGTTAAATAGAAAAACCTGGTGAATCTAAGTTTGTATGTGCCTAACACCACCCACCACCTGTTCTATTAAAATGTGAATAGAGGATTCTACATTCTCATACCACATATTCAGAGAAGAAGCAGAAAGGTCTTGTAGATTTTAGTCTGAGAGCAATTTCTCCTTCTTTGCCATGTGGTAGAATGTTGGCATTTTCATCTATAATCTAGAATGAAAGAAGTAATTAATTTTATTTCCCACAATATAAAACAATATTGAAAAAAATGACGTAAGTTCGGTCAGAAAATGAGAACATTCACTCTTCTTTATTAAACCAGTTATATTTTCCAACCCACCTGGACATCATAGGGTTGTACTCCTTTTCCCATGGAGCCTGGTTTAATTTCTTGTCCTTTCTGATTGGCACAAATTATTCCCTATTGAGAAGAAATGTTTTATGTAAGTAGGTAAACATTTATGCCCCACAGTTAATTATATCATGACAATGAAAGTTAACTCAGTCATAACTGAGTTTCCAGACTTCTAGTTTGTTGGCAGTCACTCTCAGTAGTTCTGGGGAACCTTGCAGGTCTTTAAAATGCAAATAAAGCACATTAGGCCTGTCCTGGAGAAATAGCACAGCGGAGTTTGCCTTGCAAGCAGCCAATCCAGGACCAAAGGTGGTTGGTTCGAATCCCAGTGTCCCATATGGTCCCCCGTGCCTGCCAGGAGCTATTTCTGAGCAGACAGCCAGGAGTAACCCCTGAGCACCGCAGGGTGTGGCCCCAAACCCAAAAACCAAAAAAAAAAAAAAAAAAAAAAAAAAAGCACATTAGGCCTTTGAGCTTTCTCTCCGTGACCTAAATTGGTCTTTTTTTTTTGGTTTTTCGGGCCACACCCATTTGATGCTCAAGAGTTACTCCTGGCTAAGTGCTCAGAAATTGTCCCTGGCTTGCGGGGGACCATATAGGACGATGGGTGATCTAACTGCGGTCCTTCCTTGGCTAGCACTTGCAAGGCAAATACCTTACCTCTAGTTACACCTCGCCAGCCCCTTATTTTTAAAATTACATGTTTAAAAAATCAAAATCATCAATATTTTTAGTTGAAACACAAATTGCTGGACCCTCTCCCCGTTTCTCACCAATAGGTTTGGGGTGATATCTGAGAATGTATATGTTCTCACATGAAAACCCCACCATTAGACTAGAGGTTCCAAATCTTCCCTTCTATTTGAATCCTGGGTAACTTAAAAAATGTTTAATGTCTTTTAAGTACTCTTAATAATATGGTTGAGGGACAGATCACAGTTGTGATAATTAGTCATAATAACCTCAACAGTGGGACTCAGGCTTTAGTAGTTCTAAATTTTTTCAGGTCATTTCAGTGTGCAACCATCTTTGATAACTACTGATTTATACTAAGGTTGTCATAAAGAGCACTGTAATAATTTCCCTCTGAGGGCATTTGGGCTTTTCCCATGCAAAGAAATGATGAGCAGCTCAATTCTGAACCTACCCAACCTCTAACATCTCTGAGATATTTTTGGGAAGTCAACAGGAAGAATATATAATTAATTCCCTTGTATCTAAGCTAATCAGTGAAGGGCTGGAGAAAGGTCATAATGGGATGGAGAACATGCTTTACATGCAGGAGGCCTACATCTGATTGCAGATACCACATGGTCTCCCAGACACTACCAGGAGTAAACCTCAGACATAGAGCTGGCTGTAGTTTCTGAGCACCTTTGGGTGTAGTCCTCAAACAAAACAAACGAACAAACAAAAAACTAGACTGTCCATTCAGCAATTTTAGTAACTGTTGAAGTAAGATCATCCTCAAAACATTATAAAAATTTAGAAATTGGGCCAAAGAAATAGTACCACTAGGCACTTGCCTCACATGTGGCCTACACTAGTTTGATGCCCAGCACCACATATAGTCTCTGAGCACTGCCAGGAATGATCTCTGAGGACAGTCAGGTGTAAGTCCTAAGCACATGTGTGGCTCTAATCCCTTCCATATCCTCCAAACCACCAAAAATATAAATCTAGATGTGCACTTCAGGAAGTCAGTAGACAGTCCTGGGGTTGAAAGCTTCCAATATGCAAAACTTAGATTAGGAGCCATTGAACATACCACTTCTGTCTGCCCATAGCCCTCGTACAGCTCCAGCCCAGTCTGGGCCTTCCACTGCTCCATCACCTCTGGGTTGAGTGGCTCGCCTCCTGTTAGGCAGTGTCGGAGCTTCTTGAATTTGTATCTAGAGACAGAGAGAGAGAGAGAGAGAGAGAGAGAGAGAGAGAGAGAGAGAGAGAGAGAGAGAGAGAAAGAGAGAGAGAGAGACAGAGACAGAGGCAGAGACAGAGACAGAGACAGAGAGACAGAGAGAGACAGAGAGAGAGAGAGAGAAGGATTTTAAGGGACAAAATCTGTGTGACTTCTTTTGTTGCAAGATAATTAGAATGAGCAAGGAAAAACAGCAAGTCTTAGAAATATTAAGTCCATGAAGACTTGTTGGGCCCCTTCTACATGGCCAAATGTCTTAGATATGTAAAACATGTTAATGATTAAAATTTTCCTAGGAGAACCTTTGTTTAGTAACACTGCTAATACTTAGAAGCAGGCTATAAAGGGGAGGAGAGTAGAACATCCTAGTAGTAACATTAAGTGCTTATTATGAGCCAAATTATTTGGACATTGCCTCTATTGTTATGACCTTTAGAAGCCCTCTCATTTTCATTACCCTGTTTTAATAATATAGAATTTGAGGTGAAGATATGTTAAGAACTTGACAAGGTCACCCAAGTTATAAATATGGGTTAATGGAATAGCAGTTGAAGTTGAGATATTAAAGAACTTAGCAATGCCTCCCAAATAGTAAAGGGCTGGTTAAATATACAGTACTCTGCACTTACCACTTGAAAGATATCTCACCAATCATGCCTCCTACAATGAATTCTCACCACAATCCTTTACTCCATTAATACTTTCTCATGGATGGAGTTATGGGAGAGAGGTTAAGCAATGCCATCTTGAATGTTGAGGTTCTCTCTAACAGTAGGAGGCACAGTCCAACCTGTTTGATTTTGAGCTTACATTTTAACCACTGACCTTAGAGCTTAAAGCATAAGTTTTTAAACTTTAATTGAGTACACATAGCTCTGGTGAAATAGCCTGGATCATGGGGTTTATGATACCTAGAGATCCAAAATAGGGAAAAAGATAGAAAAAAATGTACCTATTCAAAAAATTGTACCCATTCAAAAGGATTCTTGAATATCCCTTGAATTATACTTAATATGTAAGTAAGTTTATGAGGCACAAAGGAGTTATTACAGATCAGGAAAGAGAAGATTTATACCCGCCCCAAGTACCTCTTAAGATCTTTTTGTACAAGCATCCTGTAGACAGTAGGGGCGCTGCACAGGGTCGTGATGGGGTAAGTGGTAAGCGTCTAGGATGGTGGAGAGAGAGAAACGCATATCAGAAGAGGAGAACTAAAGCCCTTGACGAGCTGTTCTCAAGTTAGACTAACAAAGCAAATAATAACCAGTCTTCAAGAGTGACACTGTGTTGGGAAATTCCAATTATTAGAACGAATGTATATATGTTAAAATAATAGATAATCAAATGAACAAAGAAAAGGGAAAGTGCTGAATTCGAGAAGTCTCTCATTATGAGCTACTTACTTTACTCACACCTGCAAATGATCTATTATGGTAGACTCCTGAAAACTGACCAGATGTACTAAGACAATTATTTCCTTCAAAAAAATTTTTTTAAAGTGGAGGGAATGCCAAACCCTGCCACTCCAGCACCCCTTCGTTTTCTTGTTTTGTTTTGGTTTGTTAGTGTTTGACTTTATTTTCCTTCTTTCCTCCACTTTTCTCTTCCCTTTTTACTCCTGTGGTTATTATTTGGTGATTTTTTTTTCTTTTTTCTTTTTTTCCTCATTAGCCTGGTGCATTTTTTTTCTTTTTTCTCTTTCTTTTTTTTGGTAGTTGCGGCCAAATTTTTTTTTCTCTTCTTCTTTTTTCCCTTATCCTTTTTATTGCAAACAACAACAGAATAGATAATCTATAACAAGCTGTAAAGTGGAGACCAGTTGCACTAGTGTTCTGGGGGGAAAGGTAGGGAGATATGAGATGCATGCTGGAAACGGGGGTGGAGGGAGGACAGTACTGGGGGTGGGAGTGCCCCTCATTCCTTGTCACTATGTATCATAAATAATTCTGTAGAAAATAAATAAAATGTTTTTTTTTATTTTATTAAAACCATTGTGATTTACAAAGTTATTCATAGTTGAGTTTAGACATATAGTATTTCAGGACCAATCCCACCGCCAGTATCAACCTTCTATCACCAATGTTTCCAGAGTGCATCCCATACCACCCCCACACCAGCCCACTATCATAACAGGCCCATTTTAAACTTTTGCTGTTAAAGTTTGGGTCTCATGATTTCATTGTTGTTGACTCTGGCTTGTTTATTTAGCTTTGTCCTTTCTTAAAACCACCAATGCCAAGACAATTATTTTCTAAAAAATTAGTTTTTTGACCAGACCGATTAAATGCATTAAGACATCTGTGTGTGTGTGTGTGTGTGTGTGTGTGTGTGTGTGTGTGTGTGTGTGTGTGTGTATTGACAGCGTAGGGTAACAAATGTAGTGCTCAAAGTCTACTCCTGTCTGTTCTTTGGAGGATTATATGGTACTACTATAAGGCTCACTACATGCAAACTCCTTAACAACAGATGCATAAGTAAGACATTATTAAAAGCCTTTTCTTAATTGTTAAAGGTTTGAGGGGCTCATATTTGCAGTTCCTTAAAACCAAATAATGACCATTATTAACTCCCATTAGAAAAATATTAAGAATTTAAAGACGTTTCTTATAGAGAATTTCTGCTATGTCACATAGTGAATCGACAATTTCTATTAGATTTAAACATTTAAGGGGATTATTTCAAAATGTTTATGTAGACTATCTAAATTGCCATAGATCAGGAAAAATTTTAGTTTATAAATGAGCATTTTCTCATGTGTGAACTTGTTCCCTAGAATCCAGTAGTGTAATTAAGAATAGTGTAAAGTTGAGCCTGGAGCAACAGCACAACTGTTAGGGCACTTGCCGTGCTCATGGTTGACCTGGGTTCTATCCCCAGGCATTTTATATGATCCCCTAAACATGTCAGGAATAATTCTTGAGTGCAGACCCAGGAATAACACCTGATTATCAACAGGTGTGGCACCCCCAAAAAATAACTGTAAAAATCCCTAGCAATTTTTATAGCACTTAGTTTGGAAAACTTAAATATTCTTACTTCAATATTTATACTTAATATATTAAATAAAACATACTTGTATCATTTAATATTCATGGTATTATTAATATATTTAACATAACCTAAAGACATTTGCATGCTATGGAATATTTAATATTTATAAATTTTTTTACTTTTAGAAATGTAGGTTTTGAAATGAGCTTAATTTTTTTACTTCAGGAAATATTGTAATTCTGATATAGAGAGCTTAGTTCTTATTATTAACCTCTATTTCTTTTAAGATCCTCAAGCCATATCGTGTTAGACCAGTTAGCAGAATAACAGGATAAATAGCTTCTATTTACACACAGGTGTGGTAATTATGTATTTTGTTGAGTGCAACTGACTTTTCATGGTTGGAAAATAATTGGCTTGACACACCTATTTCTAAAGACTAAAGAACTCAGTGTCACCTGATACCTCTAGCTGAGAAGGAAGGGCATACTTGATTTCAAGAAGAATGTTGAATTTGGAGTTCAACAAAGTGAAAAGCATAAGGGGAGAATGGAAATGTTTTAGGAGAAAGGTGAACCTACCTTCAACTGCTCAAACAGTGTTTTAGACTCATCAGCTATTGTCATTGTTTCATTGACTCAGAAACTTATAGTTGAGATTTTAATGTTATTTAGACTCAGACTGTCAAACAGTCACAGTTTTAGAAGCACCAGAAAATCATGAACAATTTAAAATATGAGTAGATTTCTGCCTGACAATGCTGTGTGTGTTCCCTTTCCATTCAATTAAAATTGCAGACTCTGTTTCTTAAAAGGAATGATTTTCACAATCCAAATAAATTCCAAGGAATCATTTCTATGTTGTTTGGCAGAGAAGGGAAAGGTGTAGTTAGAAGTCAGGACTTACGTCTAGAAAGATGTCAGTGTCAAACTGAGACATTCGATGTACAAAAACACAGGCACCCTGAAGCCAGGAAGAAAACAAGCTGCCAATGGCAGCCTTGATCCAGCCAGTGTCAGACATATTCCAGATGATATCTGAGGATTTCAGGTCTAACCAATACCTAAAATGATGTGAAGAGGCAACAAGTCAGAGAGAGAGGGAGGAGGGGGGAGGAAGGAAGGAAAGGAAGGAAGGAAGGAAGGAAGGAAGGAAGGAAGGAAGGAGGAAGGAAGGAAGGAAGGAAGGAAGGAGGGAAGGAAGGAGGGAAGGAAGGAGAGAGGAGGGAGGGAGGAAGGAGGGAGGGAGGGAGAAGGAAGGAAGGAAGGAAGGAAGGAAGGAAGGAAGGAAGGAAGGAAGGAAGGAAGGAAGGAAGGAAGGAAGGAAGGAAGAAGTAACGAAACAGAAAAATTGGTATCTTTAGGGACTAGGCCAGAACCAAATTGTTACAGAAGCCCCAGTGATTCATTTGAAGGATTCTACCTCTCAATCTCATAGGACTTTTTCAGAATCTTACTAGAACTAAAAGTGGAGTCAAAGGTTGCATTGAGTATGATTTCTTAAGGGTTTTCATTTAATGCAACAAATACTTATTAAGCAAATATTGTACACTAGTCCCTGATCTATCTGACATAGTCATCAAGATACATCAGGTCTGTTATTTTACAGAGGTAGATTATGTCAGGAGACATACATTAAAATGAATAAAAACATAAATGCTTATAATTTCAAATAAAGACATGTGGTATAAGGAAAAAGCTTTAGAATAGAATTTCTACAAAATTTACCTGTCAAAGGGAAGTCAGAAACATTGCTGTGGGTATTGAATAAAGATTGTTTCCTGAATTCTTGCATGGTGAGTTGTTATATGATCTTTACCAAGCCAAGGTTGGGCAGGAACACCAAGGTTTTTATTTTGTAGGTGTCACCATGGCTATAAAGAATAACCTTCCAAAATAGATATGTTAACTAAGCAGTTGGAGATAGATATAAAGATATATATGATAGATAGATAGATAACATAGAGATAGATGATAGGATACATGATAGAATGATAACTTATTTAGCATATAATTTAGCAAAAACAAAGTGAAATTTCTTCCATACCTTCCACAGAGGGTGAACCCAATTCCAAGACTACTCTGAGAATGCTGAGCCATCTTAGGGGAGCCTGTGGTCCCACTGGTGAAATAAATGGCCATTGGTTCTTGACTTCCTGTCTCCACACAGCTGTGCTCTGTAGAGGCAGACCTGTAAAACATGAACTCCCAATGGTAGACCAGTTTGATAATAATATTTATTTTTCCCTGCTATTTAAGACATTGTTTTGATGCTAGACGATCATCAATGGGACAGAACTGAATTCCAAACCATCCTGACTTCAAGAATTCTTTGAGGAAATTTTCAAGTTCAATCTTATGAGTTAATAGACCAAGTTTTCCTATCATTTTAGAAAGATACACTTCCAAAATAGATAGCCAAGTTGTTTTTTCAGCATCATTAACAATAGAATAAGCATTATTTTCTCAAAAAATTTTTCTTAATCTGTGGCCAGAGAGATAGCATGGAGGTAGGGTGTTTGCCTTGATGCAGAAGGATGGTGGTTTGAATCCCGGCATTTCATATGATGGTTCCCTGACCCTGCCAGGAGTGATTTCTGAGCATAGAGCCAGGAGTAACCCCTGAGCACTGCCGGGTGTAAACCAAAAACAAAAAAAATTTTTCTTAATCTGTATTTTTGAGAGTCAGTATAAAGTTTTGTATATTATTAATTTGCTAAACAGCTATATGACATAGATACATAGAATCCTTTTATTTTTTTCTGTAAGAATATAGGATTATTATGGCTCTATAAAGCTGTTTATTAACACACTGTGATGGGAAATTGTTCCCTATATAGCTCTTGACTATGACTTTCTTACTTGTTTTTGTTTTTGTTTTTGGACCACACCAGCTGTGTTTAAGGTTTACTACTGGTTCTACACTCAGGAATAAGTCCTAGTGGGTTTAGAAATCATAGGAGATGCCAGGAATTAAACACAGGTTAGCTGAGTGCAAGGCAAATGCCTACCTGCTGAACTATGGCTCTTGATTAATGTGAGTAAATTATGATAATGCTCTTCCTTGCCAGTAGCTGATTTAGAAATTAGTTTGTGATTCAGTCATAATTAATGACATTTTAAAGGTTATAGGAAAATGTCTCCTTTATCTAGATGAAATCACAAGAAGGAAAATACTGCCTATTTCCCATCTCCCTATCTTGATTTTGAGCTAGTGTATATTGTGAAGGTACTTGGTATGTGGAATTACCCAAGGAACAATTAGCAAACCCATTGAAGATGGCATGATAGAAAGACAGATGAATCTGCATTCTTGCTAACTTTGTCAAACCACTGAATTAACCACTCCATTTCTTTCCGATAGCTTTGGACTTTTGATTTGTGATATAATAAACTTGTCTTGTTTAGTTCACTCCTATTCCTGAAACGAAGAATATTCAAACTGATAACAATATCTGTGTAAGATTGTCTGCATAGACACCTCCATAATTCTTTCCATCTTTGTATAGGCCTATCACTCATTCTGCCATATATTTTTGAATCTTGAATGTACTCTGTCCTAACTCTCCTTGGATGATTTTCTTTGACAAGAGAATGAGACAGGAGTTTGCCTCTGCATGTGATATACATGAATTTCTAAGCTACAGACTTAGAACAAATAAATTGATTGCTATTTACAATACAGTTTGGAGATGAAATGCCTGAGTTTTGTGAACTTAGGTATCTATTTCTAATTTTCTGGATTGAGGGAAACAGGATTGAAGATACTGTGTGTGTGTGTGTGTGTGTCTGTGTGTGTGTGTTTGGGTCACACCTGGCACCACTCAGGGCTTACTCCTGGCTCTATGCTTAGAAATCGTTCCTGGCAGGCTCAGGGGACCATATAGACCAGAGTAGTGCTCAGGGGCCAGAGAGATAGCATGGAGGTAGGGTGTTTGCCTTGATGCAGAAGGTGCTCACATATACAAAGCATGAGTGCCTGTACTGTTTTAGTGCTTAGACCCATCTCTGGACTTCAACACATCCATTTGTAAACTTACTAGCTACTCTACTGGGTCTTTCTCCACTGACTGAGCCCTACTGTCATTCAAATGGAAAAGCTGAAGACTCTTCCTTAGTCCTCATGTCCAACCAATCTCTAAGTCTTACCAGTTATTTAATTTGCTTCTTTACCTCCTTTCTTATTTAACAAAGTTCAGATTTATTCCTAATTTAGTCTCCAAGATTATTTTCCTGGTTCCAGTCTTTTATTTTCTTGTTCATTCTCTCAATAGTTTCCAAATAAACCCTTTGAAAGTTTCAGATTGACCTTGACATTTACCTTCTTAAAATTCCCCAATAACATCTCCTTGTTTACAGGGTCCAAATGAAAGATTTAGCATCACTAGAGATATTTAGTTATTTAGTTAGCTTTGGGACCACACCTGGGGGGTGATCAAATACTATTCTCTGCTCTGAATTGCTCCAAGTGGTGCTCTGAAAGTTTCAAGGAGCCAAATCGGGGTTTTCTGCATAGAAAGCTTGAGCTTAGCTATTAGAACTCCTTTCCTGACTACCATATGTGCCCTTCACAAGAGGATGCCATGATCTAGCCTCTTGCTCCTTTAGCCCCCCATCTTAATTTCTATTTTGTCCTTCAGGCACTCAAAAAGGTTTATTCCCTGTACAGTTTAGACTATTTTTTTTAATTTATTGCTCATATCGCGTCTGCCTGGAAAAATGTCTTTAAAAATCAGAGTCTAGGGATTTAAGACTTGCAGGGAAGAGTATGTTTGTAGGGTAGGAAACAAGAAATGTTAGTGTGGCCAACAGTTTGACCTCTTGCACATCCTTCATCAATTTCTGGAAAGTGATCTTGGACTTGTATCCTTGGAAAGCAGAAGACATGTGAAAAAAGTTTTCAAAGAGAAGATTAAAAAAAAATAAAGGAGAAGATTGGTTCTATCTGAGCCATGTGACCAATGTAAATTTAGCACTTATGACTGCTTATGGTTTTCTGGGAAACTGGTAAACTGTTGAAAACAAATCTTCTTTACTTCAGTTTTAGAGAAACAATCCATGGAATATGGGATTTCTTATATTCTGGAGAGGGAAATTACCTAATTTTGAAAACCACATCCCACCAAACATACACATTTAAGTTTCAAATTCTCATGAGTGCAAGTTCTTTATCTTTTGTGAATTTGTGGCATCTTTAAAGTTTCTTGCAGGCTTAATTAAACGTTGCAAAGCTATTTTAGATGAAAAAGTGGAGGCTGTGCTTGCTGTTCAGTGGATATAAAAGAAATGAAGAGGAAAGATAAGAGATTTTGGAATTATATGTATTCTTTTTTTAATCTTATTTTTTAGTTTTGGGATTTTTAGTGCATAAAGTACATCATATACTTTTAAATATATAAATATATATTTATTAGAAGAAAGTATTAAAGCATTTGTATGAAATCCAGAGATTGTTGAATAGACTGAAGGGAATTCAGAAAACAACACTGCTTATTTTCTTTTTTTTTTTTTTTGGTTTTTGGGCCACACCCGGTAACACTCAGGGGTTACTCCTGGCTATGCACTCAGAAGTTGCTCCTGGCTTGGGGGACCATATGGGACACGGGGGCTCGAACTGTGGTCTGTCCAAGGCTAGTGCAGGCAAGGCAGGCACCTTACCTCTTGCGCCACCGCCCGGCCCCTCTGCTTATTTTCTTATTATTTAATAAGTAATAAAATAACTAAGAATACATTTAACAAAGGAATTGAAAGATCTGTATATTAAACCATATAAGACAATATTGAAAGGCACAAAAAACCCCTTTTATTCTATTTTTATGGATTAGAAAACTAATACTGGGCCCGGAGAAATAGCACAGCGGCGTTTGCCTTGCAAGCAGCCGATCCAGGACCAAAGGTGGTTGGTTCAAATCCCGGTGTCCCATATGGTCCCCTGTGCCTGCCAGGAGCTATTTCTGAGCAGACAGCCAGGAGTAACCCCTGAGCACCGCTGGGTGTGGCCCAAAAACCAAAAACAAAAAAAACAAACAAACAAAAAAAGAAAACTAATACTAAAATTGCCTTTTTATCAAAGGAAATATATTGTTTCAATGTAATTCCTAACAGAACAAGAATGAATTTCTTCACAGAAACATCATCTCAAACTCCCAAATTTGAACAAATTCCCCAAACAAATAAAAACCCTCAAAATGCTAGAATATAAAGAACAAAAAGAAAGTATTATGTTTTACTACAAAGTAATAAGTTTAAAATTAATATGTCTCAGACCCATAACATATAAAGAGGGGGAGAAGAGATGAGTCTACACTTTTATCATGAAGACATACAGATGATCAATAAGCATAGTATATGAGAAAAAGCTAATTGTTACTTAGTATAAGGGAAACACATGGAAGAACTAATGATAATTCAGATAGCAGTAAGCATTATGAGAGAAATAGAATGATGATGATGTAGTTTGAAGTTTTACTTTAGGTGGTCAGGGACAGCTCATGAAGAATAACATTTGAGCTGAAATTTGGCAGAGTTTATTATAAAAAATAAAGGGAAGGGCTTTCTAAGCCAAGAGACAAAAGATGAAGTGCAAAGGCCCAGAGGTGGAGAAGTCTGAACAATCAGAGAACAGAGTAAGTCAAGGCTGGGAGGAGAGTGGTGGGAGAAACATTCCAGGAATTAAGCAGGACTACATCATGCAGAAATTGCATTACAAGTCATGGCAGGAAGCAAAGAAATGGGGCAAAAGGTCCCTTCCTCTGCCTCAAAGACCTTTTATTACCTGATTCTTTCCTGAAAAGGAACAGACCAATCTACAGCGTTATTGAGTCTTTAGCAACAAGGAGACTCTGATAAATAGCTGTGATTGGTGTGTTTTCTGTGACTAAAGATGATGTCAGAGAAACTACTTACTGGAATAACTCCTGGAAGCTGAGCCAACCATTTCGACTTTGTGGAGAAACCAGGAGTTTGGTTTTCAAGTCAGGACACTCTGACACAATGGACTCGACTGCTGGGAACACCTCCTCACTGATTACAATACACTTAGCCTTGGATACTTGTAGTCTGTAGAGGATGTCTTTTGCTGTTAGCTGGATTGTTCCTGGCATAAAAACAAGTCCTAGGAAAGAGAGAAGGTCTTTGAATAGAACTGCTGTGGGCTCAGGGAAATTTGTATTTTATGCCTGGATTTTGGGAACCCATTCTTCAATTTCCCAGAATTGTCTCTCAGGACCCTGATCACTGAGAGAGAATTCCAGGAGTGAGATCTTGGCCCAAGCTTGTCCTTTGTAATTTTTAGCTTTGTGACCTTGAACTTATTGCTTAAGCTCTTATGGCTGTGCCTTCCTTTTTTATGTCTGTGAACTGGGAAAAAGAAAAATTAGCATCTACTATAGTAAGCAGACTAGTAATGGACTATTATGTAATATTTTTGGAGAAACATTAGAATCATTTCATTATAATGCTTAAATAATATTTCTAGTTAATAACATTTGCATTAATATTATCTTAATTGGGTAGAACTAATTAATTCTAAAGATAATTTTTTTGCCCTGTCACTTGTTTATTTTTTTTAATTCAGCTTTATAGAATAATTGATATAAAAACAGACATCAGACATTTTAATTGTTATAATTTAGGGCCAAAGAGAAAGTAGAGGGGGGTAAGGTGCTTGCCTGGCATATCACCAACCCAGTTCAGTACTCTGTATTGCATTTTTTTTTTCTCCTGAGCACTTCAAGAAGTGACCTCTGAGTTTAAAGTCAGGAATAAACCCAAACACTGCTAGATGAGACCGCAAACAACAATAACAACAACAAAATTAATAACCACAACAAAATTATTCTAATTCATAAATGAACATGAAACATGTTTGCATATCCATAAAACCATTACCACAATCAAAATGATCAACTTATTCCTTGTTCCCAACTTGCCTGTTCTGCTTTTGTCATTAGACATTAGTTTACATTTCCAAAATTGTCTAAGTAATTGATGAAGTTGTTACTCTTTTGATTGACTTTCACTCAGAATAGTTGTTTTAAGATGAATTCATATGGAAAGAATTAGGCAGGACTACATCATGCAGAAATTGCATTACAAGTCATGGCAGGAAGCAAAGAAATGGGGCAAAGGGTCCCTTCCTCTGCCTCAAAGACCTTTTATTACCTGATTCTTTCCTGAAAAGGAAATATGAAATATGAATTCTTTCCAAAACTGTTGGGAACATTGTGTTCAAATTTTTTTTATCTCTTACCTAAAATGTCTGAACTTTACCACTGAGCTACAAACCTAGCCCCAGAGATTGAATTACTATTTTTTATATATATTTTATTTAAACACCTTGATTACATACATGATTGTGTTTGGGTTTCAGTCATGTAAAGAACACCACCCATCACCAGTGCAACATTCCCATCACCAATGTCCCAAATCTCCCTCCTCCCCACCCAACCCCCGCCTGTACTCTAGACAGGCTTTCTATAACTCTCATACATTCTCATTATTAGGATAGTTCAAAATGTAGTTATTACTCTAACTAAACTCATCCCTATGTGTGGTGAGCTTCATGAGGTGAGCTGTAACTTCCAGCCCTTCTCTCTTTTGTGTACGAAAATTATTATTGCAAGAATGTCTTTCGTTTTTCTTAAAACCCATAGATGAGTGAGACCATTCTGCGTTTTTTTCTCTCTCTGACTTATTTCACTCAGCATAATAGATTCCATGTACATCCATGTGTAGGAAAATTTCATGACCTCACCTCTCCTGACAGCTGCATAATATTCCATTGTGTATATGTACCACAGTTTCTTTAGCCATTCATCTGTTGAAGGGCATCTTGGTTGTTTCCAGAGTCTTGCTATGGTAAATAGCACTGCGATGAATATAGGTGTGAAGAAGGAATTTTTGTATTGTATTTTTGTGTTCCTAGGGTAAACCCTAGGAGTGGTATAGCTGGATCGTATGGGAGCTCGATTTTCAGTTTTTGGAGGAATCTCCATATCGCTTTCCATAAAGGTTGAACTAGACGGCATTCCCACCAGCAGTGGATAAGAGTTCCTTTCTCTCCACATCCCCGCCAACACTGTTTGTTCTCATTCTCTGTGATGTGTGCCAATCTCTGTGTTGTGAGGTGGTACCTCATAGTTGTTTTGATTTGCATCTCTCTGATGATTAGTGATGTGGAGCATTTTTTCATGTGTCTTTTGGCCATTTGTATTTTTTCTTTGTCAAAAAGATAATTTTTTCAAGATAATCTGTGTTTGCCTTGTATGTGGTTGACCCTGGTTTGATCACTGTCAGTATCACTAGGAATGATGCTTAAACACAGAGCCAGGAGTAAGCCCTGAGTACATTAGGTGTGGCCCAACCACTCCCCATCAAGAGAAAAAGAAAATGAAATATTTGAATTTAAAAATAGATAATAAAATTTTTTGGCTATGCATTAATGTGCTCAGGGCAGTGTTTGGGGGACTGTATTTGTGATGAGAATCAAATCAGGGTCAACTCCATGTAAGGCAAGCACTTTAACCCCTTTGCTATATATCTATATCTTAAAAATTATTTTTATGGGGCTGAGTGATAGTCTAGCAGGTAGGGCATTTACCCTGCATGTGGCTAATCTAGGTTTGATACCAGGCATCCTCATTTCAGATGGTCCCCAGAGCCTGTCAGTAGTGATCAGGAGCACAGAGCCAGGAGGAAGTCATGAGCACTACTGAGTGTAACCGGGGGAGGGGGGGGGAACAACCAAAAACAAGGATAATTTTCTTTTTTTTACACTTTGAAGTTACTTTTGTATATATTTTATAATATGCTTCATACCATATACAAAATAAGTATCTCCAGATGGGCAGTTGTGCATCCCAAATATTTTTTATTGATAGAGTGTGCAGCTAGAAAAGCCTGAAAATCCAGTGATGGAAGGTTCATGAAGTCTTTGCTATTTGATGAACTATGAGCTGTTGAGCAGCAGAGTTAGTCCACAAACCTAGACCCTCCCATTTGCTGAAGCAGTCAACCTTCAAATAACACTAAATACTGGCCCAAGATGGACTGGGTTTAGGGCGGTTCTATATGATGAGAACATAAGTGAATAACCGTAGGAAAAAAATAACCAAATTGGAATACATCAAACTAAAAAGCTTCTGAAAAAAAAAACCACAAACATAAAAAGGCACCCAATTGCCTGGGACAAGGCATTCGCAAACTATGTCTGACAAGGGATGAAGATCTAAAATAAAGCAAGAAGATAAATCAATGATAACAACCCCAAACAAAGAAAGCCAAAACATAATGGCAGAAGATTTGAATAGCCTCATCTTCAAAGAAGACATAGACATTACTAGTCAGCACTTGAAATAAAATATCATCATTGATTTAACAAGTAAATGCAAACTAGAACCTGAATAAGATACCATCTCATATGTGTGAGGTTGGCTTAGACCAGTGACAAGAAACAACAAGTAGAAGAGAAGAAGTGGCCAAAAAAAAAAAAAGGAACTTTTACCCACTGTTGGTGGAATCTATACTGGTGGAGCCAGTTTTAAAAACAATATAGAATTTTCTCCCTCACCCAAACTAAAAATAGAGCTGCCTATCAGCCTGCAATTCTACATCCAGATAGCTGAAGAGCAAAGAAAACAGTTTCTTCATGAAGAAGAAAAAAATATATGTACAGTATACACAATCAAATACTGATTTGCTTCTTAAAACAACAACAACAACAAAAGAAATGAAACCTTGACATTTTGACAACATGAATGTAATTTAAAGGAGAGAATACTATAAGTTTCAGATAAATTTAAAAGAGAGGGGCCTGCGAGGTGGCGCTAGAGGTAAGGTGTCTGCCTTGCAAGCGCTAGCCAAGGAAGGACCTCGGTTAGATCACCCACCTTCCCATATGGTGCCCCCAAGCCAGGGGCAATTACTGAGCTCTTAGCCAGGAATAACGCCTGAGCATCAAACGAGTGTGGCCCAAAAAACCAAAAAAAAAAAAAAAATTAAAAGAGAAAGACTTCCCAGACCTGTGGACATAAAGAAACAAAACAAACAAAACAAATCTTGGAATCTGATCACAGAATAAGGATTTATAGGTAGATAGGAAAATTGGTAGAAGTGGCTAAAGGGACTTATTGGATGATGAGCTTGGTGTGGTGTCATATATTTGAAGATATACAAAGCAATTGCATATCTTCTAAAACTTAGACAGCTTTGCAAACCACTATAACCTTAAAATTGAAAATTAACTTTAAAAAGAGCATGCATGGGAAAATTAACTGAAAATTTAGAGAATGGTGATTCACAATTTCTAAAATGGGGAAAATAAAGCATTACAAGTAACCATTACTTTTATTGTATTACTTATGTATCTGATGTTTCAAGTATATATATTATATATATATAATATGACAACTTTCATAAGTACTGATTTACTGTAATTACAACATTGGTAACTGGCAGAACTAAACTTATTCTCAGCTGAATTATATTTTATTTAATATTTTCTGTATAGTTGTTTCCAACTTTTTTTTGGTTTTTGGGTCACACCTGGCTGCACTCAGGGGTTACTCCTGGCTTTACGCTCAGAAATCGCTCCTGGCAGGCTCGGGGGACCATATGGGATGCCGGGATTCGAACCACCGTCCTTCTGCATGCAAAGCAAATGCTCTACCTCCATGCTATCTCTCAAGCCCTGGCATTCTCATTATTTTTCTTGTTTTTTTTTTTTTGTGTGTGTGTGTCACACCTGGCTGGACTGCACAGGGCTCATTCTTATCATTCTTAGTGGTGCTCAGGGAACCATATGTGGCATGAGGGATAAGACAATTATTTTCCAGATTAACTATCACTCTGGCTCCATAATTTTTTTTATTAACTTTTGGGTAAAATTTTCTCCACACCCAGAAGTACTCAGAGTTTATTTATTCTTGACTCTGTACTCAAGGATCACTCTTTGTAGACTTAGGGAACTATATATGGTATCAGGAATTGAATCTAGTTTGACCATGTGCAAGGCAAACACCTTAACCTCTGTACCATTTCTATGGACTCTTGCCCCATCATTTTATTTCTTTCCTTTTCTTTTTACCCCCTCATTTAAAAACTGACTTATAAACTCTTATTCCATGCTAAAGAGCAGATTTGGACAACTGTTTTTCTTTTTTTTTTCTTTTAAAGTTCTTGTCCATCCTGAGGGCGAGAGAGAGAGGACAGAGAGAGAGAGAGAGAAAGAGAGAGAGAGAGAGAGAGAGAGAGAGAGAGAGAGAGAGAGAGAGAGAGAGAGAGAGAGAGAGAGAGACCAATGAGGACTATTGTCCACCTTGGTCAAATATGCAGATCTCTAAGGCATATATGAAGAATATTTTTACTGTGTGTGTGTGGGGGGAGAGAGACAGAGACAGAGAGAGAGACAGAGAGAAAGAGACAGAGACAGAAAGGCTAATAGAAACCAAACAATTGTTTTTCAATAAAGAGCAAGACAGAAAATATTTCAGACTGTGTGGGTGGGTTATAGCACCACTATCTTTTTTTTGTTTGTTTGTTTTTTGTTTTTTTTTTTTGTTTGTTTTTGGGCCACACCCGGCAGTGCTCAGGGGTTACTCCTGGCTATCTGCTCAGAAATAGCTCCTGGCAGGCACGGGGGACCATATGGGACACCGGGATTCGAACCAACCACCATTGGTCCTGGATCGGCTGCTTGCAAGGCAAACGCCGCTGTGCTATCTCTCCGGGCCCAACACCACTATCTTAATGAATAATTCTGCCATTACAGAAGTCAAAGAACATAGAAAATATATACACAAATAAGCAGAGCTATAGTTTTTATTTTAAGATTTATTCACACATGCAAAGACAAAGCATGCATGCTACCTCTTGAATCACATCTCTATCCCCAATTAAAAATATAAAAAACATAAGGCCTATATTTATAAAAAAAAATAGAAGGCCAATATATTTTTCTAACCCTTGCACATGGAAGAAAAGAGTGCTATAGATAAAAAAAATTATATTGGGGGACTGTAGAGAGAGTAGAGCAGGCAGGAAGCTTGCATTGTGGCATCTGATCCAGGTTCAATCCCTTGAACTCTATATAATTCCCCAGGCATCTGCAGGGATGATCCTTGGAAACAGTCAAGAGCAAGAAGACCTGAGTATTATTGGGTGTGGCATAAAACCTCCAAAATTGTTTATATAAAAATAGAAGTTTATTAATGCAAAGTTCCATTGTACATTATAACTTGTTGCATTGGGAGAAAATGAATGACTGGATACATGAATCTTTTTTTGTCTAGAACAAGTGATATTTATACTCATATTCTCATACCCTTGCAGCTAATATGTGTTTCCTTCCTTCCTTTTATATTTTCATATATCAGGAAGAATTCAGATACATTCAGAGCAATAAATTCTGATTCATTTGTATGGACACACAATAATTCTGCATAAAAAAGAGGCATTGGTTCTCTGTTTTAGAACTTTACGTTTAAATCCCAATTGCTTAGCTCTCTCTAGCACTGTGCCTAGGGACGACTTCCTTAACCTCTCTGAGGTTGTTTCCTTTTCTGTGAAAAAACATATCAAAGCAACATTTATCTTTTTAAGTAGTAGTTATAAATATGTCAGAGGTAGGAATTCAGGAAAAAAAATCAACCTAAATTTTCATTTCTGCATGGTTTATTAACATTAAATATCGGCACTAACCTGTTCTTATGCAAGCCACATTTATGAGCCACCACTCTGGGATTCGGGGCAGAATCACAGCCACTCGGTCTCCTCTCTTCAGGCCACAGGGTTTAGTGAGAACATTGGCTGCTTTTCGAGACAAGGAACCCAGTTCTGTAAAGCTCCATTTCACCTCATCCCCTTTGCCATTCACCCACCACAGGGCTGGATTGGCCAGTCTCTCTCCTGTCTGGGAAAGCAAGACACCTTTTAAAGAGGAGAAGAAAGCTTGTTTGGCCTGTCACCAACAGAACAAATAGGTTCTTTGTCTGTCTGTCTGTCTGTCTGTCTGTCTGTCTGTCTGTCTGTCTGTCTGTCTGTCTGTCTGTCTGTCTGTCTGCCTGCCTGCCTATCTGTCTGTCTGCCTGCCTATCTGTCTGTCTGTCTGTCTGTCTGTCTGTCTGTCTGTCTGTCTGTCTGTCTGTCTGTCTATCTATCTATCTATCTATCTATCTATCTATCTATCTATCTATCATCTATCTATCTAACATCTATCTATCGTCCTATCTAATCTATTCACCTAATCTATCTTTCTATTTAATCTACCTGATATTTCTATCTTTTCTAATCTATCTACCTATCTATCTTTAGGGTCACACCTGATATTGGTCTGGAGTTACTCCTGGCTCTGTGCTCAGAAATTACTGCTGGCAGACTCAGGGGATCTTATGGAATGCCTGGAATTGAACCTGGGTAGGCAGCTTGCAAGAAAATGCCCTAACCACTGTGCTATCATCATGACCCTGGGTTATATTTTTCCATTAAATGTTGATGAGATAACTTATCAGGATGCCCACTCTTCCCTTACCAGTAGATGGGCACATGGCAAAAAATTTAGGTCAATGAAACTTTTGGATTGGGGTTTTCTCAAAGGATAGAAAAATGGACACTGCAAAATCTGTGGGGTCTTGGGACTTAGGTATCCTTAGGAAAATACACTAGTCCTCTTCAATATCTAGTCCAATTTTTCAAACTCTCCTGCATATCACCCATCTTTCTAAGCTGTTAGACTTTGTTTCATCCAAATAACTCTAGTGTGCATTCTCAGATTGATTAGGAACATAATGTCTTATTTTAATTTCAAGGGCTGAGGTGAGGGTTCAGAAATTACAAACATCGGTGTGGAAGGACCTATTACTTATGTGGAGCAAGGGTGGTGATTGACAGATAGATGAAAATTTTAACCATAGTCAGCCATGCAAGTCACTTGTACTGCAAAGCCTTATTGCTTTAGGTATTGGGGGAAAAATTCTTTCTTCCACCTTTTTGTAATGTTAATTTTTATATTTCCTGTTTAAAAAATATTTCAGAGGGGCCAGAGAGATAGCATGGAGGTAAGGCGTTTGCCTTTCATGCAGAAGGTCGGTGGTTCAAATCCTGACATCCCATATAGTCCCTTGAGCCTTCCAGGAGCGATTTCTGAGCATAGAGCCAGGAGTAACCCCTGAGCGTCACCTGGTATGACCCAAAAACCAAAAAAAAAATTTTTTTTTGAGAGTCCAATTTCTATTTCCTTATTGTCTCTGAGCTTCCCATCCCCCATCCAAAATTATTTGGGGGAAACTCCCACTAGCGCTGGGGATAAATTCAGAAGTTCCCACAGAGCATGTGATGGAGCCTATTGAGCATTTCACTGACCCTAAGCTCTCATTGGTTACTCTTCTTTTCTTTGATTTTTTTCTGTAGCTTTTTTCTCATATTGTAGGGGACACCACTATACAGTGCTCTGTTAAAGCTGTGTTCCTAGTACAATGTGTAGGGTGCTTGCTTTGCACGTAGCCAAACTGGGTTCAATGCCCTGCATGCCATATGGTTCCCCTAGCATTGTAAGGAGTGATTCCTTTGCTAAGAGCCAGGAGTAACCCTTGAGAACTGCTAGGTGTAGCCACCCTTCTAAAAAAAAAAATCTAAACAAACAAAGCTGTGTTTCTATCCTGTGGATATAAACTCTCTGAGAAGAGAGATTGGACTGGGAATATAGATGACTCAAAGAACTGCAGTGCATGCTTTATGTGCAGGAGTCCTAGATTTAATCCCAGCACTACATGGTCTCTTGAGTACTGCTGGGAGTTAACTCCCAAGACCTAGGACAGAAATAGCCCCTAGCACTATTAGATATGGTCTAAGCATTGGACAACAACCAACTAATCAAAGATAAGAGGCTGATTCTTTTACTTTGAAAACTGGTGGCCTTGGATAAGTAGGAGATTATGTTCCCCATTTGAATCTCCCACGATGGTGATGGGGATTTATTGAAACAATATAGGAGGTATTTCTCAATCATCAGTCATGTGAGTACCACTATTTTTGAAAGATACGTCTACACCTGTGCTATTGTTCTTTGTATTTTTTACACTAGATAACTTTTATTTGTATACATTTACTTAAGAAAAAAATTTAATCATCACAGCTGTGAAAAGGTCACTTGCTAACTGTAGATTACTGAAAATGGAAAACTAAGTATTTATGTTCACTTAATTAACACATGAAAAGCTCAATATTCTCTTAAATTTTTTCTTTTATTTTTGTTTTTGGACCACACCCGGTAATGCTCAGGGGTTACTCCTGAGTATGTGCTCAGAAACCGCTCCTGGCTTGGGGACCATATGGGACGCCAGAGGATGGAACCATGGTCCGTACTAAGCTAGTGCGGGCAAGGCAGATGCCTTACCGCTTGTGCCACCACTCTGGCCCCAATATTCTCTTAAATTTTTACCTAGAGACAATCAACTTCTACTTTCTTTCTTCAAAAGAGTTTAGAAAATTGTATAAATTCCAGTTACAATGAAAAGAATTGACTTTCTTTCACTATTTATTTAAAAGAAGAAGCAACTCAACATGATTTATTACTTTGTATATCTAGCATTTACTATCATCAGAAGCATAGGTTCTTTAAATGCATTTAAGAACTGATAGATAAAAATGCTTAGTTCCATGCTTGAGTCAGGGGTCAGAAAGACCTCATGCGTCTTGTTTTATTCTCATCCTCCAAATCTTACCTTATTACTCCAACAATGACTATTTATAAACCCAAAACTTATTTGGTTGCTTTTTTATAAACCTATGACCAGCTAAAACAAGAAAGTATAGTGAAGGTATGCTGTTTGGGGTCTGGAGAAAAATGAAGAAAAAGAGTGCTAAAGGGCCAGAGAAATAGCATGGAGGTACGGTATTTGACTTGCATGCAGAAGGATGAATTCCAGCATCCCATACAGTCCCCTGAACCTGCCAGGGGCAATTTCTGAGCTTAGAGCCAGGAGTAACCCCTGAGCGCTGTTGGGTGTGACAAGAAAGAAAGAAAGAAAGAAAGAAAGAAAGAAAGAAAGAAAGAAAGAAAGAAAGAAAGAAAGAAAGAAAGAAAGAAAGAAAGAAAGAAAGAAAGAAAGAAAGAAAGAAAGAAAGAAAGAAAGAAAGAAAGAAAGAAAGAAAGAAAGAAAGAAAGAAAAGAAAGAAAGAAAGAAAGAAAAAGAAAGAAAGAAAGAAAGAAAGAAAAAAAGAGAAAGAAAAGAAAGAACTAAAGAGTTAGTAAAGTTAGTGACCCAAAAAGAGAAAGAAAGAAAGAAAGAAAGAAAAGAAAGAGAGAGAGAAAGAAAGAAAGAACTAAAGAGTTAGTAAAGTTAGTAGCCTTGCATGAGGTTTGACCTACATTTGATCCTGTCACCCCATATGGGGCCCCAAGCCCTGCCCAGAGTGAAATATGAGCGTTGCTGGTTATGGCCCCAAAGAAAAACAAAAACTAGAAAGAAAATAGACAGGACTCAGAGAGTAGCAAAGAAATGGTGGGGGTTGGGGTGGGGTTGAGTAAACTCTAGGGAAAGACAGTCTCTTGTAGCTGAGGATAAAAAATTCTTCCCTGGGGAGAGAAGAGGGCAACTGGAAAACAAAGAAAGGCATCTGAGTAAATATGATGAAAGAATAGCATAAAAGATGACAGGTGGACTTTAGAACAAAGCTCTGAAAGGCTGAGAACAGTGGA